>NC_060180.1:70954126-71314499 GCF_021184085.1 Oncorhynchus gorbuscha | reverse complement strand
TAGGCGAATAACAGTTTTGTTTTACAAACTCAAAAAGCTGTACATCTCCCCCCCCCCCCCCCCAGGGTTTTGACTAATGTAAATAGAATGCCTCCACAGCATTCTAGAAGTATCCTTTTCTCGATGCAACAACAACAAAAAAACAAGGTGAGATATGATGAAGCTGCAAAAGTCCTATATCCATGGTACTGAGTGGTGAGATTAAAGGCTATTCTCACTGATAATCGCTTCAGATCAGAACACACATTTTGACATTAGAAAATGGAGTAAAGAACAAGGCACTGCTTTTAGCTAGTACCCTAGCCTCGTCACAACTGAGCCTTGAACCACGTACCCTAGACTCGTCACAACTGAGCCTTGAACCACGTACCCTAGACTCGTCACAACTGAGCCTTGAACCACGTACCCTAGCCTCGTCACAACTGAGCCTTGAACCACGTACCCTAGCCTCGTCACAACTGAGCCTTGAACCACGTACCCTAGACTCGTCACAACTGAGCCTTGAACCACGTACCCTAGCCTCGTCACAACTGAGCCTTGAACCTAGCCTCGTCACAACTGAGCCTCCTAGCCTCGTCACAACTGAGCCTTGAACCGCGTACCATAGCCTCGTCACAACTGAGCCTTGAACCGCGTACCCTAGCCTCGTCACAACTGAGCCTTGAACCGCGTACCCTAGCCTCGTCGCAACTGAGCCTTGAACCGCGTACCCTAGCCTCGTCGCAACAGCCTTGAACCGCGTACCCTAGCCTCGTCGCAACTGAGCCTTGAACCGCGTACCCTAGCCTCGCCACAACTGAGCCTTGAACCGCTTACCCTAGCCTCGTCACAACTGAGCCTTGAACCCCGTACCCTAGCCTCGTCACAACTGAGCCTTGAACCGCGTACCCTAGCCTCGTTACAACTGAGCCTTAAACCGCGTACCCTAGCCTCGTCACAACTGAGCCTTGAACCGTGTACCCTAGCATCGTCACAACTGAGCCTTGAACCGTGTACCCTAGCCTCGTCACAACTGCATTCATAAACATTGTATCAGAATCTTGTAATTGTCGCTCCTTTGCGTATGTTTCATGGATGGAATAAATCAGGAGTTGCAGAATATTAAATTGTAATAAAGTCTTAACTTAAAACAAAAAAAATCCTGTTTACTATAGAAACTTTTTGGTGGAAAATCCAGTCCCCCAAGCCAAATAAAACAACAAAAATATGACCTGGGTGAAATATCATCTACAGATGATATCAGTTAGACAAAAAGGAAAAAAACACAGTCAGGAGCTGTGTTAAAAATTAATCTGACATACTCTGTCCTGGATTCAAACAAAGGCGTGTGCTGTTCATAAGGCACTGCACTGTTGACAATGAGTCTTTTAAAAGGCCGTTACCCTGACGTTCGAAGATGGCATTCATGGTGAACGCTACAGATGACGGCTCAAGCTTAAAATGACCTTTTAAAAGTCAAGTGTAGTACACTTCTCGACAACGCACCTTTTAAATTTAATCCCGGCCTCCATTCAGTTCAAATAGCAATAAATCCTGTTTTGAATGGAAAGCTTGACAGGGGTCAATGTGGAGAATCCAATAAGCCTCCCATCCACTGGGCGGTGCTGTTTTCCCAAGAGTTCAGAGTTACATCTTATTGCAGGCTCCACAATGGAAAGTCGCCTAGGTTTTTGTCAAAGTTTTCAATGTGAACTTTTGTTGTCATAAATTCTGATCCATGTTGATACAACATCCCATCCAAATCAATCCTGAGGTGAGTAGGACAAACACCCCACTATGCAAGATACTTTGTGTATTCATCAATGTCTTCACCTCCTCCAATCCCTCCAGCCCTTTCAATCTAGGCCGCGTTTAGTTGAACCTGTAATGTGGAATGGTATTTCGGGCGGGCCAGGGAAGAGCAGTGGGTAGAGCAGTGTTTCCCAACCCTGGTCCTCCAGTACCCCCCAACATTGTTGCCCAACCCTGGTTCTCCAGTAGCCCTAACAGCCCAACCCTGGTTCTCCAGTAGCCCCAACAGCCCAACCCTGGTTCTCCAGTAGCCCCAACAGCCCAACCCTTGTTCTCCAGTAGCCCCAACAGCCCAACCCTGGTTCTCCAGTAGCCCCAAAAGCCCAACCCCAGTGTTTCCCAACCCTGGTCCTCCAGTAGCCCCAACAGCCCAACCCTGGTCCTCCAGTACCTTCAACAGTACAGTTTTGTTGTAGTCCTGATTTGTTTACAAGTCGAATCAAGTGTGCTTGTCTAGGGTTACAATAAAAATGTGTACTGTTGGGGCTACTGGAGAACCAGGGTTGGGCTGTTGGGGCTACTGGAGGACCAGGGTTGGGCTGTTGGGGCTACTGGAGGACCAGGGTTGGGCTGTTGGGGCTACTGGAGGACCAGGGTTGGGCTGTTGGGGCTACTGGAGGACCAGGGTTGGGCTGTTGGGGCTACTGGAGGACCAGGGTTGGGCTGTTGGGGCTACTGGAGGACCAGGGTTGGGCTGTTGGGGCTACTGGAGGACCAGGGTTGGGCTGTTGGGGCTACTGGAGGACCAGGGTTGGGCTGTTGGGGCTACTGGAGGACCAGGGTTGGGCTGTTGGGGCTACTGGAGGACCAGGGTTGGGAAACACTGTGGTAAAGAGTTAACATATGGTCACCAGGATGCTAGGAAGATTTAAAGGTCCAGCATCAATGTCTCAATGGGCACACACACACACAAACATAAAATTAATCATACAGATTGCAGATTGAACCGGTTGCACTCCCAGTGCTGTTTGTCTGGTTCCCCCCACTGAATGGGGCTCGGGAACATGGGGGATACATGCTTTCCTTAAAACTCATCTATCTTCTTCTGCAGATATTGGAGGATGGAGTCCATCCCCTGCGAGGAGCCCCAAACTCTCTTCAGCGCCTCACACTCGCGTTCGTTGGCCTGCTCCAGGGCGGCCCGGTTTGCATTTCGGACCAGTGCTTTGGACTCCCGCAGGACCTACAGTGCAGCAGAGGCCCCCACCCCACCCGGCGGGAAAACAGGAAAGGAAAATGACTGATGGATATGGATGCATTGAAAGGTTATTGGCATAGACTTGCTTAACCATTCCTTGTGGGACATGAGGTCACTCTTATGTCAACAATGTCTGCACAGATGAATCATGAGAAATTTTGCAACATCCAGATATTGTGACTTGATCTCAATTCAATGTATTCCTAATTGCATTATATAATTATTATTATTTATTTTTACACACACTCTTGGTTCCATTTCAGGTTGGGAGACATTGAAAAGCTAACAATTCAAGTGGCCACTGTTGTGGCTAGGAGAGAGTGTATGTGTGTGTGTATACATATATATGAGTGTCAGTGACGTGATGTTTATGGTTTTGATGAGACAAAAACGTGAACAAAAAGAGGAAGGACAACGAGGGCTGGGGAGGGGCCGTACTGTGACTGTGTAGAAATGTATATATTTTTTAAATCTTCAAAAATCAAATGAAAGAGGATGACTTACAACTGAATTACAAGAGACTAGCTCCCTAATGCGAACCATCACCTCCTGAGTGAAAGTCCCGGGCCACAGCACCTGGGAGACAAGCCCTTTAGCACAGGCCTCCTGGGCCGTCAGCTTCCTCCCACTCAGCAGCATCTCATTGGCCTGAGAGACGAGGGGAAAGGGGAGGGAGAGGGAGGGAAGTGGAGGGAGAAGAGGGAGGGAGGTTAACGAGCCACTGAACACGACGAGCAAGAGTTTTTCTGTTACTCATTTGACAAACTAGATTTCAGTCTTGGTGTGTTTCCTGACCAATTCAGTTTGGTTAATGATGATTGTCCCCTATGAGACACTGTAGAAAGCCTATTTCACTTCCTCAAAATCCCCAGAATGAATCTAAGATAAAGAAATCTGTAATAAATGATGTTTTAGGATGTTTTAGTTAAGCAATTTGATATCTAGATAATGTGTTTGGTGCAGTATTTCTGAAGTAAAGAAATGTGCAACGTATTGTCTTATGTAAACAAAGTCTGTGCTGATGGACCTGTCTGTCTCACTGTCTATGCTATTGGATTAGAGAGCCAATCACCGCAGCTGTTTTCCCCATGTTAAGTCAGGTGTACACTATACGATTTATACTGGTATGAGTCTGTACTTGCCTTTAACCAAAGCGTCAAATCGTTACAGCTCTGATATTCACAAGAAATGTTATTCAATTCAAAATGCTAGGGCTAGATATTTAAACTCTGTAATGGCAAGCGTGAATGTCTCGGACTGAAAACGTTTACGAGACTGCTTTGGAGCCACGGATCGTTCTAGCTACATTTAACAACCTAAATCACATCATTGTTTTCACAAGACAGCTTTGGTATGGAGAATCGTCACGACCAAGTGAGGAATCTTGTAGTCTGAGCCGGATCGTTTAGTGTGCACACCACTACGTTCGGGAAAGACAAAACGATACAAGATAGACGGTCGTTTAACGTGAGAGGCTCAGATATGTTTAGGATTTTTGAAAGTGGTGTACTGTACCAGCCGGCATTAGTGCGGGGAAAATGGACATAGTCAAATCAAAACCCAACCTTCATATACCCGTTGTGAAGCACGGATACTTTGATTCAAACCCACGACCGCAGCAGTACAATGTGATCTAGAAACCGCCAGCCCCAAATCACTGACACAGATTAAACCTAGACCTGGAGCGAAAAACCAGCAAAGAAATTCTAAAAGTGCTACACTTAAAAACCAGGTCCCCAAACAATATCTGTATTGCTGTGTAAAACAACTCCCCCCTCTGAGAATGTGGAGGATTTTCAGCATCAACTCACCGAGGCCACGCCCATGATGCGAGGGAAGGTGACGGAGGCGCAGGCATCGGGTGTCTGTCCGTAGGTGGTGTAAGGCGTCTGGAACCAGGCTCTCTCGTTGGCCCAGACCACGTCACACAGCGGGAGGATGGAGGCTCCGAGGCCCACCGCCGGTCCGTTCACGGCTACGATGATAGGCTTCTTGAATTGGATGAAAGTGTTCACGAATGTCCTGACAGGATGAGAACAACAGACTGGGCCTGAATCACCATCTTCTGTGGCATTATTACAACGACTGACACTACAACACAGCATTCTACTCATCTTTATCACCAGTTTCAAAAATAACCGGTGATATCTAGACAATCTGTCATTTGCACTGACCTGAAAGAACTGACCAGAGATGAAAAGACAGCCTAATGATGAGCTTCCACCATTTTGTTTTATTTAATCAGTGCAGATGAAGATAAGGGGGACAAGGAGGATGAGGACAGATGTTTGGACAATCGAGAAATGAGGAAGTTGAGTTATCCTGCCGACCTTTTAAAAAAAATATATTTTTCTCCCTTTTTGAAAATCATCCACATACAAAAAAAATAGAAACAGAGGTAAGCCTTCTGACCTACCTAATGGTCTCGGCCATCTTGATGCTCTCTTTCTTACGGTCGTCGGTGAGCCGCCTGATGAAGTAGATGAAGTCCAGGCCAAAGCAAAAGAAGCTGCCTACGGCACTCAGTAGGACCAGCTTACTGTCGTCTGATGCCGCTGTGGCCATGGCACTCTGTATCTCCTTCATCACCTGAGGCAGCCAAAAGAGGGAGAGGAATTCAAAAAATATGATCCATTTTTATGGGCCAGTTTCCCAGACACAGATGAAGCCTGATCTTGGACTAAGAAGTCCTTTCGATGGAGAATGATCACTGGAAATACTTTTTTCGTCTAAGGCTTAATCTCTGTGTCCAGGAAACCAACCCAATATATTTTTGAAGGACCAGTATTTGACTTTCTTTAAAGAAATTTTGCTTACATTCATCAATTATATTTGACTACCAAATGTTTTGGAAATGTTGGCATAACAAAACTATAAAAAGTACTACTAACTGTCACGTTGTAAAACAATTGTTTTGTCAGGGCGAAGACAGGCAGGCAGAAAGACAAGCAGGCGTATGACTCACGTTGGGGTTGAGTGAGTTGTTCTCCGAGGTCTTGGTGGAGAGCAGGATGTGGGTGAAGCCGTCCTGCTTCTTGACGACGAGGTCCCTGTAGCGATAGGCACTCTCCGTCTGCCTTACGCTGAACCGAAGGCGCTTGTCGAAGACCGAGCGCTGCTCTTCGAAGCGCCGTTTCCCCGCCACTCCGGAGACAGCTGTTACTCGCGCCACGGCGCTCTGCAGGCTAGCCGTCCCGTTGGTTGCCAGAGCCTCCATGAGTGTCGATGTACCTGGTGGTTAAAAAACCCCACATAAGATACAGGGGGATGGAAATGGGAAGCTTTTTCTGCCTTTCTTAATATTGTCGGTTGTAATAATCAGCTAGATTAACTATCTGGAACAGGCTGAATAGTTTACTGCATGTCATGAGTAGGTCTCAGTGCTTTTCCGGGCTTCTCTTCTGTTCTACTCAACAGTAGATGAACAGTGCACCAAATTTGAGTTCATTGATAACGAATGAGTGAACACTGAGACGAAAGGGGAGAAACGGAATTGGACTGGAGTCAAGATTTGCATGGTAGTGTCCCCAATCACTCCCCTCAGGGCATTGTGGTCTACATGGACCAGAATGAGAAGTCTGTACCTTCGTAAGTCCTCCAACGCTACTTCAAGCAGCATCTGGTCCTCCAATGATAAAACAGGTACGATCAGAGGCAACACAACAATGGCTTCTGCCATTTACTGCTGCTCTAAAATAAATGTGTACTTTTATTTCTTAACTGCATTGTTGGTTAAGGGCTTGTAACTAAGCATTTCACTACTAAGGTCTACTACACCTGTTGTATTCAGCATTTCACTAAGGTCTACTACACCTGTTGTATTCAGCATTTCACTAAGGTCTACTACACCTGTTGTATTCAGCATTTCACTAAGGTCTACTACACCTGTTGTATTCAGCATTTGACATAACATTTGATTTGATGACTTTTGAACGTACAACTACAAGACCTGGGTTCAGTAAACAGCACAACAACAGTTATTGCAGTCTATTGAAAAAGCCTTACCTTTCCCATTGAGGGTGCGTATGGATGTGGGTGTTACGGGGACTGGCTGAGGGATCAATGGGATTTGGCTTTGAGTCCTGGGCCGAGTCCCCATGCGTGCCCTTTCTTCCCCGGGCCCCAGCAGCAACCCCAGGGGCTTTTCCAACAGGGCCACCTCTGGGGGCACAGAGTCCTGCTCCTGACCCCCCTGTTCCAGACTGTGGGCCGCCTCGCTGGGCGACTCTTCAGAGTCCACCCAGCTGCTCATGGGGCTTTTGGGAACCAGGATTTTGATCCCGGACCTGGCCAGGTCCATACTCCGACGCGCCGTGCCCACTGGAGAAGCAACAGGTCCACCTGTGAAGCTTGGACTAGAAATGGCACAGGGAGTGCAATCACTGTACTTTTGGCCCAAAATAAGCTGCTGTGTGTCCGTTTTGGAATTTGCCAGGCTAGAGTCAAGTGGTGGCAACTGTGGTTGCTGCGGCCGTTTGGAGACGGACGTAGCTGCTGTGGTGGGTGAAGAGGCGGGTTTCCCTAAAGCGTGGCCTCCTGCTCCACTATTGCCGCAGAGTGGCTGAGGCCTGCAGATCTGTTTGCGGGCGTTGTTGCTCGAACTGTGGCTGTGGGCCGTGCTGGGAGAGCTTTGAGTGGAGCGCAGTACACTGCCGTCTCTCGGTCTTTCGCCGTGTGACTGATTAAAATGGTGAATGAACTCCATGCAGGCGGAGAGGTGCGACTCGGGCTCCCAGGTGTCCCCCTCGTATCCGTACCCCCTCCAGCGGACCAGGTACTCCATCTTTCCCTTCTTGTTCTTCCGTTTGTCCACAATTTTCTCAACCTGTGACAGAATTAAACAAAATAGTTGGCAGTGACTAGTCACTAAGTCACGATCAATGAGACTGAAACGTCTAGGCTATAGCCCGCACTGGGCAAATGTTTCTTCGGTATAATGGCGTTAGCAACAATTTATATGTGCATTCCGCTACCTACTAAAAAGGAAAGAAATGCGGGGGTATAAAAAAAAATCCATACAAACTATCAATAACGAAATGTTAAGCTAAAATCAGCCTGCTTTTCTGTTTTTAAAATCAGGTCCCTACACAGGCTCAGAATCCTGCGATGGTGGGACATTTCCTGGCGACAGTAGTCAATGTAGTGCTTCTGCAGTAACTATTGGGAGACGGACGTAGCTGCTGTGGTGGGCAAAAGCAAAAAAAAACAACTTCCAACTGCAGATATAATGGATGTCCAGCTTCTTGGACTTCTTGTGCAGTACAATTACTAACTGCTATAAAAAAAATGTCACGAGATCCACCTTCTTCACAATAAGTGTATCCAGATCACTTGATTGACGTAGAACATCCACTGTCATATCTTCTTCAGCACGGTGGCTTTTTCCCCCTTCAACTCTCTTCACCCACCTCCACTATAGGTGAGTTGCTGTTACAATCGTGATCCTTGACACCTCAACCTTTTATCACCCTAAACAGGGCACTCTGGGTATTCGGAAAATAAGATCCCTACCACAGTTGCAACATTTTACATTCACAGACTCTCCAAAACATATTCCTTCCGTATGCAAACACTTGACACAAACTATTTACACTTCTTGAGTTGCATCGGGTTTTTGCACAGACACTCTTACGGCGTATCTTATATATCCCAAACATTACATAAGGTGGTAAATACTCAACATCAATAATACAGATGAACTTTGCTCCTTTTTCCTATTCTCTGTACATAATTTGTTTTGGGGGAGGGGGGGGGGGGGATTACCTGACATGAGGACTCCTTGCTGTCCCCAGTCCACCTGGCCATGCTCCTGCTCCAGTTTCAACTGTTCTGCCTTACTATTATTCAACCATGCTGGTCATTTATGAACATTTGAACATCTTGGCCACGTTCTGTTATAATCTCCACCCGGCACTGCCAGAAGAGGACTGGCCACCCCACATATGCTCTCTCTAATTCTCTCTTTCTTTCTCTCTCTCGGAGGACCTGAGCCCTAGGACCGTGCCCCAGGACTACCTGACATGATGGCTCCTTGCTGTCCCCAGTCCACCTGACTGTGCTGCTGCTCCAGTTTCAACTGTTCTGCCTTATTATTATTTGACCATGCTGGTCATTTATGAACATTTGAACATCTTGGTCATGTTCTGTTATAATCTCTACCCGGCACAGCCAGAAGAGGACTGGCCACCCCACATAGCCCGGTTCCTCTCTAGGTTTCTTCCTAGGTTTTGGCCTTTCTAGGGAGTTTTTCCTAGCCACCATGCTTTTACACCTGCATTGTTTGCTGTTTGGGGTTTTAGGCTGGGTTTCTGTACAGCACTTTGAGATATCAGCTGATGTACGAAGGGCTATATAAATAAATTTGATTTGATTATCAAAATGTCCAAACGGGACACCAGAGAACAACTTTTACCGGTGCCCTGCGTCGAAAATAAAAAGCTGTCCACTTCATATGTTGATCATTTCACGAGCCACAATGCACGCTCCTTTAACTCTTTAGATACACAGGATACCAACACCATACCACTCCTGGTTCGCACTGGGCTACATCAGTAAAACACTGGGTTCATTAAAAGGCAGTTACTCTACCCAACAGGCAAGTAGTGTGACTACTGAATAGATGACTTCATGGCTGATTGGGCCTGTTTATTGCATTAGCCTACTTTTTGATATTCCTCGTATCGTGTGTGTGTGTGTAACCTTTATTTAACTAGACAATTGCAACAGCTTTGATTTCAAATATATATGTATATACACACGCACACATACTACCGTTCAAAAGTTTGGGGCCACTTAGAAATGTACTGGTTTACCATGAAAACATACACGAAATGAGTTACAAAATATAATCAAGACATCGACAAGGTTATAAATAATGATTTAATTGAAATAATTGTGTCCTTCAAACTTTGCTTTCGGGCAAATAATCCTCCATTTGCAGCAATTACAGCCCTTTGGCATTCTAGTTGTCAATTTGTTGAAGTAATCTGAAGAGATTTCACCCTATGCTTCCTGAAGCACCTCCCATTGGCTTGATGGGCACTTCTTACATACCAAACGGTCAAGCTGCTCCCACAACAACTCAATAGGGTTGAGATAAGGTGACTGTGCTGGCCACTCCATTATAGACAGAATACCAGCTGACTGCCATTTTACTAAATAGTTATTGCATAGTTTGGAGTTGTGCTTTGGGTCATTGTCCTGTTGTAGGAGAAAATTGGCTCCAATTCAGCGCCGTCCACTGCATGGCGTTGCAAAAGGGAGTGACAGCCTTCCTTCTTCAAGATCCCTTTTACCCTGTACAACTCTCCCACTTTACCATCGCCAAAGCGCCCCCAGATCATCACATTGCCTTCACCATGCTTGACAGATGGCGTCAAGCACTCCTCCAGCATCTTTATTTTTTCTGCGTCTCATGAATGTTCTTCTTTGTAATCCGAACACCTCAAACTTAGATGTGTCTGTCCATAACACTTCTTCCTCTGCCCAGTGTGTGTACTTTTGCACATCTTAATCTTTTTATTGGCCAGTCTGAGATATGGCTTTTTCTTTGCAACTCTGCCTAGAAGGCCAGCATCCCAGAGTCACCTCTTCACGGTTGACATTGAGACTGGTGTTTTGCGGGTACTATTTAATGAAGCTGCCAGTTGAGGACTTGTGAGGCGTCTGTTTCTCAAACTAGACACTAATGTACTTGACATCTTGCTCAGTTGTGCACCGGGGCCTCCCACTCCTCTTTCTATTCTGGTTAGAACCAGTTTGCGCGGAGATCTTCAGTTTCTTGGCAATTTCTCACATGGTATAGCCTTAATTTCTCAGAACAAGAATAGACTGATACGTTTTGTTTCTGGCTATTTTGAGCCTGTAATCGAACCCACAAATGCTGATGCTCCAGATACTCAACTAGTCTAAAGAAAGCCAGATTTATTGCTTCTTTAAATCCAACAGTGTTCAGCTGTGTTAACATCATTGCAAAAGGGTTTTCTAATGATCAATTAGCATTTTAAAATATAAACTTGGATTAGCTAACACAACATGCCATTGGAACACAGGTGTGATGGTTGCTGATAATGGGTCTTTGTACTCCTATGTAGATATGCCATTAAAGATCAGCTACAATAGTTATTTACAACATTAAAAATGTCTACACTGTATTTCTGATCAATTTGATGTTATTTTAATAGATAAAATGTTTGGCTTTTCTTTCAAAAACAAGGACATTTAAGTGACCCCAAACTTTTGAACAGTAGTGTGTATATATACACAAACAGTACCATCAAAAGCTTGGACACCTACTCATTCCAGGGATTCTTAATTTTTAAAAACTATTTTCTACCTTGTAGAATAATAGTGAAGACATTAAAACTGTGGAATTATGTAGTAACCAAAAAAAGTGTTTTAACAAATCAAAATAGTAGCCACCATTTGCCTTGACAGCTTGCACACTCTTGGCATTCTCTCAACCAGCTTCCCACAGTCTTGAAGGATTTCCCACATATGCTGAGCACTTGACACGGCGGTTGGAACCAAAAATCTAGAATTTGGACTCATCACACCAAAGGACAGATTTCCAATGTCCATTGCTCGTGTTTATTGGCCCAAGCAAGTCTCTTCTTCTTATTAGTGTCCTTTAGTAGTGGTTTCTTAGCGGCAATTCAAACACGAAGGCCTGTTACTTGAACTCTGAAGCATTTTATTGGCCTGCAATTTCTGAGGCTGGTAACTAATGAACGTATCCTCTGCAGCAGAGATAACCCTGGATCTTCCTTTCCTGTGGCGGTCCTCATGAGAGCCAGTTTCATCATAGCGCTTTATGAAGTTCTTGAAATTATCCGTATTGACTGACCTTCATGTCTTAAAGTAATGATGGACTGTCGTTTCTCTTTGCTTATTTGAACTGTTCTTGCCATAATATGGACTTGGTCTATCTTCTGTGTACCACCCCTACCTTTTCACAACTACTGATTGGCTCAAACGCATTAAGAAGGAAAGAAATTCCACAAATTAAATTTTAACAAGGCACACCTGTTAATTGAAATGCATTCCAGGTGACTACCTCATGAAGCTGTTTGAGAGAATACCAAGAGAGTGCAAAGCTGTCATCAAGGCAATGGGGTGGCTACTTTGAATAATCTCAAATATAGAATATATTTAGATTTGTTTAACACTTTTTTGGTTACTACATGATTCCATAATGTGTTGTTTAATCATGTTAATGTCTTCACTATTATTCTACAATGTAGAAAATAGTAAAAATAAAAACCCTTGAGAAGGTGTGTCAACTTTTGATGGTACTAATAATAAATAATAATATATGCCATTTAGCAGACGCTTTTATCCAAAGCGACTTACAGTCATGTGTGCATACATTCTACGTATGGGTGGTCCCGGGAATCCAACCCACTACCCTGGCGTTACAAGCGCCATGCTCTACCAACTGAGCTACAGAAGGACCAATATGTACTAATATGTATATCAGATTTCTGTGGCTGTGTGTCAGCCTATGTTTACTGTCTTGCTGTTTCTAATGTGAAAGCTCTGTGGGTAAGATTTCCAATGTAGGCAATTTAACTACCAGTATATGGCAAACCTGAACGTGATAGAAAGACAATGAGCATGTTGAGTTTGAAACTAACTTTACGCCATTATATCACACGGGCTAGATAAAGGATAGGGCTAGACTTGGCTACCTATAATAATTAGCCTACTAACTAAAGATGGAAAGCATTCACAGAATTGCATATAGAATAGTAATTGAATAGTATGTCTGAAAGAATACGCCTAAAAATGTCGGATTGGCATGTAAAAACAAAAAAACCTGGCCACAATTGTATGTGAATCATTATTAGGAGTAAGTTACACCTTGGGAGAAGTGATGCACAATCTGTGTGCAACTTGTAACAGAGTGGAAAGTACAAAAAGCTCACTAGTTACCCAACTTAAAACTGGCCAAGAAGACAACAGACCCCGTGACTATCGCTGCCCGCATCTAATAACAACAACAACAACATATCTAGCTAATCACACAGCAGCTCCTCATGCTAATAAAATGTGGACTTCGACCTACATTACTACTCTTAAGGTGGCAACGAGTCCTGGGCTGACATTT
Source organism: Oncorhynchus gorbuscha (assembly GCF_021184085.1). Classification (NCBI taxonomy): domain Eukaryota; kingdom Metazoa; phylum Chordata; class Actinopteri; order Salmoniformes; family Salmonidae; genus Oncorhynchus; species Oncorhynchus gorbuscha. Next base: position 71,301,402 of record NC_060180.1, on the reverse strand, counting down.
TATATGAAGCTAATGTTTCAAGGCAAGTAGCTTGCTAGCTAAATACACAAACCAACAACAACAAAAAATAAACATTTCAGATAACGCTAGCTAGCAGTCGATAGTAAGCTAGCTAACTCACCTCATAAAGCTCTTCCGAGGCCATTATGAGCAATTTATCTTCGCCGTTTGCCTATCAAAACCTATTTTTGGTTTGAAGGCACCTTCTTCTCCTCAAGATGTAATGAAGCCCAATTTCAGGTTTCTTTGGACTACGCCCAATCCTCGTAACGTTATTATCTTGGTCCTCGGTGTGCTGTGCTGTCCAGCCCAGCATGTGAACTTTTTTTGTCTGGGGGTCTGTGTCCCCGAACTAGTTATTTTTTGCGCTCTCACAGCTGCGCATATTTTGCGCATAAGGATGCGTTTTTTGGGGGGGGACCTAGACAGACTGATACATAGACAGACTGCTGGTTGCTCACTGATGCACAATGTATATACATTGTTTTCTTCTTCTCTCGCTTCGGTGTATATTAAGGGAGTCAATGTTCAATACATTAGCCATCCTAATCGACTGTTTGATATTGCCCTTTACAATTGTTGGGGGATCACACATAACATCCTTTCCTTTCTTGCTTTTTCATATGCTCTGCACTGTATCAGTGATGTCTTTGACTGTATAGACTTATGCATTAAAGCCATTTTCATTACTTGACTTAAACCTTTCATGTTGTAGTTACACAGGCCTATATATATTACATTATTACATTACATGTATACATCTTACATATAGCCTTTGTGACCTGAAATCATTCATACAAAAGGCACATACAGTGGGGCAATTGCCACCAATTGTGCAAGTTCTCCCACTTAAAAAGATGAGAGAGGCCTGTAATTTTCATCATAGGTACACTTCAACTATGACAGACAAAATGAGTAGAAAAAAAAATCCAGAAAATCACATTGTAGGATTTTTTAATGAATTTATTTGCAAATTATGGTGGAAAATAAGTATTTGGCCACCTACAAACAAGCAAGATTTCTGGCTCTCACAGACCTGTAACTTCTTCTTTAAGAGGCTCCTCTGTCCTCCACTCGTTACCTGTATTAATGGCACCTGTTTGAACTTGTTATCGGTGAAAAGACACCTGTCCACAACCTCAAACAGTCACACTCCAAACTCCACTATGGCCAAGACCAAAGAGCTGTCAAAGGACACCAGAAACAAAATTGTAGACCTGCACCAGGCTGGGAAGACTGAATCTGCAATAGGTAAGCAGCTTGGTTTGAAGAAATCAACTGTGGGAGCAATTATTAGGAAATGGAAGACATACAAGACCACTAATAATCTCCCTCGATCTGGGGCTCCATGCAAGATCTCACCCCGTGGGGTCAAAATGATCACAAGAACGGTGAGCAAAAATCCCAGAACCACATAGGGGGACCTAGTGAATGACCTGCAGAGAGCTGGGACAAAAGTAACAAAGCCTACCATCAGTAACACACTACGCCGCCAGGGACTCAAATCCTGCAGTGCCAGACGTGTCCCCCTGCTTAAGCCAGTACATGTCCAGGCCCGTCTGAAGTTTGCTAGAGAGCATTTGGATGATCCAGAAGAAGATTGGGAGAATGTCATATGGTCAGATGAAACCAAAATATAACTTTTTGGTAAAAACTCAATTCGTCGTGTTTGGAGGACAAAGAATGCTGAGTTCCATCCAAAGAACACCATACTTACTGTGAAGCATGGGGGTGGAAACATCATGCTTTGGGGCTGTTTTTCTGCAAAGGGACCAGGACGACTGATCCGTGTAAAGGAAAGAATGAATGGGGCCATGTATCGTGAGATTTTGAGTGAAAACCTCCTTCCATCAGCAAGGGCATTGAAGATGAAACGTGGCTGGGTCTTTCAGCATGACAATGATCCCAAACACACCGCCCGGGACAACGAAGGAGTGGCTTTGTAAGAAGCATTTCAAGGTCCTGGAGTGGCCTAGCCAGTCCCCAGATCTCAACCCCATAGAAAATCTTTGGAGGGAGTTGAAAGTCTGTGTTGCCCAGCAACAGCCCAAAACATCACTGCTCTAGAGGAGATCTGCATGGAGGAATGGGCCAAAATACCAGCAACAGTGTGTGAAAACCTTGTGAAGACTTACAGAAAACGTTTGACCTCTGTCATCGCCAACAAAGGGTAAAAACAAAGTATTGAGATAAACTTTTGTTATTGACCAAATACTTATTTTCCACCATAATTTGCAAATACATTTATTCAAAATCCTACAATGTGATTTTCTGGATTTTTTTTCTCATTTTCTCTGTCATAGTTGAAGTGTACTTATGATGAAAATTACAGGCCTCACTCATCTTTTTAAGCGGGAGAACTTGCACAATTGGTGGCTGACTAAATACTTTTTGGCCCCACTGTATCGCCGCCTGGTAAGGCAACTGCACCTCCCTCAACCGCAAGGCTCTCCAGAGGGTAGTGCGGTCTGCAAAACGCATCACCGGGGGCAAACTACCTGCCCTTCAGGACATCTACATCACCCGATGTCACAGAAAGGCTAAAAAGATAATCAGGTACAACAACCACCCGAGCCACTGCCTGTTCTCCCCGCTATCATCCAGAAGGCGAGGTCAGTTACAGGTGCTTCAAAGCTGGGACAGAGAGACTGAAAAGCAGCTTTAATCTCAAGGCCATCAGACTGGTAAACAGCCATCACTAACATAGAGAGGCTGCTGTCAACATACAGACTCAAATCTCTGGCCCCTTTAATAAATTGACTTAATAAAGGTATCACTAGTCACCTTAAATAACGCCACTTTAATAATGTTTACATATCCTACATTACTCATCTCATATGTATATACTGTTCTATACCATCTACTACATCTTGGCTATGCCTATCATTAGTCACTTTAAATAACGGCACTTTAATAATGTTTACATCTCATATGTATGTACTGCTCTATACCATCTACTGCATCTTGCCTATGCCGCACGGTCATCACTCATCCATATATTTATATGAACATATTCCTATTAATCCCTTTACATTTGTGTGAATAAGGTAGTTGTTGTGAATTTGTTAGATTACTTGTTAGATATTACTGCATTGTTGGAACGAGAAGCACAAGCATTTCGCTACACTCGCATTAGCATCTGCTAACCATGTATATCAAATCAAATTTATTTATATAGCCCTTCGTACATCAGCTGATATCTCAAAGTGCTGTACAGAAACCCAGCTTAAAACCCCAAACAGCAAGCAATGCAGGTGTAGAAGCATATATGTGACCAATAACATTTTATTTTATGATTTGGTGCTGAACGCTCAGCTGTAGTCAATGAACAGCATTCTCACATTGGTGTTCCTCTTGTCCGGGTGAGAGAGGGCAGTGTGGAGTGCAATAGAGATTGCGTCATCTGTGGATCTGTTGGGGTGGTGTGCAAATTGGAGTGGATCCAATGTGTCTGGGATGATGATGTTGATGTGAGCCATGACCAGCCTTTCAAAGCATTTCCTGGCTACAGATCTGAGTGCTACGGGGCGATAGTCATTTAGACAGGTTACCTTGGCGTTCTTGGGCACAGGGACTATGGTGGTCTGCTTGAAACATGTAGATATTACAGACGGGGTCAGGGAGAGGTTAAAAATATCAATGAAGACACTTGCCAGCTGGTCAGCCAATGCTCTGAGTATGCGTCCTGGTAATCCATTTGTTAACCTGTTTAAAGGTCTTACATTAGCTACGAAGAGCGTGATCACACATTCGTCTGGAACAGCTGGTGCTGTCATGCATGGTTCAGTGTCGCTTGCCTCAAAGCAAGCATAGAAGGCATTTAGCTCATTTGGTAGGCTCATGTCACTGGGCAGCTTGCGGCTGGGTTTCCCTTTGTAATCCACGATAGTTTGCAAGCCCAGCCACATCTGACGAGTGTCAAAGCCAGGGTAGTAGGATTCGATCTTAGTGGCGCTTTGCCTGTTTGATGGCTTATCAGAAGTCGTAGCGGGATTTGTGTCCGGATTAGTGTTGCAATCCTTGAAAGTGGCAGCTCTAGCCTTTAGATCAGTGTAGAAGTTGCTAATCCATGGCTTCTGGTTGGGATATGTACATACGGCCGCTGTGGGGACGATGTCGTTGATGCACTTATTAAATTAAGCTGATGTGGTAAAATCTTCAATGCCATTAGACGAATCCCGGAAAACATATTCCATTCTGTAGCTTAGCATCCGCTTCATCAAACCACTTCTGTTTGAACTATCACTGGTACTTCCTGTTTTTGCTCGTAAGCATGAATCAGGAAGAGGGCGAGGGAGAGCTTTATATGAGCTTCTGTGTACATTAAAGGTGATCTCGTAATGAGATAAAATAGATTTCAGTTTCCCTGAATTAAAATCACCAGCCACAAGGAGCACTGCCTCTGGATGAGCATTTTCTTGTTTGCTTATGGCTCTATAAAGAATTTAAAGTGCGGTCTTAGTACCAACATCATTTTGTGCTGGTAAATAGACAGCTACAAAAAAATATAGATGAAACCTGTCTTGGTAAAAAAAAAAAGTATGGTCTACACTAGCTTATCATGAGGTATTCTACCTCAGGTGAGCAGAGCCTCGAGACTTCCTTTAATATAAGAGATCATGCACCAGCTGTTGTTAATAAAAGACACATCTACCCCTATTGAGTTTACCCGAGGCTGCCGTTCAACACAAATTGGTGCATGAAGTTTCGCCATTAGCTGGAAGACCATGTCCTCTTTTCTCAGCGGAGGGAGGGAGAGAGGAAGGACAGTGAGATGGGTGAGAGGTCACCTTACCGCTGCTTCCTCCACACAGACTGACCATCAGATGCAGGTCATCAGTCCAGTAAAAAAAAGCTAATTATTACACTCACTCAGCTGTGCCTCACAAGTAATACAACAAATTATCTAGTACCTGTGTGATCATATACCTAACATGTTGAAATATAATTTCAAAATGGTCTCAGAACATTGGCAGGGCAATTCAAGCGTAGTGATAATGTATTGGGCCTATAGCCTACTGCAAAAACCTCATTGCTACCCAACTGTTTTTAATTGGTTAATGTTGCATAGACTTATGTTAATTAAGTCATGTTCATTTAAAAACAAATCACTTTTAAATACACCAATGAGAAGATCTTTGCTGGAAATTCACTTAATGAAATGGGGACCATAGAGAAGTTCTCTCTATGGTCCCCATTTCATTAAGTGAATTTCCAGCAAAGATCTTCTCATTGGTGTATTTAAATGTTTTGAACAACTGTGATGGACACAGGAAAAATCTTCTTAAAGCTGCAATATGTAACTTTTTTGGGTGACCCGTCAAAATTCACGTAGAAATTTACGTTATAGATCTGTCATTCTTATTGAAAGCAAGTCTAAGAAGCGGTAGATCTGTTCTATGTGCGTTATTTCAGGTTTTTTTTTTTAGATATTCATTCATTTTTGTTTCATCAGACCATTTTATTATACATGTTAGAGCATGTTTGTTTTACAGCTTTTCTTTTTCCTTTCTCATCAGTAACAGTTTCACATCTGATTTTCATTATCTTCTCTTGTTACACATTGTTATGGCATCCGGTGCATGTATTCTGGCAAAACCCGCTTAAAATGTGAATGTTGAAAAGAGATTAAAGTCATTATAATTCATATAATTCATATTCAAAGTTGTTTATGCTTTATTTCTGTTGTTCTGGATAAACTCTTGTCAGATTTTGTTAATATTTTCAGTTCACATATTTTTTGTCTTTCAAACTTCAATTCATTTAAATCTTTGTTTTCCAGACATTTCACATTAAGTTTCCAAAACTCTTATCATTTTTAACCATAGTAATTACTGACTTGAGATTATACCTCTTCTTTGAATAGTGACATTGCAGAGAATATTGAAATGTGTTTTGTAATAAATAATTCAGTTTACTTGTTTTCACACTTTTTCTACGATAGCAATGCTGGTGGTCTGGTCATCTTTGGGAGGTAGGGGTGGAGGGGACGTAATCAGGGAAGGGCAGGGTCATCTTCTTCCTACTTGCAGTTGGACTGTGGGGAGTGGTGTGTACTCGCTGTCTGCACTTTTTCGTAGGTGTCGTCTTCATCTTTGATCTTCACTTGTCGGTCTCGCTGTCACTTTCTTTCATATCGCAGCTCGAGGCCTGGTGGGAGACATCTGCTTTGGAGCTCTGGTGGTCGACATTCCTGGTTCCATCTCTCTGTGCTGGGATCACTCTCTCTCACAGTCCCTGGACCAGCAGCGGTGACATCACGGTAGTGGTCTCGCTGACTGTCTGGGGTGCTGGGTTAAATACTGTGGGCTCTCTCTTCATCAGGCTTTGGGTTAGATGCTGGATCTCTTCTTGCTATGTATGACACTTGACAATGGAAGAAATTCACTTAATGAAATGGGGACCATAGAGAAGTTCTCTCTATGGTCCCCATTTCATTAAGTGAATTTCCAGCAAAGATCTTCTCATTGGTGTATGTAAATGTTTTGAACCACTGTGATTGGACACAGGAAAAGTCTTCTTAAAGCTGCAATATGTAACTTTTTGGGTGACATAGAAATTTACGTTATAGATCTGTCATTCTTATTGAAAGCAAGTCTAAGAAGCGGTAGATCTGTTCTATGTGCGTTATTTCTATGCTTCCCATTCTTACGTTTTTTAAAACTTTCGGTTTGGTACACCAGCTGAAAATACAGTATTTTTGGTAATGGGAAATATATATTTCACAGCGGTTTAGATGGTACAATGATTCTCTACGGTATCCTTGCTTGTTTTGTCACAAACTGAAATTAGGGGAACTACTTGTGCTTTTGCAAACAGGAAATGGCAACGCAATTCCTGCACAGTGCATCTTTAAAGAAATGTTGTGTAAGTGACTCGTTTATGTTTGCCATGACAAAGGGTATGAAGACAAGTCCAGATTTCTCAGTAAAAAAAAATATTCTTCTACTTTGAAAGTGTGGAGTAGGTTGTGTCGATCAGTGAAACAAAATCCCAATTTAATACATTTTTTTTATTTTAATGAAGGAAAAATGTGAACTGCAGGGGTGAGTAGACTTTCCCTGGTGACTGTATTTGTGACTATCCAAAATATAAGTTTTATAGCCCTAACATTAACCGTTACCCTAGCAGGCTATTATTTACATATATTTATCTCAATATGTTGATAGTATCTGTAGTTCCCTACAGATGATCTATCAAAATAAAGTATAACAAAGTTAACCTAATGCTTTCCTCTTGCCAACTTTATGAGATCAGTAATTACTTCATGGAAAGGATGCATTTCTCATCGGGCCCATCAAATCAAACAGACCACCATCAGAAACTAAAAAACATGCTTCACAAGACAGTTTTGGGGCATTTTTAAAAGGTTTATTGTATCATCATTTCACTGTGAATCAGATACATCAAGGCTATGTTTTAATAACCACACTAGCATAACACTTACACAAAGCATGCAAAGCACATCGCTTGATTTCTAAGTGGTATTATTCATGTGGATATTTGAACACAGGCATTTGACTGACGGTACAGATGTACAGAGGTCATCTTCTTTGATGCCCGTTTGGACCGAGTCAGAACGTTTACTGCTTGTGACCCTTGGAGGAAGAAGAGTTCCACATTTCTTCTCCGTCCTTCTCAACGACCAGGTTGCCGTCGTTACGCAGGTACATGCGGCACATCTTGAACCCTTGAGCCTGGCTCTTGGTTTGCCACATAATCTTGTTGTCCCTCTTGTACATGACAAAGTTGCTGTCATCTTGCATGCACAGGCGGTAGGCGTCGCGCTGTCCCGCGGTGTCAGAGGACCACATCTGCCTCCAGCCATAGATGACAAAGTTACCGTCCTCCTGTGCAGATGACATAAAGGGTTGTGGTAAGGATGGTGTATGCGAATAACCATTAAAAAATAAGAAGTTTTACCACACAGTTTGGGAGCCACTGTCCTGGTTCAGCAATAGCTGACTTCAGATTACATATGGTCTGTATCTGTAAATGTACCTACCTGGAAAACTGCCTTGTATTCCTTGTTATTGGACCACATGTAGTCTCCCTTACGCATCTCATCATACTTGGACATGTAGTTCCTGCTCATGATTCTGAAATAAAGAATAAATAAATAAAACTCTGCTTAGCAAAAAAATACATATAGCTAACCTTTTCTAAATTCCTAAAGCAAATATTCCCAAGGCAAAAATGTGTAATTTAATCACTTTTGAAATAGTAATATAATGGACCTCCTTTCAAATGGTGAATAGCACTCTCTATTCTTTATTTCCTCCCCAATCTCATGGCATCCAATTGGTAGTTAATCTTGTCTACACTTCGCTGCAACTCCCGTACGGACTCGGGAGAGGCGAAGGTCGAGAACCATGCGTCCTCTGAAGCACAACCCAGCCAAGCCGCATTGCTTCTTGACACAATGCCCATTTAACCAGGAAGCCAGCCACACCAATGTGTTGGAGGAAACACCGTACACCTGGCGACCATGTCAGCGTGCACTGCGCCCGGCCTGCCACAGGAGTCACTAGTGCATGATGGGTCAAGGACATCCCTGGCGGACAAACCCTCCCCTAACCCAGACAACGCTGGGCCAATTGTGAGCCTCCCCATGGGTCTCCCGGTCGCAGCCGGGACTCGAACCCAGAATCTTGAGTGGCACAACCTTAGACCACTGCGCCACTCGGGAGGCCTGACTTGCACTCTTCCACTCAATTGAGGCATCCTGATGTTGGCAAGAGTTTAAGTGGCCACCAAAAGACATTTCAGTTTTTAGCAAATTCAAAATCACTACTTGGCGTTATCACCTGTAACACAAAATATAACTTAACGTAGCAGGCGTAAGAGTTCCCATATCCGTTTTCAGCGTAAAAGGAAGCTAGATTGAATAAATTGGCTGTATCCCTGAACACCAGACAATTCGGTTGTTGCCAAGGCTACACAACATACAGCAGGAGACATGCTACACAACATACAGCAGGAGACATGCTACACAACATACAGCAGGAGACATGCTATACCCAGAAACTCAAGTTGCTAAACTCCCACTTTGATACTCACAGTCCGTGTGGTTCAGTAGTTCAGGGGATCGGATTGATGAGGCTGGAGGTTCCAAATGAAGTGAAGTTGGTAAATAAATGTCCTCTTTTATACCCACTGAGGAGAGGGTAAAGACGGGGGGGTGGGGTGATTGGAGGAGGAGACTGGGGCTGAATGGACACTGAGATGCACAAGACAAACTTAAAACACGTGGTAGTTAATTTGACTGGAATCTTGAAAAATAAAATGCTTTTACAGTTTGGATTAGATTGCCTAGATTAGAGTTAACTTTCATCTGGTGTATCTGGCTGGACACATTGACGGTGCTAAAGACTGATCTGGCCTTGTGATCATTTTAAAGTTCAAAGAGTTTAAAGTTACACATTTTTGATGGTTAAGTGTTCCTCTGCATTGCGTACGTATTAGCGACTAATTAGCCCGTAAATTCATTGTAAATGATTTAGCTAATGGAAATGAGTTAGCTGTTAAGCATAGCTTTTAAGAAGCATTCTACATAGATAAGTATTGAATCTTGTTTAAAAGTCATTGTTTCAACACCATCTACCTTTTTTAGGCAATCATTATATTGTTACTTTGAAGTGATCTATATAGGTTTTCCAAGTACCAGTACTGCTCATGTGCATAATATTGTGCCTTTTGGACTACAACCTTTCCGTCATTTCGGATAAATTGTTCTTGAATGTTGAGTGTTTGTGTGACTGGTGAGTTTCTTTTTAGGTATGAAGAATGACACTGTTGTTCCCTTCAGCAAGCAGATGCTCATCGTAACTGGAAAATCCGACATGATCTTGTTCAAATCTGAACAATTCTTCAACCATGGCAATTTTAGCTTGGTAGTTTAGCTAGCTAACATTAGTAATGATACATTTAGCTAACTTAACATTGATCCAATTGGTCCAGCTAGCTACATTCTCCATATAGTCAAGTTTAACGTTGTCAAAAATATATTTTGCTTGATCATCTTTTGGTTGAAAAGGTGAAAGGTCAGTGATGAAATGTCACAACTCAAACTCGGGTATCAACATCACCCCTATTACACATGTTCCTTTTGAAAGTACTTTGAATAATGATGACACCAATAGGGAGACTGGATTACAGCCTAATAATTTAAAAAAAAATTTTTTCACATTTAATTGCCTCCATACATGGTTCATCCCACATCACATAGTTCTACCCACTGCACTGAGACTAGGAAACACTGAGAAATCCACGATAATCGAATTTCAATAAGAATTTCTCTACGGCTGCCCATGCTTTCCACCTGGCTTCCAGCTCTGCAGCAACTGGCCCAAGCCCCCCCCCCTCGCTTCTCCTTCACCCAAATCCAGACAGCTGATGTTCTGAAAGAGATGCAAGATCAGGATTTCCTACAAATCAGCTGGGCTAGACAATCTGGACCCTCTCTTCCTAAAATTATCTGCCGCCATTGTTGCAACTCCTATTACTAGCCTGTTCAACCTCTTTTTCGTATCGTCTGAGATCCCCAAAGATTGGAAAGCTGCCGCGGTCATCACCCTCTTCAAAGGGGGAGACAACCTAGAACCAAACTGTTACAGACCTATATCTGTCCTACCCTGGCTTTCTAAGGTCTTCGAAAGCCAAGTTAACCTGTCTAGGACAGATCACCGACCATTTCGAATCCCACCATACCTTCTCCGCTATGGAATCTGGTTTCCGAGCTGGTCATGGGTGCACCTCAACCATGCTCAAGGTTCTAAACAATATTTTAACCGCCATCGATTAAAGACAGTACTGTGACAGTAGTCTTCATCGACCTGGCCAAGGCTTTCCACTCTGTCAATCACTGCATTCTTATCGGCAGATTCAACAGCCTTGGTTTCTCAAATGACTCTATGGGGATGCCACATGTCGGTCTATGGCAGTCTCTATGGGGGTGCCACAGGGTTCAATTCTCAGGCCGACTTTCTTCTTTGTATACATCAATGATGCCGCTCTGTGTTACACTGTGTTAACAACCCTCCAGACGAGCTTCAATGCCATACAACACTGCTTCCGTGGCCTCCAACTGATCTTAAATACAAGTAAAACTAAATGCATGCTCTTCAACCGATCGCTGCCTGCACCTGCCCGCCCGTCCAGCATCACTACTCTGGACGGTTCTGACTTAGAATATGTGGACAACTACAAATACCTAGGTGTCTGGTTTAGATTGTAAACTCTCCTTCCAGACTCACATTAAGCATATCCAATCCAAAATTAAATCTAGACTCGGCTTCCTATTTCGCAACAAAGCATCCTTCACTCAGCTTACAGATCATTGCACCTGTACATAGCCCATCTGTAAATAGCCCACCCAACTACCTCATCCCCATATTGTTTTTTTTGCTCCTTTTCACCCCAGTATCTCTACTGCACATTCATCTTCTGCACATCTATTACTCCAGTGTTTAATTGCTCAATTGTAATTACTTCTCCACTATGGCCTATTTATTGCCTTACCTCCCTTATCTTACTGCATTTGCACATACTGTATATAGACTTTTCAACTGTTATTGACTGTATGTTTGTTTATTCCATGTGTAACTCTGTGTTTATGTCGCACTACTTTGCTTTATCTTGGCCAGGTCGTTGTAAATGAGAACTTGTTCTCAACTGGCCTACATGGTTAAATAAAGGTGAAATAAATAAATAAATCAATCAATCTCTAACTTTCCGACTTGGGAGAGCTGTTCCACGTGGTTATTTCCCAGCTGGAAACTCGTATTTCCCAATTCCAAGGAGCATTTGAAGACAGTATATTCCTTGTACCGCATTATTTACATTGATAATACACAGTAATGAACACTAATCTACAGTCTTTTCAAATTTGTATTGAAAGAAAGTAAGAAACCTGAATTGTTCAAACCACCTTCATTGGAGATGGAAAGTTTCCCTTCAATGATAAGTATTATTATTATTTTACTGCCCTCAGAACCTGACATCATGAGGGTGTACTTTCCTTACAGTACATTCATGCGTTGGAGCCGACAAAAATTAATAATCACAATCATTTATTTCTGATGTGGGTGAAGACCAAATAAAAAATGTAATCAGTTTTCACTGATATAAATAATTGTCGTTCCACAAACTTGGTGCACAAATAATTTACAGTGTTAAACAACACTGTGTGAACAATGACCCGGCCTCCCTCGACATGGGATCAATCACCCGGCCTCCCTAGACCCAGGCTCAATGACTCAGCCTCCCTAGACCCAGGCTCAATGACTCAGCCTCCCTAGACCCGGGACCCATGACTCGGCCTCCCTCGACCCAGGCTCCATGACCCACCAGCCCCCCGAATATGATTGGACCAGACGTCAAATCGGCGACGTTGGTTGGTTCGAGTTAATTGAGACACATTCGCATCCCCGTTGGTGGCTTTTGGTAGCTTTTAGGTATTCGAGACAAGCTGGTCATCGGATTGGCTGACAGTGTCAGTGATAGAGACAAACTCTAAAGCCAATGGATGCAATAGTGCTGTATGGCCACCAGACGGCAGTATTGGAACAAAATTAACAAGAAGTCAAAGGAAGAATTAAAAAAATAATATCTAGGGGTTATTTTGGATATATTTTGGGGAAAATGTGGGCAAAAAATACAGATAAACTGCCATTATGGTGCAATTTCCTCAACAACTGACTTGATATTGAAGTTGATGGGATTTAAAAAACAAATATTTTTTTATGGGTAATATTAGCGGGAAAATAGATGTCCCCCCCAAAAAAACATTACATATAGGGGCAAAAAGGGTCAGGAACGCTTCACGAATTTTGCGTGTCATCCTCTGTTATACGTTTCTTAAAAGTCCAGTGTGCTTATTTAACATGTTTTGACATGAATATTACAGAATTAATTCAATACCTTAACATGTTTACATCAAGTTCATTTGAGCCATCTTTGGGGGCCCTGTAAAGTCTGTTAAGGTGCTCCACGAGCCCTGTGGAGCCCCCAGGGGCCTGTTAAAGATGGCCGCTCTGAGCCAGGGAATCTTCGTTGCTATCTGTTGCTTTTTTTGTTGCAATCTTTGGCTCACCTCATTGGCTAGTTAACTTTGTTGCATTTTTGGGGTGCAGAGACGGATTGGTCATGTTACAAATTATGCCACCAATGAGATTCTTATCTGTCGTTCATGTCCCGCCTCCCCACAAAATCCACGGAGAAATTCTGGACAGTTCTCAATCATTCCAAGTAGTTGTGAGAAAGATAGTTGTAAAGGTAACATTAGCTATATTTCATCCCGGGTTTTGGAACACAGTTGTGTATTTAGGTGAATTAAGGTGAGTGTCATGCGTTGAGTTACTTGAAAATGATTCTTGTCGCTAGCTAATAACGTGTAATAAATGGCAGTAATAATTGATAGTTAGCTGGCTAACTAGTTAACGTTATTATATATTTAGATATTCAGCCAATGTAGTTCACTTACAGTGTACTATATATACAACGCACACTTGTCAGCTAGCTAATGTTATATGTAGAATCAAATTGTCCTTTAACGTTGTATGTTCTCTACTGTAAGCATCGTAGCTATGTGGTCCACTGTGTATTGCTGTCAACAAATAACAATGTATGTGTATATGTGTGAATAACCTCTCTTAATGAAAGAAAGAATGGATTACGATCACACCCCTGCTTTCCGCTTGGAGCCCTCACCCTGAGGGCATCTGAAGAGGCTGCCAGGGTTGCCAGGACCATCCAGAAGAAAGAGTGTACAAGTGTCGTCTGGATGCTGAAGCCACGACAGGTGAAAGCGAAGGCAAAGGCTTGTGTGGTCGCCAGAGGGGGTGACCCGTATGATAGCCGACTGGTGGACAAGTGAGAGTGCCATGAAGTTCGGCAAATACCATGGTCAAACCTTCAAGTGGCTGCTATGCCACAATGTCTGCTACGCCGTCATGGTCTTGGCTTCTCACCAGCAAGAGAGGGAGATGGGGGACACAGACACGTCACCTCAAATGGCCAACAAGGACCGGTTTGACTGGTACTCTTTTCCTTAAATAGTTGTACAGTCGTGACCAAAATATTTGAGAATGACACAAATAATAATTTTCACAAAGTCTGCTGCCTCAGTTTGTATGATGGCAATTTATGTATATACTCCAGAATGTTATGAAGAGTGATCAGATTAATTGCAACTAATTGCAAAGTCCCTATTTGCCATGCAAATTAACTGAATTCCCAAAAAACATTTCCACTGCATTTCAGCCCTGCCACAAAAGGACCAGCTGACATGTCAGTGATTCTCTCGTTAACACAGGTGTGAGTTTTGACGAGGACAAGGCTGGAGATCACTCTGTCATGCTGGTTGAGTTTGAATGACAGACTGGAAGCTTCAAAAGGAGGGTGGTGCTTGGAATCACTGTTCAACGTGCCGTCATCATTGCTTTGCACAAAAAGGGCTTCACAGGCAAGGATATTGCTGCCAGTAAGATTGCACCTAAATCAAACATTTATTGGATCATCAAGAACTTCAAAGAGAGCGGTTGAATTGTTGTGAAGGCTTCAGGGCGCCCAAGAAAGTCCAGCAAGTGCCAGGACCGTCAACTGCGTAGTCTGCCACAAAATCAACAGCATAGTCTGCCACACTACTGGAGTTTTGACAGAATTCAAGAAGTTTACTGGCCGCCTCTCTCCCGGATACCGGAGAATCAAGTACCTTCCTAACTTCTGCCATGAAATCCTCCAGGTAGTGGGACTGGAAACAGAGCCACAATAGCAGGGCAGACTGCCCATTCTCTGGGGGCTAGTCCCAAGAATATGTCCATTTCGAGGAGGACAATCAAGGCTCCAACGTGAGAAATCCCTCCCCCCCTTACTAAAGGATTTTGTAGCAACATTGCCTAGAGTTGGCAGAGGCCTTGTGCTTTTTAAAGAGATTTTATTAATCCTAATTGCACAAATACATGTTATGTGAAACTCTAATCAAGAGGAAAGGCATTTCATATTATACAAATTAAAAGACATTTAATCATTGTCAATTTCTTGAGCTTGTGTGCTAGATCATGCTAATTCTGTGTGTGCAAAAAGAAAACCTGAGGTGTGACTGGATATCACTTTGTTTACTATCCTGCAATGTAATCACCCCACAGTAAAATGATTTACATACTGTAGATTGCCTTGTGTTACACCTTGATTAAAAGCAGATGTTAGTCAATCACATCCATTGATACATAACATACAATTTGGCAGGTAGACCATTAGGGCCAGGAGACTTTCCACGTTAGGTTGCTTAATAATTGCATGGAAAACCTCTCTGGTAATTCCACCCAAAAGAGAATTTATTTTCCCCCTAATGGCTGACGAGGTTTTTTTTTTAGATATTCATTCATTTTTGTTTCATCAGACCATTGATTTATACATGTTAGAGCATGTTTGTTTTACAGCTTTTCTTTTCCCTTTCTCATCAGTAACAGTTTCACATCTGATTTTCATTATCTTCTCTTGTTACACATTGTTATGGCATCCGGTGCATGTATTCTGGCAAAACCCGCTTAAAATGTGAATGTTGAAAAGAGATTAGTCATTATAATTCATATAATTCATATTCAAAGTTGTTTATGCTTTATTTCTGTTGTTCTGGATAAACTCTTGTCAGATTTAGTTAATATTTTCAGTTTACATATTTTTTGTCTTTCAAACTTCAATTAATTTAAATCTTTTGTTTTCCAGACATTTCACATTAAGTTTCCAAAACTCTTATCATTTTTAACCATAGTAATTACTGACTTGACAAATGAATGTCAATCATTCAGTCTTCCGGAGATTATACCTCTTCTTTGAATAGTGACATTGCAGAGAATATTGAAATGTGTTTTGTAATAAATAATTCAGTTTACTTGTTTTCACACTTTTTCTACGATAGCAATGCTGGTGGTCTGGTCATCTTTGGGAGGTAGGGGTGGAGGGGACGTAATCAGGGAAGGGCAGGGTCATCTTCTTCCTACTTGCAGTTGGACTGTGGGGAGTGGTCGGTGTACTCGCTGTCTGCACTTTTTCGTAGGTGTCGTCTTCATCTTTGATCTTCACTTGTCGGTCTCGCTGTCACTTTCTTTCATATCGCAGCTCGAGGCCTGGTGGGAGACATCTGCTTTGGAGCTCTGGTGGTCGACATTCCTGGTTCCATCTCTCTGTGCTGGGATCACTCTCTCTCACAGTCCCTGGACCAGCAGCGGTGACATCACGGTAGTGGTCTCGCTGACTGTCTGGGGTGCTGGGTTAAATACTGTGGGCTCTCTCTTCATCAGGCTTTGGGTTAGATGCTGGATCTCTTCTTGCTATGTATGACACTTGACAATGGAAGAAGGTGAGGCCTTCACCTCCACACAGGCTGCACATGCCTCCAGTCTCTTGGCATTCGGGATGGACAGAAATGTAAACTTTTTCCACTTCACAATAATGTCCCTGACAGTGCCCAAATGAATATTCAATGAGTAATACATTTCCTTGTAGCCTTCTCCTAATCTTTTGCCTTTCAACAACCTTATCTGAGTTCTTTTGACAGTTTCTTCCTCATATTTTGATCTTTGCTGGAAATTCACTTAATGAAATTAATTTCCAGCAAAGATCTTCTCATTGGTGTATGTAAATGTTTTGAACCACTGTGATTGGACACAGGAAAAGTCTTCTTAAAGCTGCAATATGTAACTTTTTGGGTGACATAGAAATTTACGTTATAGATCTGTCATTCTTATTGAAAGCAAGTCTAAGAAGCGGTAGATATGTTCTATGTGCGTTATTTCTATGCTTCCCATTCTTACGTTTTTTTAAACTTTCGGTTTGGTACACCAGCTGAAAATACAGTATTTTTGGTAATGGGAAATATATATTTCACAGCGGTTTAGATGGTACAATGATTCTCTACGGTATCCTTGCTTGTTTTGTCACAAACTGAAATTAGGGGAACTACTTGTGCTTTTGCAAACAGGAAATGGCAACGCAATTCCTGCACAGTGCATCTTTAAAGAAATGTTGTGTAAGTGACTCGTTTATGTTTGCCATGACAAAGGGTATGAAGACAAGTCCAGATTTCTCAGTAAAAAAAAATATTCTTCTACTTTGAAAGTGTGGAGTAGGTTGTGTCGATCAGTGAAACAAAATCCCAATTTAATGCATTTTTTTATTTTAATGAAGGAAAAATGTGAACTGCAGGGGTGAGTAGACTTTCCCTGGTGACTGTATTTGTGACTATCCAAAATATAAGTTTTATAGCCCTAACATTAACCGTTACCCTAGCAGGCTATTATTTACATATATTTATCTCAATATGTTGATAGTATCTGTAGTTCCCTACAGATGATCTATCAAAATAAAGTATAACAAAGTTAACCTAATGCTTTCCTCTTGCCAACTTTATGAGATCAGTAATTACTTCATGGAAAGGATGCATTTCTCATCGGGCCCATCAAATCAAACAGACCACCATCAGAAACTAAAAAACATGCTTCACAAGACAGTTTTGGGGCATTTTTAAAAGGTTTATTGTATCATCATTTCACTGTGAATCAGATACATCAAGGCTATGTTTTAATAACCACACTAGCATAACACTTACACGAAGCATGCAAAGCACATCGCTTGATTTCTAAGTGGTATATTCATGTGGATATTTGAACACAGGCATTTGACTGACGGTACAGATGTACAGAGGTCATCTTCTTTGATGCCCGTTTGGACCGAGTCAGAACGTTTACTGCTTGTGACCCTTGGAGGAAGAAGAGTTCCACATTTCTTCTCCGTCCTTCTCAACGACCAGGTTGCCGTCGTTACGCAGGTACATGCGGCACATCTTGAACCCTTGAGCCTGGCTCTTGGTTTGCCACATAATCTTGTTGTCCCTCTTGTACATGACAAAGTTGCTGTCATCTTGCATGCACAGGCGGTAGGCGTCGCGCTGTCCCGCGGTGTCAGAGGACCACATCTGCCTCCAGCCATAGATGACAAAGTTACCGTCCTCCTGTGCAGATGACATAAAGGGTTGTGGTAAGGATGGTGTATGCGAATAACCATTAAAAAATAAGAAGTTTTACCACACAGTTTGGGAGCCACTGTCCTGGTTCAGCAATAGCTGACTTCAGATTACATATGGTCTGTATCTGTAAATGTACCTACCTGGAAAACTGCCTTGTATTCCTTGTTATTGGACCACATGTAGTCTCCCTTACGCATCTCATCATACTTGGACATGTAGTTCCTGCTCATGATTCTGAAATAAAGAATAAATAAATAAAACTCTGCTTAGCAAAAAAATACATATAGCTAACCTTTTCTAAATTCCTAAAGCAAATATTCCCAAGGCAAAAATGTGTAATTTAATCACTTTTGAAATAGTAATATAATGGACCTCCTTTCAAATGGTGAATAGCACTCTCTATTCTTTATTTCCTCCCCAATCTCATGGCATCCAATTGGTAGTTAATCTTGTCTACACTTCGCTGCAACTCCCGTACGGACTCGGGAGAGGCGAAGGTCGAGAACCATGCGTCCTCTGAAGCACAACCCAGCCAAGCCGCATTGCTTCTTGACACAATGCCCATTTAACCAGGAAGCCAGTCACACCAATGTGTAGGAGGAAACACCGTACACCTGGCGACCATGTCAGCGTGCACTGCGCCCGGCCTGCCACAGGAGTCACTAGTGCATGATGGGTCAAGGACATCCCTGGCGGACAAACCCTCCCCTAACCCAGACAACGCTGGGCCAATTGTGAGCCTCCCCATGGGTCTCCCGGTCGCAGCCGGGACTCGAACCCAGAATCTTGAGTGGCACAACCTTAGACCACTGCGCCACTCGGGAGGCCTGACTTGCACTCTTCCACTCAATTGAGGCATCCTGATGTTGGCAAGAGTTTAAGTGGCCACCAAAAGACATTTCAGTTTTTAGCAAATTCAAAATCACTACTTGGCGTTATCACCTGTAACACAAAATATAACTTAACGTAGCAGGCGTAAGAGTTCCCATATCCGTTTTCAGCGTAAAAGGAAGCTAGATTGAATAAATTGGCTGTATCCCTGAACACCAGACAATTCGGTTGTTGCCAAGGCTACACAACATACAGCAGGAGACATGCTACACAACATACAGCAGGAGACATGCTACACAACATACAGCAGGAGACATGCTATACCCAGAAACTCAAGTTGCTAAACTCCCACTTTGATACTCACAGTCCGTGTGGTTCAGTAGTTCAGGGGATCGGATTGATGAGGCTGGAGGTTCCAAATGAAGTGAAGTTGGTAAATAAATGTCCTCTTTTATACCCACTGAGGAGAGGGTAAAGACGGGGGGGGGGTGTGATTGGAGGAGGAGACTGGGGCTGAATGGACACTGAGATGCACAAGACAACCTTAAAACACGTGGTAGTTAATTTGACTGGAATCTTGAAAAATAAAATGCTTTTACAGTTTGGATTAGATTGCCTAGATTAGAGTTAACTTTCATCTGGTGTATCTGGCTGGACACATTGACGGTGCTAAAGACTGATCTGGCCTTGTGATCATTTTAAAGTTCAAAGAGTTTAAAGTTACACATTTTTGATGGTTAAGTGTTCCTCTGCATTGCGTACGTATTAGCGACTAATTAGCCCGTAAATTCATTGTAAATGATTTAGCTAATGGAAATGAGTTAGCTGTTAAGCATAGCTTTTAAGAAGCATTCTACATAGATAAGTATTGCATCTTGTTTAAAAGTCATTGTTTCAACACCATCTACCTTTTTTAGGCAATCATTATATTGTTACTTTGAAGTGATCTATATAGGTTTTCCAAGTACCAGTACTGCTCATGTGCATAATATTGTGCCTTTTGGACTACAACCTTTCCATCGTTTCGGATAAATTGTTCTTGAATGTTGAGTGTTTGTGTGACTGGTGAGTTTCTTTTTAAGTATGAAGAATGACACTGTTGTTCCCTTCAGCAAGCAGATGCTCATCGTAACTGGAAAATCCGACATGATCTTGTTCAAATCTGAACAATTCTTCAACCATGGCAATTTTAGCTTGGTAGTTTAGCTAGCTAACATTAGTAATGATACATTTAGCTAACTTAACATTGATCCAATTGGTCCAGCTAGCTACATTCTCCATATAGTCAAGTTTAACGTTGTCAAAAATATATTTTGCTTGATCATCTTTTGGTTGAAAAGGTGAAAGGTCAGTGATGGAATGTCACAACTCAAACTCGGGTATCAACATCACCCCTATTACACATGTTCCTTTTGAAAGTGCTTTGAATAATGATGACACCAATAGGGAGACTGGATTACAGCCTAATTATTATTATTATTTTTATTTTTTTACATTTAATTGCCTCCATACATGGTTCATCCCACATCACATAGTTCTGCCCACTGCACTGAGACTAGGAAACAATGAGAAATCCATGATAATCGAATTTCAATAAGAATTTCTCTACGGTTGCCCATGCCTTCCACCTGGCTTCCAGCTCTGCAGCAACTGGCCCAAGCCCCCCCTCGCTTCTCCTTCACCCAAATCCAGACAGCTGATGTTCTGAAAGAGATGCAAGATCAGGATTTCCTACAAATCAGCTGGGCTAGACAATCTGGACCCTCACTTCCTAAAATTATCCGCCGCCATTGTTGCAACTCCTATTACTAGCCTGTTCAACCTCTTTTTCGTATCGTCTGAGATCCCCAAAGATTGGAAAGCTGTCGCGGTCATCCCCCTCTTCAAAGGGGTGACAACCTAGAACCAAACTGTTACAGACCTATATCTGTCCTACCCTGGCTTTCTAAGGTCTTCGAAAGCCAAGTTAACCTGTCTAGAACAGATCACCGACCATTTTGAATCCCACCATACCTTCTCCGCTATGGAATCTGGTTTCCGAGCTGGTCATGGGTGCACCTCAACCATGCTCAAGGTTCTAAACAATATTTTAACCGCCATCGATTAAAGACAGTACTGTGACAGTAGTCTTCATCGACCTGGCCAAGGCTTTCCACTCTGTCAATCACTGCATTCTTATCGGCAGATTCAACAGCCTTGGTTTCTCAAATGACTCTATGGGGGTGCCACATGTCAGTCTATAGCAGTCTCTATGGGGGTGCCACAGGGTTCAATTCTCAGGCCGACTTTCTTCTTTGTATACATCAATGATGCCGCTCTGTGTTACACTGTGTTAACAACCCTCCAGACGAGCTTCAATGCCATACAACACTGCTTCCGTGGCCTCCAACTGCTCTTAAATACAAGTAAGGCATGCTCTTCAACCGATCGCTGCCTGCACCTGCCCGCCCGTCCAGCATCACTACACTGGACGGTTCTGACTTAGAATATGTGGACAACTACAAATACCTAGGTGTCTGGTTTAGATTGTAAACTCTCCTTCCAGACTCACATTAAGCATCTCCAATCCAAAATTAAATCTAGACTCTGCTTCCTATTTCGCAACAAAGCATCCTTCACTCAGCTTACAGATCATTGCACATATACATAGCCCATCTGTAAATAGCCCACCCAACTACCTCATCCCCATATAGTTTTTTTTGCTCCTTTTCACCCCAGTATCTCTACTGCACATTCATCTTCTGCACATCTATTACTCCAGTGTTTAATTGCTAAATTGTAATTACTTCACCACTATGGCCTATTTATTGCCTTACCTCCCTTATCTTACTGCATTTGCACATACTGTATATAGACTTTTCAAATGTTATTGACTGTATGTTTGTTTATTCCATGTGTAACTCTGTGTTTATGTCGCACTACTTTGCTTTATCTTGGCCAGGTCGTTGTAAATGAGAACTTGTTCTCAACTGGCCTACATGGTTAAGTAAAGGTGAAATAAAAAAATCTCTAACTTTCCGACTTGGGAGAGTTGTTCCACGTGGTTATTTCCCAGCTGGAAACTCGTATTTCCCAATTCCAAGGAGCATTTGAAGACAGTATATTTCTTGTACCGCATTATTTACATTGATAATACACAGTAATGAACACTAATCTACAGTCTTTTCAAATTTGTATTGAAAGAAAGAAAGTAAGAAACCTAAATTGTTCAAACCACCTTCATGGGAGATGGAAAGTTTCCCTTCAATGATGATGATGATTAATATTATTTTACTGCCCTCAGAACCTGACATCATGAGGGTGTACTTTCCTTACAGTACATTCATGCGTTGGAGCCGACAACAATTAATAATCACAAGTATTTATTTCTGATGTGGGTGAAGATCAAATAAAAGCAAGTGTAATCAGTTTTCACTGATATAAATAATTGTCGTTCCACAAACTTGGTGCACAAATAATTTACAGTGTTAAACAACACTATGTGAACAATGTTTTTTTTGTGAACAAATGTTTAATTTTAGCGTTATAATAAGGTTGGTATCAACGTGGAAATAATAATGGAAATCTGTTGTAGCTCAAGTCGACTACAGAACCCACAATACAATGCTCTCTCTCTCTATGGGCTGGCTGGCATAGCTACGCACAATATTGAAGATAATACCAGCATGGGAAGTAGCCAAATAGCTGTAAAATCGCCTAAACAAACTGTACTATCAATTTACTGTAGGTGTCTACAATCTCACCATATTCAACCTGCAGATCAGTGCGTCTCCCAGAGTGGAGTCTGACATTCGCAACGACACCATGCAATAATGCGCCCTGAACTGAAGACGCAGACAAATAGGATAAATGTGCTGGCGCTCTGTTAAATTACACATTTCTCGAGGTAGGAATATCGTAAAAAATATGATCAACGGTTAATTCGAAAGAAGACAACCTCCTGTGTTATGACATCGGCCAGTATTGAAATCTGACATGTATGATAGATGTTTTGCGATGAGACAAGACTAACTACCCATTTGGATCCCATGAAATTGGGGAGAAAAATAGGTAAAATCTAAATACAATTTAATAAAAAATATTGAAAACACGATTTCCCATCTAGAGGTTAAATAAAGAAATGACTATATGAAATGTAATTCATCGCTTGCAGATATTATTGCGGCTGTCGAGAAAAGCTTGTGGAATGGAACAGGGTTGATGATTACTTGTTAAATCAGCCATGAACCCCCTTGTGACGAGGAATGGAAGCTTGTTGTGTGCAACAGAGTGGCAATTGCATGCAAGCTTCACCCCCTGTCTGAGGAACAGGGTTGACGTATGGCCAAAAAGAGAAGAGCCGGCTCACCTGCTTTTACTCTTTGATTTGACTATTAGCTAGCTGTTCAATGTTTCTTTTGACAAAAAATATTTTAAAAGGATTAGTTTCAGATATATATATGTATATATATAAAAAAGAGTTAAGTACACGTAACAGGGTTGGCTTTAAAATGAGGGACAGACGTAAATGAATCACTAATCACATTTTAAATAAATAATAACCTTCAGAAATGACTGTCAAAGAAAGAAAATAACTAGGACTTTATTTACAATTAATGTAAAACTTGGGAGACATTTTGGGATTAAGTGGGTTAAAATCTTCCTAGAAGTGACATGGCTGACAGAGGGGCATGTCCAAATGTTTAATTTTGGCACTGTAGCAAGCCTTTATTCATAATAAAAATGAGAGCTATTGAATTATCTATGTCGGTCTATATTAAAAGGGCAGGTCATTAATATAAGAAGCGTTTTAAAATGAAAGACTGTTGCACAATTTTGACTTAAAATATCAAAGGGAGTCAAAAGGCACTCTTCATGGAACAACCCCATTTTTAGTATGAATTCCTTTCACGTCTCTTCTTCGGAAAAAATATAATGTGTGGAATGATCACCAAGCTAATAAGAGCACACATTTTCAATTACCGATAATCTCTAAATTAAGGGTCAGAATATGAAAGCATAGGCTACTGTAATATTATTATGATTTTTTTTATTAGAACAAAATAGCAAGTCCAAGATTCAATTGTTCAAATTCTTTCCCTCTGAGTAAGGATTTAACCATTAACATCAATACAATTATTTACTTCTATGTACCACGATTAACATGAAATCATGACTCTAGCTCTCCTTTTACTTAAGAAATTCAGGTGTTTTTTCTGCTGAAGTCAGCAGTCCTTCGGGGGCCAACAGACAAGCTTCTTTCAGGGTGTAATTTGAGATAATCTGATTAGATTTATGAAAGGCATCTGACTTGTTTGTGAACATGGATGATTAGATCCAAACACGCACAAGGTTTTTTTTTTTATCTGTGAAAGCTTTTTACCGGTTCTCTGCTCCTAAAATAACACGAACAGAGAACAGCTACCCATTGATCTAAAAGCATGCTTTGAGATCCAGCTTGAGATAGACATTTTTTTTTACCCAAATTGCCAAAGTTCTTTAAAGTGAAGTGTATATTAAAAGGGATACTTGCTTGTACTATATAAGTACACATTAATTACATCCAGACCACTTTCCCCTATATGTATGTACAGTTGAAGTCGGAAGTTTACATACACCTTAGACAAATACATTTAAACTCAGTTTTTCACAATTCCTGACATTTAATCCTCGTAACAAATTCCCTGTCTTTGGTCAGTTAGGATCACCACTTTATTTCAAGAATGTGAAATGTCAGAATAATAGTAGAGAATTATTTATTTAAGCTATTTCAACAAAGTCAAGGTGTTGGAGTGGCCATCAGAAAGTCCTGACCTCAATCCTATAGAGCATTTGTAGGCAGAACTGAAAAAGTGTGTGTGAGCAAGGAGGCCTACAAACCTGACTCAGTTACACCAGCTCTGTCAGGAGGAATGGGCCAAAATTCACCCAACTTACTGTGGGAAGCTTGTGAATGGCTACCCAAAATGTTTGACCCAAGTTAAACAATGTGAAGCCAATGCTACCAAATACTAATTGAGTGTAGAGTGGGGAGAACAAGTATTTGATACACTGCCAAATTTGCAGGTTTTCCTACTTACAAAGCATGTAGAGGTCTGACATTTCTTTCATAGGTACACTTCAACTGTGAGAGGGGGAATCTAAAACAAAAATTCAGAAAATTACATTGTATGATTTTTAAGTAATTAATTTACATTTTAATGCACAACATAACTATTTGATCACCTACCAACCAGTAAGAATTCCGGCTCTCACAGACCTGTTAGTTTTTATTTAAGAAGCCCTCCTGTTCTCCCCTCATTACCTGTATTAACTGCACCTGTTTGAACTCGTTACCTGTATAAAAGACACCTGTCCACACACTCAATCAGATCAGCCCAGAACTACACGGCATTACCTGGTCAATGACCTGAAGACAGCTGGGACCACAGTCTCAAAGAAAACCATTAGTAACACACTACGCCGTCATGGATTAAAATCCTGCAGCGCACGCAAGGTCCCCCCTGCTCAAGCCAGCGCATGTCCAGGCCCATCTGAAGTTTGCCAAAACCATCTGGATGATCCAGAGGAGGAATGGGAGAAGGTCATGTGGTCTGATGAGACAAAGATAGAGCTTTTTGGTCTAAACTCCACTCGCCGTGTTTGGAGGAAGAAGAAGGATGAGTACAACCCCAAGAACACCATCCCAACCGTGAAG
Source organism: Oncorhynchus gorbuscha (assembly GCF_021184085.1). Taxonomy (NCBI): domain Eukaryota; kingdom Metazoa; phylum Chordata; class Actinopteri; order Salmoniformes; family Salmonidae; genus Oncorhynchus; species Oncorhynchus gorbuscha. The sequence goes on along the minus strand of NC_060180.1, from coordinate 71,275,870 downwards.
CATGGAGGTGGAAACATCATTCTTTGGGGATGCTTTCCTGAAAAAGGGACAGGACGACTGCACCGTATTGAGGGGAGGATGGATGGTGTTTGCAAACCTGGTCAAGAACTATATGATCTCTGTAATTGCAAACAAAGGTTTCTGTACCAATATTAAGTTCTGCTTTTCTGATGTATCAAATACTTATGTCATGCAATAAAATGCAAATTAATTACTTCAAATCATACAATGTGATTTTCTGGATGTTTCTTTTAGATTCTGTCTCTCACAGTTGAAGTGTACCTATGATAAAAATGACAGACCTCTACATGCTTTGTAAGTTGGAAAACCTGCAAAATTGGCAGTGTATCAAGTACTTCTGTACTTCTGACCCACTGGGAATGTGATGAAATGAAATAAAAGCTGAAATAAATAATTCGCTCTACTATTATTCTGACATTTCACATTCTTAAAATAAAGTGGTGATCTTAACTGACCTAAGACAGGGAATTTTTACGAGTATTAAAGGTCAGGATTTGTGAACATTTATAAATGGATTTGGCTAAGGTGTATGTAAACTTCCAACTGTAAATGTGTTTGAAGTGTTGTGGGGCAGGAGAGGTTAAAAAGGAGTGGGGGGGAAGTACAATATCTATCTACGGTATCTTCCCACCAGGTCCATGATAGGGCCATAAAAACAGAGGCCCCGAGCCGTGTGTGTGTCCTTGAGCCGCCCTGTTGCTCCACAATCCACAACACAGTGCTCACATGAAAAAATGTATTATAGCTGCCAACCAGTAGTGACGAACCCTGTCCTAAAGTGGTAGAGGTATGCTATGGTCTCTGGTCTCAAGATAGAAATTTGTGTGAATACAACTTTCTACAGGAACACATTTAACACAAGATTACCCCCTCTCCAATCAATACATTTTGAAATGTTTATATATATATATTATTTTTTTTTAACAAGGTTTGGTGCTATTACTGTAGGTGCCAAACTGGGTCATCTATCCCCAAAAATGGAAGTAATATTCAACAGTTTTCCTCTTTCCTCAATGTTTTTTAAAATTATATATTTATCTCAAAGCTGAGGAACTCAAAGACCCACTTGCAATTAAGTTTCTCCTTAGGTTTGTAATCCAGGGAGCTTTTAAAGTGCTCCGGGTCAACGATTAACACTTAAACAAGAGGAACAGAAGGCCAGGGTAACAATAGTAAAAGTTGATAACAGTACTAAAGGGTGAGGTCTATACTCACTGCATCACACTTTTCATCTCCTCTTTATTTAGTGGATCAGATGTCCAAAGATGCCTCCTTGTGTCTTTCCCCAAGCAGGAAGTACACTCAAATTTCAAATGGTTTAACATGATTAATTTTTTGACTAAAAATTTAGATTTAAACAAATTAATCAAATCAAATCAAATGTATTTATATAGCCCTTCGTACATCAGCTGATATCTCAAAGTGCTGTACAGAAACCCAGCCTAAAACCCCAAACAGCAAGCAATGCAGGTGTAGAAGCACGGTGGCTAAGAAAAACTCTCTAGAAAGGCCAAAACCTAGGAAGAAACCTAGAGAGGAACCAGGCTATGGGGTGTGGTGGCCAGTCCTCTTCTGGCTGTGCCGGGTGGAGATTATAACAGAACATGGCCAAGATGTTCAAATGTTCATAAATGACCAGCATGGTCCAATAATAAAAATTGCTTTCAAAAGTCTTATTCCCGCGATTGCGTTCAGAATTATTGTGCAATTGACTGCTTCAGGCCTGGGATTTTGCAGTCAACCACCCTACTGAGTAAGCATAGAAGAGGACATTAGATTGCCACGCCACTTTGCCAGTGACTCATTCAGGAGACTATAGAATGGAATAGGGTGCATAGTCCCTCGATATTGCACATTCAAGAAAAGAACAGTCAGTAGCTATAGTAATTCCACAATTATCAATATATTGTATAGGGTCAAGATGTGCATTGTACAAATGCAGCACTGCATTTGTCAATATAGCTAACGAACTAGCCAGTATAAAAGCTACCCAGCTAGCAATGAGGAAACGGCCCTCTTCCCGGGGGCCAGAACTGATTGAATTGGCCCGGAATCGGCATGAATGACTGCCCAGAATCGGCCCAAGTAGGCCGTTTCCTTGTACCAGAATCCCCCCCAGAAGTGGCCCAATGCCGGTTTTAAAATAAATGTATACAAAATTAATAATTTTAAATATTACTATTATATATTTTATACATACTTTGTGGATGGGTATGATTTGTATCAAAATACTACTTAAACAGGAAAGACTGAAATAATTTAATTTCAATGTTAATTTTTTACATTTTATCACAGAATCAATGAAAAGTAGTTTGATTTAGTCTATTTAAGATTTCTTTCAATTTAAGCTCTGGTATGCATTCAGTTTTCTCCATCACTTCTCACTCGCTCTCTCCCCTTTCTCCCTCCATCTCTGTCAGGGGCTAGCTGCATCCATCGTTTTGTGTATCCATCAGGAACTTCAGAATGGATGTGACGCACAGTACCTTTGTAAATATCAGAAAGAGAGTAAATGGAACACTTACTGAAATACTTCCAGAAATGACTCATAGTTTATGCAACTCCCCTATCCCTACAAAATTGTTTAAATCAATGGCTTTTTGTGAAATATTTCCAGTTTATTATATTCTTCCTGCCTTGAACTGTGTTGTAATAATGAACTTCCCAGCTGACAATCAAATTGTCATGCTGGCCTGTTATATTTAATTAATCACTTTATGCCTCTCTGCCCCATGCAGTGGCCTTGAAAGCAAACTTACCAATAACAACACTTTTTAAGGCAAGAGGTTCAAAAGCTTGTTTCCCATTGGCCCCTCTCCAATTCATGTTCATTACCAGGCCATTTGTAAGGAGTTTTGAGAGGATTCTCCACACATTCACCTTGGTGGTCATCCCTCCAGATAGTCACAAATATATGGTCTGAAAAACAAAAACACGTATATGATGAATATAATACTAATTTGAAGAAAGCTGGAATGGTACTCTGTGTCAGATAGTGGCTTGGTTGATTACTTTTCAGCAATACATATAATTATAGAATATCTATATCTTGTCATACCAGGTTATTGTTTTAAGTCTTAATCTGCAAGTTGGCCCTCAACTCTCCTCAAGTCTTACAGCGAGGACATTGGAAGTCGAAGGTCTGTCAAATCTGGAAACTCATCCAGGGTTGATCTGTTCGCCTGGAATTTTTACAGTGTAATGCTTAATAATTTCTATGAAGGTTAAGATCTCACGAAGAATTTCTGTAAAAATACAAAACAGAACACAGTTGTGTTTTATCCTTCACATTCTTTCAGTAGTTTAAAGTTTTATAAAGGATAATAAAGATAAATATGAACAACGCAATCACATTATAGATCAGGGGTGGGCAACTTTGATGTTGGTGGTGGCCACAATATTTACCTGACATGTAACATTTACAATCACACATTGGCTGCTGCTGTTGAATGATTTGCTCAATCCTTGTTGGCCTATCAGAATTCCCAGGTGTCTCTCTTCTGCCCTCTGGAGGTCTGATAACTGGTGCAGGTGGCAAACCCTTAGAGGTGTTTGACTGGCCCTTGCGTGAGAACTTTTCCATTGGCTCCTCATCCTCCTGAGCCTGCAGGAAGGGTACCACATGAGTGAGGGGAATGTCTTCCCTGTAACGTACAGATTGCCCGCAATGACAACAAGCTCAGTCCGATGATGCTGTGACACACCGCCCCAGACCATGACAGACCCTCCCCTCCACATCGATCCCGCTCCACAGTACAGGCCTCAGTGTAACGCTCATTCCTTCGACGATAAATGCAAATAGGCAATTAGGCATCTCCCGGTAGGGAGATGCCTAATTTTCTATTGAATGTCATTTTTCTTTTGGATTATGTGGCTTCAAAACGTGTTTTGTTGATACTTCCAGTTGATTTAGACAGCCAATGTGTGGGACATTGCAACTCGATAGATGCTAGTCAGACTGCAAAGAAAAGGAAAGGTACAGTTCCTGAAGAAAATACAGTGCATTTGGAAAGTATTCAGACCCCTTGACTTTTTCCACATTTTGTTACATTACAGTCTTATTCTAAAATGGATAAAATCGTTTTTTTCCCCTTCAGCAATCTAAACACAATACCCCATAATCACAAAGCAAAAACTTGTTTTTATACATTTCCCCCCCAAAAAACTGAAATATGACATTTACGTAAGTATTCAGACCCTTTTACTCAGTACTTTGTTAAAGCACCTTTGGCTGCGATTACAGCCTTGAGTCTTCTTGGGTATGAAGCTACAAGCTTGGCAAACCTGTATTTAGGGAGTTTCTCCCATTCTTCTCTGCAGATGCTCTCAAGCTCTGTCAGGTTGGATGGAGAGTGTTGCTGAACAGCTATTTTCAGGTCTCTCCAGAGATGTTCGATTGGGTTCAAGACCGGGCTCTGGCTTGGCCACACTCAAGGACATTCAGAGACTTGTCCCTTGTTGTCTTGACTGTTTGCTTATGGTCATTGTCCTGTTGGAAGGTGAACCTTCGCTCCAGACAGGTCCTGAGCGCTCTGGACCAGGTTTTCAACATGGATTTCTCTGTACTTCGCTCCATTAATCTTTGCCTCAATCCTGACTGGGCATGATTGATGGTTGTCTTTCTGGAAGGTTCTCCCATCTCTGCAGAGGAACTCTGGAGCTCTGTCCGAGTGACCATCGGGTTCTTGATCTGTGCCTCAACACAATCTTGTCTCAGAGCACTATGGACAATTCCTTCAACCTCATGGTTTGGTTTTTACTCTGCACTGTCAACTGTGGGACCTTTCATATCATGTCCAATCAATTGAATTTACCACAGGTGGACTCCAATCAAGTTGTAGAAACATCAAGGATGATCAATGGAAACAGGATGAATCTGAGCTTAATTTCAAGCCTCATAATTAAAATTGACATGGATTTGGGATAAGTTGAACCGCAGAGTGAAGGAAAAGCATTCAAGTGCTCTGTCAGGACACGGTTACGAACCCGGGTCCCTGGATTGAGAAACAGTCACTTAACCAACTGAGCCACGAATAGTCGGCAGAACCCAGAAGATGAGGCAGACACAGCAGTACTTGAGACGGTGTATTTAATGAAGTAAAAAGTGAAGTTCTTCAGGAAAACATGTAACTCCACAACCTCAAAAGGAATCCTACAAGAACAAAGGTAATGCTCCAAGACAAAAAAGGTAAATCCACAAGGTGGAAGGTAAAGCACAAAAAGCCTCAAAAGATACTCAAAAAACAAACAAACAAGAACAAAAAACACAATTCCACACGAGAGTCCACCGGGATCAACAAGAGTTCTCAGAGTACTAGGGCTGGGTGCTAACATACAAACACAGAGCAAAGAACAGAGGAAAACTGAGTGGTCCTTCTGTAGCTCAGTTGGTAGAGCATGGCGCTTGTAATGCCAGGGTAGTGGGTTCGATTCCCGGGACCACCCATACGTAGAATGTATGCACACATGACTGTAAGTCGCTTTGGATAAAAGCGTCCGCTAAATGGCATATATATTATTATTTATATATTTGAAAACAAAGGGTTTGAATACAATCAGGGGAAACGAGGCACAGGTGCAAATAATAATGGGGATCAAGAGAAAACAAAAGGTCAAAAGGCACAATGGGGGCATCTAGTGACTAAAAACCGGAACAACCCTGGCCAAATCCTGACATGCTCCGCATATGTGGGAACTCCAAGACTGTTGGAAAAGCATTCCCCATGAAGCTGGTTGAGAGAATGCCAAGAGTGTGCAAAGCTGTCAAAGGCAAAGGGTGGCTACTTTGAAGAATCTCATCTAAAAGATACTTTTTTGGGTTATTACATGATTCCATATGTGTTATTTCATAGGATTTGATGTATTTACTATTATTCTACAATGTAGAAAATAGTACAAATAAAAACCCTGGAATGAGTAGGTGTGTCCAAACCTTTGACTGGTACGAAACAGAGGCTACAGGCTTCACATTCACACACAGCACCTGGTTGGAGTCTCATTCCGAACCCTGCCTTCCACTGGTTATACTAAGCGATCGAACTCCCCCTGGCTGAAATGAGCACTGCATACAGTAGATGTGCACGTGGTTCCCTTTAATCCAATCCGCTTGCTTCAACTTTTAAGCTAGCGACTCCATCCTTGTGGGTATTACTGCACTAGCTACGGACTACAGAAAACTACTACAACACTAGCTCGCTTGACTACCACTACCAAACACACTGGGGAAGAGGCGATGCAGTTTTTCTCATGCATTTATATAATTTATTTTTCATGGATGTACATAGTAGCTCACCAATGCCAACACTTGGTGTTGAATGCAATTACATGCTAGCACGGCTAGTAGCTAACATTCGCCAGCTGCATGCTAGCTAGGTAGGACCAGTTCTCCATATGACATTGACAATAGTACATTGTGGATAGTTCTGTAGATATCCGAAAGTATGTTTTGAAATATTTATAAACGTAACTATTTTTGGAGTTTTAGGTAACCACACCGTGACTACAACTAAGTTACTAAGTCTTTGACCACTCTACGTTCTTTCTTTGGTGAGTAAAAACTCCTGCTTCCTACCCTTTAAGGGAATGACTGCACTTTCCATCTCAACACAATACCACAATAAAATGAAAGTCCGCGTCAAAGGAAAAATTATGACCCCCACAGGGAATCAAGTGGTGAAGTGTCAGGAACTAGGCACTGTACATTGTGAGCTACAGTGGTTCCTCCTTTACATTTTGCATCATACTGCGGCTCACCTTGCGTGCTGTGGCAGCCATTGTTCTGTTACTGCACGTTATTGCTAGTTTGACCACCAGAGAGCATCTTTGAGAAGCATTTGATACTATGCCATATTGGCATTACCAGAGAATTGAACATCTTTTTTTGTAAGTATATGGGATTGATTAAGAAATTTGGCTTAATTAATTTGATCAATATTATGGTGTTTCTATTCAGAGAAAAATGAAACCCTCAGGGTTTCCGTTTGGATGGAATGGAAAATATGGCGCTGTACAATGTGACGGTCGGGAGTAGGCTACTGGATTGGAGGCTACTGGATTGGAGGATTCCTAAATTGTTTGCCTTCATTAGACAACTTTGTTCCAATATTTCTGTAAATCAGTGATATTTATTCCCATAGTCATTCGTTATGGATCCATAACTAAATCAACATCTGCATTTTGAAAGTGTTTTTTAATTATTATTTTATTAACGAAATGTGTTTTAGGCTACTGTGCAGTCTACAATACATAATGTAGTAAATGTGGGAAAGTGCCTAATTCCTTACATAAGGGGGAGCAGGCCATGTCTGTACTACAGAATGCGGTTGACCGGGGTTCAAATCCTTGTTGGGGAGGAAGGAGTAGGCTGTCCTTGTAAATAGGAATTTGTTCTTAACTGATTCTATAAGTGTTATTTCATAGTTGTGATGTCTTCACTATTATTCTACAATGTAGAAAATAGTTAAAATATATATATAGAAAGCGCCTTGATTAAGTAGATACTTGCTTAATTCATTTGATTAATATTATGGTTTTTCTATTCCATGAAAAACAAAAAACCCTCGGTTTCTTTTAGGATGGAACAGAAAACATGGCGCCATACTACGTGATGTCAGGCAGTACAGTACTGGGCTATTTATCTAAAGAGTCCCAGTGTTGTGCTTGTCTCAGAGCAGCGCGAAACGGTGCTAAAATAGTTGTAGGCTTTTGCTTCTAACTTCAATATGCTCTTTTAATAAATAAATAGTACCTACACTGTTTTAAACAGTATATAAAAATTACAAAAATTCAATGATGTGACTCTCCGCCAATAATTACACTGAGAGGATTGGAGAACTCTATTAATATCTAAGGGGCATTTTCCGTTCGATATTCTCACAGATCCTAAGGGGCTTTTATATACAGTTGAAGTCGGAAGTTTACATACACCTTAGCCAAATACATTTAAACTCAGTTTTTCACAATTTGATCAAAACAAACAATTTTGGCCTAAAGCAATTCCTGTTTTAGGTCAGATAGGATCACCATTTTATTTTAAGAATGTGAAATGTCATAATAAACTACGATAAACTACATTTAATAAACATAAATGTCATGTGTGCGGGTTCCCTCTTTTTCCTCATCTTATCCGGCTGTTGCCATCCACGTGCAAAAAAGATACACATCTGAGCTGAGTTCCTTTTTGAATTTGACTTTACAAACAACAAGAGGGCTTAATTGGAGTCTTATTTCTTCAAAGCCTAGACCTATATAAAATAACTTAACTGGCTGAGGTAGGCTATGAGGCTTCACAGCCTAATAGAAGTAGGAGTTTTTTTATTAGGTCTACTTACAATTGCAACTGGTCAAAAATGTAGCTTCCTACATAAAACAATGTAACTAAAAAGAAAGCACACATTTGTCATTCCCAAACTCTACAAGTAATTGGAAAGGTAGATACAAATAATGTGTGACATTGTGGTTACAATAAAAAATGTAGCTAATCATGCAAATAATTCCTATTAGCAGGACTATAGATTTTGTATAGCCTGGCTACTGTTGTGAAAACCGCTCAACTTGCAATGTATTCAATGCTTTAGTACTCTAAAGTGTTACATATCTAACTCAAAACAGCATTTCTTCAGCATCTTCATGCTTTCGTTAATCTTCTTGATCTTCATCTGTTTTTTCCTGTAGAAATTTTAGCTCAAGGACCACGGTGAAGATGACGTTATTGAATGTCTTGCCTGGGCATGCAGGACGCAAAGTTATTTGTTTGTCAGATGAATCATTGGGTCAAAACTGCAAAACAAGAGAACACACACATGGTTAATGTTCTGAGAATTGTTCTAAACATTTCTTTCCGAGCCGTGATGCCCACAGATTACAGATTGCCTTTGCCGATCGCTCATTATCTTCATTCATCAGTGAGTCAATGGCCTGCATAGTAATTGACTCGTTGAAAAGGGCGAGGAACGAGATGTAGTCACAATCCATGCTAGGAAACCGGTACAAAAGTATCTATATCCACAGTAAATCGAGTCCTATATCGACATAACCTGAAAGGCCGCTCAGCAAGGAAGAAGCCACTGCTCCAAAACCACCATAAAAAAGCCAGACTACGGTTTGCAACTGCACATGGGGACAAAGATCATACTATTTGGAGAAATGTCCTCTGGTTTGATGAAACAAAAATAGAACTGTTTGGCCATAATGACCATTGTCATGTTTGGAGGAAAAAGGGGGAGGCATACAAGCCGGAGAACACCATCCCAACCCTGAAGCACGGGGGTGGCAGCATCATGTTGTGGGGGTGCTTTGCTGCAGGAGGGACTGGTGCACTTCACAAAACAGATGGCATCACGAGGGAGGAAAATTATGTGGATATATTGAAGCAACATCTCAAGACATCAGTCAGGAAGTCAAAAGCTTGGTCACAAATGGGTCTTCCAAATGGACAATGACCCCAAGCATACTTCCAAAGTTGTGGCAAAATGGCTTAAGGACAACAAAGTCCAGGTATTGGAGTGGCCATCACAAAGCCCTGACCGCAATCCTATGTAAAATTTGTGGGCAGAACTGAAAAAGCGTGTGCGAGCAAGGATGCCTACAAACCTGACTCAGTTACACCAGCTCTGTCAGGAGGAATGGGCCAAAATTCACCCAACTTATTGTGGGAAGCTTGCGGAAGGCTACCCGAAACGTTTGACCCAAGTTAACCAAATGAAAGGCAATGCTACCAAATACTAATTGAGTGTATGTAAACTTCTGATCCACTGGGAATGTGATGAATGAAATAAAAGCTGAAATAAATCATTCTCTCTACTATTATTCTGACATTTCACATTCTTAAAATAGTGGTGATCCTAACTGACCTAAGACAGCGAATTTGTACTAGGATTAAATGTCAGGAATTGTGAAAAACTGAATTTAAATGTATTTGGCTAAGGTGTATGTATGTAAACTTCCAACTTCAACTGTAAAAACCTTGGGACTCAAATGCATAATGAGAGCTCTAACTCCCCCTTGTGGAAGGGGGCGAACTACAAAAATCTCTAAAACTGGAAACACTTATCTCCCTCACTAGCTTTAAACACTAGCTGTCAGAGCAGCTCACAGATTACTGCACCTGTACATAGCCCATCTATAATTTAGCCCAAACAACTACCTCTTTCCCTGCTGTATTTATTTATTTTGCTCCTTTGCGCCCCATTATTTTTATTTCTACTTGCACATTCTTCCACTGCAAATCTACCATTCCAGTGTTTTACTTGCTATATTGTATTTACTACTCGATTGTATTTACTTTGCCACCATGTCCTTTTTTTTGCCTTTACCTCCCTTATCTCACCTCATTTGCTCACATTTGTTTCTACTGTATTATTGACTGTATGTTTGTTTTACTCCATGTGTAACTCTGTGTTGTTGTATGTGTCGAACTGCTTTGCTTTATCTTGGCCAGGTCGCAATTGTAAATGAGAACTTGTTCTCAACTTGCCTACCTGGTTAAATAAAGGTTAAATAAAAAAATAAAATTGTGGTGGTCTGGACAGTGTTGCCAACTTAGCGACTTAGTCACTATTTTTAGTGAGTATTCAGATCTCTCTATCGACACATTTTCCAAAAATTGACTAGTAAGAAATCTAGCGACTTTTTCTGGTGTTATTGGAGATTGATGTGTCAGGTGTCATTGTTACTCTTCTCAACGAGTAGCGGGTACTGCCGCCCCGCCCCCCCCACCTCCATCCCAAACCACTCACAGGCGGCCCAGTCCTTGCTCAGCAGTCCCTCCCAGCTGCAGTCAGAGCAGGAGATGTGACAACTCAAAAACATGCACGCGCCAACGATTGTCTGCGTTGCCAAGGGTTAAAATAGAAGTCATTCCTATTTCTGACGCAGATCGCACTGCAAGTCCTGCCTCTCCCATCTCCTCATTGGTTTATAGAAGCAAGTACCTACGTGCCATAAACTAAATGTTTTGCCGGTTGTCGTGGTAAAAGTGTAGATGCCGATCACCCTATAAATTCAAAGATGAAAAAGCCTGGAAGGGGGAGAGATGACAAAAAAAGATTCGGTTGGCTGTTTTATGTGGATTAATTGTCGGAGTAGAAGACCTTGTGCATTTCAAGTAAAAGAACAACTCAATGTTTATATCCCAGGGCAAATTAGCTAGCAACAGCAAGCTAGCTAAATAGGACAAATTAGCTAGGAAGTGCAAGCTAACTAGCTAAATTGCCATTCATGTTTAATGCTTTTCGACCTGTCCCCAAATTAATGTAATTGGTTCAGAGTTTGTTTTGATATTTTATCCTGCGTGTCGTGATCGCATTTGGTGTAGGGGGACAAAATAAATGTATGCGTGATAGCGCACGATGGCGCATGTGCGTAGCCGGTTTGGGTTCCGTGTGAGGATGAAAACAATGTACGAAAGCGGTGTGTAGCCTTCACCATCTAATGAGTTGAGGGTGAGACTGCCGGACAACATCAAAGCATTGCAGTACATGTCAGTTTTCAATGTGGAGGAAACTCTAAAGCACAATAGGAGCCCTGGAGAAATCGGGAAAAAAATTGCCAAGCTCCTTGGCTACTTCCCTGCTGAGATAGACAAGATTGTCTAGCAATGGCGTGCCATCCATCTTAGTAAATGGAATGAGACAAAAAACACACTGGGCTTCTGGAGTGAGATTTGGATGTTCAGGGATGCAGTTGATATCAACCCGTTTCAAGAACTTGCCATGGCTGCTGTGTTCTGTGTTGTCCTCGCCACAAAAGGATGTCCTTGCAGACCCTTAACTCCATCCTGTACATTCGATATGGGCTGAAGCTGTCTGTTGAGACTTGCTATGAGCACCAGCTGGCTGATAATGTTTTGCAGCTTTTTGGAACATCAGCTGCTTACTCATTTAAGTCAACTCCCTCAGTTGCAGAACCTGCCATAGAGAGCCTTGACCAAAATGAAGATCACCCACTTTCTGTGAGCCAGCACAGCCTATGTGGAGGGGAGTCTGGAAAAAAAAAACAATTAACCTGAATTAGGGCCAGACTAGTTACCATAATTTTCTCACGTTGCCATTGACAGTTTTTTCTATTGTCTCTTTTTCGTCCATTTAGATTGTTAATGTAGACTGTATACAAAAAAATGGAGAAATGTTATAGTTAAAAATGTTCGTTTTACTGTGACTTGTAGGCTCCTAAGTGGACAATAAGGTTAAAAAAAACAAACCACATTAAGAAAACTAAACTAAAAAACAATAACTCTGCCAGAGTGTCTCTTTTAGGTCACTTTTGCTGGTCCCAAGCCCAGATAAAGGAGGAGGGTTGGAATTGTGACATAAAAAAAAAAAGAATCGACAGAAGAAAGTTCATTTGTGGTTCTAAACATATTTAGGGTGTTTTTTTACTCACTTTTTGACTTTCCCACGACACTAGCGACTTTTAGGACAGCCAATAGCTACTTTCCGTACTGAGGTGTTGGCAACACCGGGTCTGGAGCAATGAAGCCGTGATGCTGGGTACGGTGTAAGCTCGCAACTTTTAAAGGGGCTGCAGGGTAGCCTAGTGGTTAGAGCGTTGGACTAGTAACCAAAAGGTTGCAAGTTCAAACTCCCCAGCTGACAAGGTACAAATCTGTCGTTTTGCCCCTGAACAGGCAGTTAACCCACTGTTCCTAGACCAGTTAACCCACTGTTCCAGGGCCGTCATTAAAAATAAGAATATCTTCTTAACTGACTTGCCTAGTTAAATAAAAGGTAAAATAAAAAAGGAGGAACCACTGTAATTGTCCAGACACACTTTTACATGATGATGCAGTTACTTTGAGTATCAGAACATGTACATGTATTAAATAGGACCCACCAAATTCTTATAAATCACCCACCAAATTAGTTTGATTCATTATTCTGGTAAGATGATTTAGTAAAAAGATGCTTTAGTAAAAAGTTCTAACTACTCCCAGTCAACACAGTGTGTTCCCCATACAGGCGGAGCTCTTCCCGAGTCGTCAGGCAGATTAATATTACTCCAGGTTCTGGCTAATGGGTCCACTTGAGCATATCTGGCCCAATTAACTTTTTCAGAAGTAGGCGCATATTTGTTTTTAATTCGGCAAGTAAAGGAACTAATGTAATACTAATTTGATTAATTTAAGTCATTCGGACAATCCTGGCTCAATATAATGGCATTAGCTATTTTTAGGCTTATGCTGTTGGCCACGTTAATTATAGGACAACTTGGGAGACATGATCCACGACAGACAGCACATCTGTGTTTTAATTTTTGTAATTTTAATTTATTTTAACTAGGCAAGTCAGTTAACACATTCTTATTTACAACAACAGCGGTCTTCACCACAAAGCCGTGCCACTGTGCTTCTACACCTGCATTGCTTGCTGTTTGGGGTTTTAGGCTGGGTTTCTGTACAGCACTTTGATATATCAGCTGATGTACGAAGGGCTATATAAATAAATTTGATTTGACGTTGGGCAAATTGTGCGCCTAACAGGACTCCCAATCACAGCTGGTTGTCATAGAGCCTGGATTCAAACTAGGGTGTCTGGAGTGACGCCTCAAGCCTGAGATGCAGTGCCTTAGATAACAGCGCATTCGGGAGCTTTATGTTATCAATAGTGGACCGTCATGATTGTGGGTTTGATTCCTGGGGCCACGAACAGAAAATGACTTAATGTGTTGGAGACTTAAAATGGTTATACCACCAAACTTCAAATTATTAGAATAGTACACATCGCAGAGCATAACATCTAGTTTAAGGGTCAGTGGCCCCAGCCCGCGAACAGGAATGTTCCAAGTTCAGATAGACAGGGGCGGGGTCACATCGCCAGGAACTTTAAGTTTGGTTTCTATTTTCATTTGTTGCGCTACCAATACTGCATGTTGATGTTAAAGAGGGAGCTACATTAACTGGATGGTAGGTATTAACATCTTCGGTTTTTATTTAATTAAATGTATTTTATTTCATCTGGGTGCGTACGTCACCTACTAACACCCTGGCGCCTGACTTTACAACGGTTGCTGTGAGAGTTAGTTGGTTAATAGTAGAAGCCAGCCGGAGAAGATATCAAAATGTTCAACATAGGTAATCATAGCTATTTTATTTGTAGTGCATTTTGTCTCAGTCGCTAATTAGTTTGATGCAGCTAGCGGTGTGGTAAAAATACGTTAGAGTGCTACTTTAGTAGTATATTTTTTTTGAGGTATCTGTACTTACATTTTTATATTTTTGACTTTTACTTTACTATATTACTAATGAAAATCATGTACTTTTTTACACCATATGTTTTCCCTTGCTTAAGGGGAACATTTAAATGTCTTGGAATGACCTAGTCAAAGCCCAGATCTCAATCCAATTGAGAATCTGTGGTATGACATAAAGATTGCTGTACACCAGCGGAACCCATCCAACTTGCTGGAAAATCCCACTGGCTAGATGTGCTAAGGTTATAGAGACATACCCCAAGATACTTGCAGTTGTAATTGCTGTAAATGGTGGATCTACAAAGTATTGACTTTGTGGGGGTGAATGTTTTTTTTGTTTTTGTCCCATTTCTTGTTTTACAATAAATATTTTGCATCTTCAAAGTGGTAGGCATGTTGTGTAAATCAAATGATATACAAACCTCCCAAAAATCAATTTTAATTCCAGGTTGTAAAGCAACAAAATAGGAAAAATGACAAGGAGGGTGAATACTTTCGCAAGCCACTGTTCTAGGCTGCTGCCGTCTGACAAGGAGAAAACATTACAGGAATATTCTGTCAATGTTGACAACGTCACTCAAAACACCCAAAATAACAAATAACCTTTCCACATGACTCATGAAGTTACGAGGTGATGTTCCATGGATGAACTTGAGACACGCGGTAAGATGGCAGGCAAGGAAGAAAGTGGAACATATGAATAAACATGGAGTGGGGGATTTCACTAGCCTTCTGGAAGAGAAAAATGGAATATGTCACAGAACATTTGGAAGAGCTTGAGGAGGAAGTTGAACGTAATGAGAGTGAGGATGAGTTAACTGTTGATTACGCCTTTAAGGACATGAATTGTGACATTCATTGGTCTCCAGTGCAAGGCCCCGTTGAAAGGAGTGGTAATAGGGGTGGCAATAAGTGTTAAGGAGGAGCAGTTGAAATTGAAGATTCTTAGGTGACTGGCACCCACCTTTGGTGAGACGTAGATCTAGTGGGACAACGGAGAAAACGTTGTCATGCTGAGTGTTGATTCAGATTCTTTCCCCGATAAGGTGAAGGTAGGAATTGTCAGTTACCCCGTGAGATGAGTCGGCAAATTAAGGCAGGCATACCAGCCTTGGCATGCCACCCCCTAAAAATAAAAATAAAACATTTGTATATTTATTTATTATAATTTATTGCATGGTGTGCTAAGCCTTGGCTTGATGTTTATCTAATTTAATTTTTCTAGTTGAAATTGAATTGGTATTCACTGCAATGTTGTAGTTCCCAAGGTACGTCAATCCTGATTAGCCAATGGGCTTTCATGATTTTGCAGGAGTTATCATATTAGTTAAGCGCAAGACACCCCTCCTCGCCTCTCCTGCCAAATTTAAAACCAAGGACAGCACTGAAAATGAGACATCTTTACATGGCTAGCAAGCTTTCTTTTGTTATTTAAATCAGTTCAGGGTGCAAGAAAAAAACAAGACAGGTGTCCGCTCATTATCAAGGCTTTCCTCAGTTTGCAGGTTTTATTTGATGGATTGCCTAACAAAGACACAGTTCTCAAAGATATTGCAAGATGTTTCTTGGACAAAGGAATATGGATTCATTTTTACTGAAGAGTCGGGCTGAAGAGTCGGGCTGTTTGCACTCTCTGTGGTGTTTTAAACGACACATGAGAAAAACTTCCATGGATGAGGCGAATAAGACTAAAGAAATCGAGAGGGCCGTGTTGAAAAGCAAAAGCGGTGCGTTTACATGCTGTTTAAAACAAAACTAAATCAAGCTACAGCCGGGAGCTACAAAGTTGCACAGTGCTAAACCTGTGTTTGCAGGTTTTATTTGATGGATTGCCTAACAAAGACACAATCATCTCAAAGAAAAACATGCATGTGTCTTGTTGTTACCAAGATGTCAAAGGAATATGGATTCATTTTTACTGAAGAGTCGGGCTGTTTGCGCTCTCTGTGGTAAAAAAAACTGTTGTTTGTTGGATGTCAAGTGTACAGCGAACGTTTTAAACGACACATGAGAAAAACTTCCATGGATGAGGCGAATAAGACTAAAGAAATCGAGAGGGCCGTGTCCAGGTATGAAAAGCAAAAGCGGTGCGTTTACATGCTGTTTAAAACAAAACTAAATCAAGCTACAGCCGGGGAGCTACAAAGTTGCACAGTGCTAAACCATTTACTAACGGGGAATATATCAAGGAGGCTTTCCTCAGTTTGCAGGTTTTATTTGATGGATTGCCTAACAAAGACACAATCATCTCAAAGATGAAAGACATGCATGTGTCTGACAGAACTGTTGAAAGGCATGTTACCAAGATGTTTGTAAATGCAAAGGAACAGCAAACTTTAGCGTTAAGATACACCTGTTTAGTGTGGCTCTTGAGGGAGTGTGGATGTGAATGACATTTCACGCCTGGCAGTTGTTGCAAGATACTGTGACTCAGAGGTACATGAGGTGCTTGGTCTAAAACCCATGCATGGTACTACTAAAGGGGAAGATGTAGCAAAAGCCTTCACAGATCATTTTGAGGCGAGGTGACTAGTCAGCATAGTCAGTTTGCTATTATAACTGACTATGCTGGGGAAGCATAAACGATTCGCAAAGCTAATTGAAGATCAGGTTGGCCGCCCCGTGGTTAAATATCACTATCATTCACCAAGATAGCCTGTGTTCCAAGATTTCAAATTCTGATTAAACCTCTGGGCGATTTCTCGATTCTTCTCCATCCCAGGAATAGGGGGGGGGGTTGCTGGGTGACAGAAGCCATTGGTCAACAATGCGTATTAAGTAGCCATGTGCTCAGTGTCTGTCACCTCGCACCTTTAGCGTCCTTAATTTCCGCCAGCCAATGGGCCACAGTCTTAACCCCCAGCCGCAACACAGCAGGACGCCACTCCACCCAAGCAGCTGTGCCCCGTCTCCCGCTTATTTTCTTCGGCAACCCACATATGGAGCAGACGTACTGCCGCCTTCCCTTCCCGGCTGTCCCATCCTTGTCCTCCGCCAAGCTGTTGTCCTTGGATCCAGAGAAGGTACATAGGAAGCCGGGGGTGGTCCTTGGGCTGGCAAGGCTTGGGTGGGGCCTGGAAATGCGGGGGTGTTTTTGCTCCAGGTGGGCTGGCAGAATGGGTGTGTGGGCGAGCCAACCTTGTTGGATGGCCTGGCGGGGGGAAGGGTAGGGTGCCTGGACCCCTTTTACCTCAGCTCATTGGCTATCTACCTAGCTAGATTTCAAGACGATCAGTGGTCATTGGTCCGAAATACAGTTAATCAACGAAGAACTGGTCATATCATTGGTGCGCAATGAGGTCATTATTTGGTGTGTTCAAATCAGTTCCTTTCGGTCAATATGTCCCGGGAAAAGAACCATGACGTTTGGCTGTGTTACTAACAAACGGAGGATTGCAATGAAACCAAACATGGCTCGATAAACGTCTGTTTAGAGTGAGTAATTACAGAGTGAGTAATTACATTGAATGTTATGTCCAAAGTTGAAGGACACGGAATTTACGACAGAAGCCGTTTACAAAATGTTTCGTGTTAGGCTATAAAAATCAATTATATTGAACAAAACAACAATTTATTGTTTCGTCGTAACCTTTAGTTTTGCCAAAAGAAGATCTTCAAAGGTAATTGATTCATTTTATTGCTATTTTGGACTTTCGTGACTAATCTACTTGGCTGTAACTGTACGTAATGTTTTGTCTGCTGATCGATAATCGCATGGTTTGCTTTCGCGGTAAAAACTTTTTGAAATCTTACATGGTGGCTATATTAAGAGGTTTAGGTTTCATTTGGCATATTCCACTTCTGATTTAATTAAAGTTAAATATTTATAATTTAATATCTACAATTTTGTCGAAACGTTCCGCTAGCGGAACCCCTGTTCCTAACTAGAAAATCACACTGCTGGATTTAGTCAAAATGGTTCAAGTTAAACTATTTTGTTCCTGTTTAGTGAATGATTACTGTGAGTATTATTAACAAGTCTCCCAAGAGAGGAGTCTTCTTCAGATGCATCAATGCACCATGTTCTTCCTTTCCATTGGAAATCGATCAGCTCGAACCTCGGCCTCCTGTTGTGTAAGCAGTTCACCTCGGTACTCCACAACAAAGTCTCCTTTGGATATGAATTCAGTGGCAAAAACTCCCCGTCCTTTAAAGTTATTGATAAAACGCTGGTAAAGTACTTGTTTATCCTCTTAAGCCTACCCCCCTACTTTGTGCAATTTCCGCCTGAAGACATGCCCAAATCTAACAGCCTGTAGCTCAGGCACAGAACCAAGGATATGCATATTCTTGGTACCATTTGAAAGAAAACACTCTGAAGTTTGTGTAAATGTGAATTGAATGTAGGAGAATAACACACAATAGATCTGGTTTAGATAACTGTTTTTTCTATTTATTTTTAAATCATCATCTTTCAAATGAACAAGATAAAACAAAAAATCAGATAAGACGAAGGGGACAATTTTAGTGCAAAAATTAAGAGGGCAACAAGCACCTGTGCAAAATTTCAAAATGATAACTTCCAAAATGAGTGTGCTTACATAACATTTATTATAAAGTCACCCAGGTGTCCCACACAAGTATCCCAAATGTACCTAAGTGGCCAAATTGGATAAGTACACATGTTGAAACCAATAACTATATACTAAATACCAAAATGGTATTCTAACACACCCCCCCACCAAAATTAACAATTTTTAGTTATGAAAAACAAAATATATACATACATTGACTAATAAACATGGGTAACTATTTACACACTTTTACACACCCTCAGTCCTCTATCAAATCTATTTACATAGCCCCAGCCTAAAACCCCAAACAGCAAGCAATGCAGGTGTAGAAGCACGGTGGCTAAGAAAAACAACCTAGAAATGAAAAAACCTAGGAAGAAACAAGGCAATGAGGGGTGGCCAGTCCTCTTCTGGCTGTGCCAGGTGGAGATCACAGTGTTTTTGTAGTGTGCAGCACCTCAGGAGAAAAAATTAGCAGTTTAGGGTTCCATAGCAGCAGGCAGAACAGTTGAAACTGGAACAGCGGCAAGGCCAGGTGGACTGGGGACAGCAAGGAGTCATCACGTCAGGTAGTCCTGAAGCATGGTCCCAGGGGTTCAAGTCCACTGAGAGAAAGAAGGAGAGAAAGAAAGCAGACTTAAATTCACACAAGATACCAGGTAAGACAGGAAAAATGCTCCAGAGATAACATACTGACCATAGCTCAGCTAGACTGCAGACTGGTGTTCTCAGCTAGACTGCAGACCCACTTTGCCATATAACCCCACCAACATTGCCAAAACTCTACATTTACATTTAAGTCATTTAGCAGACGCTCTTATCCAGAGCGACTTACAAATTGGTGCATTCACCTTATGACATCCAGTGGAACAGCCACTTTACAATAGTGCATCTAAATATTTTAAGGGGGGGGGGAGAAGGATTACTTTATCCTATCCTAAGTATTCCTTAAAGAGGTGGGGTTTCAGGTGTCTCCGGAAGGTGGTGATTGACTCCGCTGTCCTTGCGTCGTGAGGGAGTTTGTTCCACCATTGGGGAGCCAGAGCAGCGAACAGTTTTGACTGGGCTGAGCGGGAACTGTACTTCCTCAGTGGTAGGGAGGCGAGCAGGCCAGAGGTGGATGAACGCAGTGCCCTTATTTGGGTGTAGGGCCTGATCAGAGCCTGGAGGTACTGAGGTGCCGTTCCCCTCACAGCTCCGTAGGCAAGCACCATGGTCTTGTAGCGGATGCGAGCTTCAACTGGAAGCCAGTGGAGAGAGCGGAGGAGCGGGGTGACGTGAGAGAACTTGGGAAGGTTGAACACTAGACGGGCTGCGGCGTTCTGGATGAGTTGTAGGGGTTTAATGGCACAGGCAGGGAGCCCAGCCAACAGCGAGTTGCCGTAATCCAGACGGGAGATGACAAGTGCCTGGATTAGGACCTGCGCCGCTTCCTGTGTGAGGCAGGGTCGTACTCTACGGATGTTGTAGAGCATGAACCTACAGGAACGGGCCACCGCCTTGATGTTAGTTGAGAACGACAGGGTGTTGTCCAGGATCACGCCAAGGTTCTTAGCGCTCTGGGAGGAGGACACAATGGAATTGGGACGTAGCCAGCGGTCAGGGATAAGTTGATGAGCGAGGTGAGGTAAGGGAGAAGGTCTCCGGAAATGGTCTGGAGAGGAGGGGATAGGGTCGAGCGGGCAGGTTGTTGGGCGGCCGGCCGTCACAAGACGCGAGATTTCATCTGGAGAGAGAGGGGAGAAAGAGGTCAGAGCAGGGTAGGGCAGTGTGAGCAGAACCAGCGGTGTCGTTTGACTTAGCAAACGAGGATCGGATGTCGTCTACCTTCTTTTCAAAATGGTTGACGAAGTCATCTGCAGAGAGGGAGGGGGGAGGAGGATTCAGGAGGGAGGAGAAGGTGGCAAAGAGCTTCCTAGGGTTAGAGGCAGATGCTTGGAATTTAGAGTGGTAGAAAGTGGCTTTAGCAGCAGAGACAGAGGAGGAAAATGTAGAGAGGAGGGAGTGAAAGGATGCCAGGTCCGCAGGGAGGCGAGTTTTCCTCCATTTCCGCTCGGCTGCCCGGAGCCCTGTTCTGTGAGCTCGCAATGAGTCGTCAAGCCACGGAGCGGGAGGGGAGGACCGAGCCGGCCTGGAAGATAGGGGACATAGAGAGTCAAAGGATGCAGAAAGGGAGGAGAGGAGGGTTGAGGAGGCAGAATCAGGAGATAGGTTGGAGAAGGTTTGAGCAGAGGGAAGAGATGATAGGATGGAAGAGGAGAGAGTAGCGGGGGAGAGAGAGCGAAGGTTGGGACGGCGCGATACCATCCGAGTAGGGGCAGTGTGGGAAGTGTTGGATGAGAGCGAGAGGGAAAAGGATACAAGGTAGTGGTCGGAGACTTGGAGGGGAGTTGCAATGAGGTTAGTGGAAGAACAGCATCTAGTAGAGATGAGGTCGAGCGTATTGCCTGCCTTGTGAGTAGGGGGGGAAGGTGAGAGGGTGAGGTCAAAAGAGGAGAGGAGTGGAAAGAAGGAGGCAGAGAGGAATGAGTCAAAGGTAGACGTGGGGAGGTTAAAGTCGCCCAGAACTGTGAGAGGTGAGCCGTCCTCAGGAAAGGAGCTTATCAAGGCATCAAGCTCATTGATGAACTCTCCGAGGGGACCTGGAGGGCGATAAATGATAAGGATGTTAAGCTTGAAAGGGCTGGTAACTGACAGCATGAAATTCAAAGGAGGCGATAGACAGATGGGTAAAGGGAGAAAGAGAGAATGACCACTTGGGAGAGATAAGGATCCCGATGCCACCACCCCGCTGACCAGAAGCTCTCGGGGTGTGCGAGAACACGTGGGCGGACGAAGAGAGAGCAGTAGGAGTAGCAGTGTTATCTGTGGTGATCCATGTTTCTGTCAGTGCCAAGAAGTCGAGGGACTGGAGGGAGGCATAGGCTGAGATGAACTCTGCCTTGTTGGCTGCAGATCGGCAGTTCCAGAGGCTACCGGAGACATGGAACTCCACATGGGTCGTGCGCGCTGGGACCACCAGATTAGGGTGGTAGCGGCCACGCGGTGTGGAGCGTTTGTATGGTCTGTGCAGAGAGGAGAGAACAGGGATAGACAGACACATAGTTGACAGGCTACAGAAGAGGCTACGCTAATGCAAGGAGATTGGAATGACAAGTGGACTACACGTCACGAATGTTCAGAAAGTTAAGCTTACGTAGCAAGAATCTTATTGATTAAAATGATACAGTACTGCTGAAGTAGGCTAGCTGGCAGTGGCTACGTTGTTGACTTTGTAGGCTAGCTGGCAGTGGCTGCGTTGTTGACACTACACTAATCAAGTCGTTCCGTTGAGTGTAATAGTTTCTACAGTGCTGCTATTTGGTAGACGGTGGACGTTTGCTAGCTGGCTAGCTGCTGGGCAGATAGCAGTGTAGACTACGTTAGGACGACGAAATACAAAGTTGCAATAGAAGTGCTGACTGTTTCACTTTGTTGTCCTCTTTCTTTTCCTTTTTCTTCTGTCCTTCTTTTGTCCTTATTTTGTCTTCCTTTCTTCTGTTAACTAGATATGTTTTGTTGTTATTCTTTGTAAGCTACCTAGCTTCTTCCATGAGAGTCCCTAGCAACTGCTTAGCAACAATTAAACAATTCTGCTAGCAATTCAGCTAGCTAAGATAACTGTACAATTTTATGAAAAATAGTTAATTTTTCAAAAGCCTGTCTTTTTTGGTTTGTTCCTTGTTTTGTCTTCTATTGAGTCTTGCAGTTTTCTCTTGATTTTTTCGATGTACTTCACTCTAAAAAACATTTAAATCTCAATATATACAGGAGCTAATTTTTCAGCAGCTGCTCAATTTAGAACAAAAAATAATTTAGAACTCTAGACAATGTTCTGCTGCTCATGCCATAGCAGTCTCTCTCTGATGTAAAGCATAAGGTCACTGAGCATGTGGTGGGAGACTTCTTCTTGCAAACAGCACAGCAACACCTCCATGCTGTGCCCTTTTGGCCCTTAGGCACATCCATGCCCGCACAAATATATTTGGGCAGATGAACACTTGTGGCAGGAGCAGAAGGGACAGGGCTTGGTGCAGTGGTGCTGTAGCCAGCAAGCTCCCTGATGAGCTGCTCTCTGAAGGCTTTCTGTGAGAGGAAGGGCTTTCCACAGCTCGTTGCCATTTCCTTGTGGAGGATGAATGCATTCACTACGGCGATGTCGATGAAATGATGGAAGAGGGTCTTGTACCATTTCTTTGTCTTGTGGAGAACATTGTAGTAGCCGATTAGCGCGTCCGAAAGGTCGACTCCGCCCATGCTCTGGTTGTAGTCCTTGATGGCTCCAGGAATGGGGACATTTTTGGTGGTCCATGCCCCGGCACCGTCCCTCACACGCCTGACAACACGATCCCCACTGAAGGACTTGTGGATTGTGGAGCACATCACCACCTCTCTGGTATCCATCCACTTTACAAAAAGCAGGCCATCTTCACGGATCGATCGCATGCTCCCCCGCTCAGCCCGCTTAGGCATGTCGTTCACCTTAGTCTTCGGAAAGCCCACCCTGTTGGTACGAATGGTGCCACAAGCCCATACATCCAGCTTCCTTAGGTCTGCAAACAGGGCAGGGCTTGTGTAGAAGTTATCCACAAACAGTTTGTAGCCCTTCCCGAGCAGTTGAAAATCCAATAACTCCATTACAGAGTCATAGCTAAGTCCCTTACCGGTAGCAAAACTGTAGACAAAGAAATTGCATGTGTAGGCACATACAGAATCAACCAAAACAAACAGCTTGTAACCCCACTTGGTCGGTTTGTTTCTCATATACTGTTTGAGGCTACCATCCTCTCATCGATTGACACGACACGTTCTGGGCTGGCTGAAAATATGTCTTGCAGGCCTCAACAAAGCTGTGGTAGAGTGGCTTGATCTTGCACAGTCTATCAAACGCTGCCGTGCCCCTCTTCTTCTCATTCTCTTCATCTACCTTTGGGTCACTGATGTGAAGCTCCTGTGAAATAATCATAAACCTTTTGCAGGACATAACAGTCATGGGGAAAGGCAGTCGGTACAGATCTGACTTTTTCCAGTAATCCTTCAGGCTCTTCAGCTTCACCAGCCCCATGTAGATAACAAGTGAAAAGTAGCATAAAAGATCGTCTGACATGGATATGGGCTTCCATGCTAACGCCTTGCCTGCTTGTTTCTTCTTGCCATTCTTATTGGTGTTGGACACGAGCGAACCTACAACAGATGGTGTCAAAAACAGTTGGAAAAGCTGAAGGGGGGTGTAAGTGGAGGTTTGGTTCACCTGAGGTCCTGGCTTCCTTTTCGGCCTAAAGGTTGGTTGTGGGGGCTCCAAATCATCTAGGACGGTGTGCCAACGCCCTTCTGTCCCTCTGTTAGTGGGTGGCACACTTCCCCCCTTCCTCTTCACACCTCTAGATGGCCCGGGAGGTGTGGAGCCAGAGACAGCATGGGTACTGCTGGATGAACCTGCTTCAGAGGGGGATGGACACCTTGGCACTGGGGGCTCCCAGTCAGTCAGTGCCACTGTGAAAGAAAATGTTCAGTTAGAATAGTTTCACATATGAGTCCTGTATCAACAGCTATAATAAACATGCATATAGAGTACAGGGAACATAAAGTGCTGTTCCATATCACTTTGGCAATTGATGTGGGCCTGTCTCAAAATAGGCTATTTGGGTAGACCATGCGTTGTCAAAGAAACTAGCCCTTACTCACAATGGCTAGCTAACGTGTACTTTAGCGATTTCATTACATCGCTATATATTGGTAATAAAATGTAAAAACAGCTATAATAAACATGCATATAGAGTACAGGGAACATAAAGTGCTGTTCCACAACATTTGCCGAAGTGAAATGGGCCTGCCTCAAAATAGGCTATTTGGGTAGACCATGCGTTGTCAAAGAAACTAGCCCTCACTCACAATGGCTAGCTAACGTGTACTTTAGCGATTTCATTACATCGCTATATATTGCTAATAAAATGTAAAAATAATCACTAATAATATTTTATATTAAAGTCAAACAACGGCATTAGCATGAGAGCAACTTACCAGTCCAAAACGATGTCCTCTCCGTTCAAAAAATAGTCCTCAGTTTCAGAATCGAAACTATGGGAGCTAATGGAGTCTTCTTCAATCTCTGCCAAATCTGTCTCACTATCCCGGGCAATCTCTTCCAAAACCATTTCTACATTCGTGTATCTAGTCTTCGAGGTAACTTTCTTTGACTTATTGGCCATTTTATTTGCGAAATAAACAGTTGAAGTAGCAAATTACTGAAAAACGTCGGTGCGTAATTAGAATCACTCCTTCACGGTTCAATAGGCAATGGCGAAAGAAAGATTTTTACGCTTGCCTCCAGTATATAAGTTTGTCTTACAACATTTCCAGTTACATCTGCTCATTGGCTATCTACCCAGCTAGATTTTAAGAAGATCAGTGGTCATTGGGTTCAAATAGAGTCAATCAACGAGACAGTGGTCATATAATTGGTGCGCAATGGGCTCCTCACGTGTTGTCTTCCAATCGGTATTACCATATCAATAGGTCCCGCAAAATGGCCCATGATGGTTCATTGTCTTCCCTAACAAAGAGTTGCTTGCAAGTAAACCAAACATGACTGGATAGAGAGGGAAAAGATGAGAAAAAGAGTCTCTTTACGTTGGACGTTACTTTGAAAATTGTATGACACGAAATTCAACCAGATAAGCGTTCACAAAATGTTTCGTGTTAGGCTACAAAAAATAGATTTAACCGAACAAACGACCATTCATTGTGTAACAATGAGCCTTGGGATTGCAATCAGAGCAAGATTTTCAAAGGTAAACAATTTATTTTAATGCAATCTGTGACTTTGTTACGCAAGTGCTGGTTGAATAAGTAGTTTGATATGGGGGTCTATGCTCAGATAATCGCAGCTTATTCTTTTGCAATAAATTATTTTTTAAATATGACAACACAGGTGGATTAGCAAGATTCTATGCTTTTGAAGCATGTGAGACACTTGTATTTTCATGAATGTTTAATATGACTATTTTTGGCGGACACCGCACCGCACCGTATGTTGTTGAATTCAATCCCGTATCCGGGATCGGGAGTTCTAAGAGGATAATTATCAATGTTTGATCTTATGTGATGCTCTGCATCCTCCATGGGCCGGAGCCGCATGGAAGATCTCTCCATAACTCAAATCTATCCTTAATCTTTCTTTTAGGAATAGCAGGGACCTGCAGATGGGGCGCCCCGCCCCGTGTTAATGGCAAAATGAGTGTGCTACATTACATTTATCATGAAGTCACCCAGGTGTCCCACACAAGTAGCCCAACTGTACCCAAGTGGCCAAATTGGTGAAGGTATACATTTTGAAACAAATAACTATATACAAAATACCAAAATGGTAGTCTAAGACACCCCCCCAAAAAAAAAGAAGTGTGGGGGAAAAATAATTATTGAAAAAAATATATATACATTACAAAATCACATGGGTAACTATTTACACACTTTCAATATTTGGAAGGCCCTCACCTCAGTCCTCTATCAAATCTATTTATATAGCCCCAGCCTAAAACACCAAACAGCAAGCAATGCAGGTGTAGAAGCATGGTGGCGAGGAAAAACTCCCTAGAAAGGCAAAAACCTAGGAAGAAACCCAGAGAGGAACCAGGCTATGAAGGGTGGCCAGTCCTCTTCTGGCTGTGCCTGGTGGAGATCACAGTGGTTGTAGAGGGTGCAACAGGACAGCACCTCAAGAGTAAAAATGAACAGTTTAGGGTTCCATGGCCGCAGGCAGGACAGTTGAAACTGGAACAGCAGCAAGACCGGGTGGACTGGGAGTCATTGTGGCAGGTAGTCCTGAAGCATGGTATAACATACTGACCCTAGCCCCCACCAACTTTGCCAAAACTCTAGACCAGGGGTGTCAAACTCAATTACCCAGTGGGCCAAAATATAAAACCTGAACAAAGTCACGGGCCAACATTGAACAAATTAACCTTTTAACCTCATAGTCCGCCCCATCCCGCATGCGGGATCGTGACTACAGCCTCAAGCTCATTACCATAACGCAACGTTAGCGATTTCTAAAAATCGCAAATGAAATGAAATAAATATGCCTGCTCTCAAGCTTATCCTTTTCTTAACAATCCTGTCGTCTCAGATTTTCAAAATATGCTTTAGAACCAGAGAAAATCAATAATTTGTGTAAGAGTGGTGATAGCTAGCTTAGCATTTAGCGTTAGCATTTAGCACGCAACATATTCACAAAAACCAGCAAAGGGATCAAATAAAATGATTTACCTTTGAAGAACTTCAGATGTTTCAATGAGGAGACTCTCAGTTACATAGCAGATGTCCAGTTTTTCCTGAAAGATTCTTGTGTAGGACACATCGTTCCGTTTTGTTACTATGCATAACCGAAAATTCAGTCACCGACACGTCAAACTTTTTTCCGAATTAACTCCATAATATCAACTGAAACATGGAAAACGTTGTTTGAATCAATCCTCAAGGTGTTTTGTCATATATCTCTTCATTGAAATGCCAGTCCTAGAAGCCTGCATTCTTCTCTGATTCGGGTGGAAAAATACTGGTAGTTGACTTTTGCGCACCAATTTCCACGCAGACACCGTGCGGGACACTTGGCAATTGTAGTCTCTTATGGTCAATCTTCCAATGATATGCCTACAAATACGTCACAATGCTGCAGACACCTTGGGGAAACGCTAGAAAGTGTCCGTTCATTCCTGTCGCATTCACAGCCATATAAGGCGATCATGGAAAACGCACCCTCAAAAATCCTGTTCATGTCCTGGTCGCTCAAACATCTTGGTTTTGCCTGTAGCTTTAGTTCTAAGGCACTCACAGTGAAAATCTTTGCAGTTCTGGAAACGTCAGAGTGTCTTCTTTCCAAAACTATCAATTCCAAGCATAGTCGAGCATCTTTTCGTGACAAAATATTGCGCTTAAAACGGGCACGTCTTTTTATCCAAAAATGAAATACTGCCCCTAGAGTCTTTGGACCCAAACAAGTTTTGCTTTAACATTGAATATGGAACAAGCATCGCTTATTACCATACAATATATAATTTAATAGTGGAGACATGCAAAATCGAATTTCAAATGAAAAAACACATCAATGGCATTCATTTATTAAATAAATAAAATAAAAATTTTATGCCTCTTTTCTATTTGCAGCCTTCTGATTTAAATACCAAAATAAACATTTTCCACTGGCTAATAATTTTACAAATAAAATGATAATAAATCAATCAACCATTCAAGCCCATGCCTTGTAGCAAGAAAAAGTGCATAAAGAAAACATTAATTATTGCACACTGGTCTAATCTGATGTGCCCAAGCCAGATACCTGGCATCTCTTCTTGGATGCTAGTTCATCAATGTCTGGGCTCAAGCTCTGAGCTGAAGAAATCCTCAGTATCGAGCGAAGATGTTCATCAGTCAGACGTCTCCTGGGAGTTGTTTTGGTCATCTTCATCGAGGAGAAAAGTTGCTCGCATAGATAAGTGCTGCCGAACATGGAGAGCATCTGAGCAGCTTGGGTGCGGAGCTGAGGCATTGTGTCAGGGATGAACCGTGGAAACTGTGCGGCGCCCACAGCATCATACTTTGACTTCAGCGTGTCGTTGCACTGGAGTTCAATCAGCTCCATTTGGATGTTGGTTGGTGCATTTTCCACATCAACTGCGAAGGGATTACTATAAGCAGTTCAAACTTGCATTTCTGGGCATCGAAGTCGGCAAATCGCCGGCTAAACTCAGCGGCGAGAACACTGAGTTTTTCAGCAAACTGCTTTTATGGATTGGCAGCAGGGAAAATGGCACAGGCACAGTTTAGTTTTGAAGGCCCTCACTGCAGCGTACATGTCTGTGATGATGCCCCCCAACCCCTGAAGCTGCAGGTTCAGCGCATCGAGATGGCTCAAGATGTCACAGAGAAAGGCCAGCTCACACAGGAACTTTTGCTCCCGGAGCTCTGCTGTATCCTTCCCTTTGGTTTCCAGGAATTGACATATTTCCTCACGCAGCTCGAAACATCTGTTCAGTACTTTTCCTCTGCTTAGCCATCTCACCTCTGTGTGATACTGCGTATTCCGAACCACACTCCTCCAGAAAAGATTTAAACTGCCGGTGATTTAGACCTTTGGCTCTTATAAAGTTAACTACCTGTGTTACTGTGGTCATAACATGTTCCATCTTTAGGGCTTTGGCACACAGTGCTTCCTGATGTATGATGCAGTGGTAAACAGCTCACCTGCACAGTTCTCTTCCCGCATCTTCTCCCGAACCATGCCCACCAGTCCACTCTTTTTACCGCACATCGCTGGCGCACCATCTGTCGTTAATCCAACGAGTTTATCCCACGGCAGCTTTATTTCAGTTACACATTTGGAAACCTCAAAGATTTCCTTTCCTGTGGTTGTGCCATGCATTGATTTGAATCCTAATAGCTCCTCCGTAACACACAGATTTGAGTCCACTCCACGGATGAAGATTGACAGCTGAGCAGTATCAGATGCGTCGCAGCTCTAATCCACAGCGAGGGAGAACGCAACAAAATCTTTTCCCTTTTCCATCAGCTGGTCATACAGATTGGTGGCAAGATCACATGTGCGATCAGCTACTGTGTTCCTGCTCAGGCTCACGTTTGAAAATGCTTGTTTTTTCTCTGGGCATACAAGGTCACAAACCTTCATCATGCACTTTTTCATGAACTCTCCCTCATTAAAGGGCCGGGCTGATTTTGCGATCTCTGCTGCCACTATATAACTAGCCTTTACAGCAGCCTCGCTTTGTGATGTGGCTTTTTTAAACATATTCTGTTGTGAAACCAAACTTATTTTCATCTCCTCTACTTTCTGGCTCCTTTGAGTCATGTCCAGGTCCTTGTATTTGTCATGGTGTTTCGTTTCATAGTGTCGTCTAATGTTGTACTCCTTACTTACAGCCACGTTGACTCCACAAACAAGACAAACAGGTTTGTCTTTTACATATGTAAACAGATATTCTGCCTCCCACTTGTCCAGAAAGCTCCTGTTTTCTGCCTTTCTTTTTGCCATTTTTGGGAAGGGTTAGCTCGCTGACAGTTGTAGCGTCTATGTTGCTATGACTACTGTCACAGAGGAGAGAGCGTTTCTGGGTCCTGTCCTGATTGGCGCGCGAAAACATCAGAGCATTATGGGATTCGTAGTATTAGTGGTGAATGCGCTGTATAATACCGGCGGGCCAGCTCTAGTAGTAATTTGGTATTGTCTCGCGGGCCAAATATAATTACCAGAGTTTGACACCCATGACTTAGATGTTCATTGTTATTCTTTGTTAGCTAGCTTCTTTCAGGAGAGTCCCTAGCAACTGCTTAGCAACTGGTAAACAATTCAGCTAGCTAAGATGACCACAATTTAACGAAAAATAGTTAATTTTTCCAAAGCCTATCTTCTTTGTTTGTTGCTTGTTTTGTCTCCAATTCAGTCTTGCAGTTTTCTTTAGCTTTTTCCCAATCCACTTCACTCTAAAAACCACGTTAATTTCAATATTTGTAGGAGCAATTTTTTTCAGCAGCTGCTGCTCAATTTGGAATCCGGAAACCCTTTTGTGTGTGTTTGCAACTAGACACTGACCTTGAACTGCAGGCTGAGAAGCCATGAGCTTCTTCATATTCGCCTGCAGTTCACCAGGGGCGAGAGAGTGCCTTGACAGGAACGCAGAGATCGCAAGACCAAGAGTCCTTTGACAACAAAACATACCAAACATGTGACCATTTGCAACTGTGTGGAACAGGTAAAACTCCTGTAAGATGATATGTAACAGTTACCATGCCGCACTTTTGGGCCGGGTGTTACTGGCGAGGGTGGTCCTGGCTGCTGCGGGGCTGGCCACAGCAGCTGCCCCCTCCTTGTCTCTGCGCTGAATGTACTGGCCCAGGACAACGGGGTGTCTGCGTCCTCATGCTCCTGACATAGCTGTGTGACACAGCAGAGGAAAGTTTTCAGATTTAACTGACATGAACATAGAAGACGCCTTATGAATCATGTCCGCATCCTAGTCTCTCATGTCCGCATCCTAGTCTCTCATGTCCGCATCCTAGTCTCCTATAGGTCCTGCAGCGTGTCCCACTTGTACTTCCCGATGCCAACAAGAGCCTTGCCCCTCCTGGTCTGAAATCAGCATGGGAACCAATTACCTCAGAGACAAAGAGTTACATAAAATGAGGAAAATTAAACAAACTCACCTGGCTGGGTGGACAGGACTCTAGCTTCCCTGTGCGCCCGGTTTAACCTGACCATCGGCGCGAAGACCGGATAGCACGAGTATCGAGTCATGGCGTCCTTGTTGGCCATTAGGGGATGCTGGGAACCGCTGCGCTCTCGTTCCCTATCCCTCTGATGCACCGTTACCAGGTGTACCATGAAGCCCACGCTGTTCTCCATCACCCACTTGAAGGTCTGACCCAGGTACTTGCCAAACTGAACCGTCCCCCGGCTCAGGACGACCATCTTTGTTGGAGATGACGCGAGCTCGAGCCTCTGCCTCCACCCAATTCTTAGCCCTCACAGAAGGGCCCTGAGCACCCGAGGCAGGGGAGTGCCAGCGGCCACTTTCACTGCCTGGGGTGTGGGCCTGAGGATCAACTCATGTAAGGGCGTAAAAACTATTAACATGACTGAGGAGTGCAATGACAAGTGACAGCATAACCGTAATAGATACATATGTAATAGATACATATAAGGAACTTACGTTTGCTTGATAAGTCTGGTGGGGGGACATTGATTATCATCAAAGTCTCAATGTCAACAGTGAAAAGGCAACTCCGGGATGCTGGCTTTCTTGGCAGAGTTGCAAAGAAAAAGCCATATCTCAGACTGGCCAATAAAAATAAAAGATTAAGATGGGCAAAAGAACACAGACACTGGACAGAGGAACTCTGCCTAGAATGCCAGCATTCCGGAATCACTTCTTCACTGTTGATGTTGAGACGGCTGATTTGCAGGTACTATTTAATGGAGCTACCAGTTGAGGACTTCAACTAGACACTTTTTTACACTTGTCCCCTTGCTCAGTTGTGCACCGGGGCCTCCCACTATTTCTATTCTGGTTAGGGCCAGTTTGTGCTGTTCTGTGAAGAGAGCAGTACACAGCCTTGTACCAGATCTTCAGTTTCTTGGCAATTTCTCGCATGGAATAGCCGTCATTTCTCAGAACAAGAGTAGACTGACAAGTTCAGAAGAAAGTTATTTTTTTCTGGACATTTTGAGGCTGTAACCGAACCCACAACTGCACCAGATACTCAACTAGTCTAAAGAAGGCCAGTTGTATTGCTTCTTTAATGAGCACAACAGTTTTCAGCCGTGCTAATATAATTGCAAAAAGGGTTTACTAATGATCAATTAGCCTTTTAAAATTATAAACTTGGAACACAGAAGTGGTTGCGGATAATGGGCCTCTGTACGCCTATGGAGATATCTATTTTGAAATGACCGTTTCCAGCTACAATATTCATTTACAACATTTACAATGTACACTGATTTCTGATCAATTTGATGTTACTTTAAATGGACCAAAAAAGTTTGCTTTTACATTTACATTTAAGTCATTTAGCAGACGCTCTTATCCAGAGCGACTTACAAATTGGTGCATTCACCTTATGACTTTTCTTTCAACACTGACATTTAAGTGACCCCCAAACTTTACATTTACATTTAAGTCATTTAGCAGACGCTCTTATCCAGAGCGACTTACAAATTGGTGCATTCACCTTATGACATCCAGTGGAACAGTCACTTTACAATAGTGCATCTAAATCTTAAAGGGGGGGGGTGAGAGGGAATACTTATCCTATCCTAGGTATTCCTTAAAGAGGTGGGGTTTCAGGTGTCTCCGGAAGGTGGTGATTGACTCCGCTGTCCTGGCGTCGTGAGGGAGTTTGTTCCACCATTGGGGGGCCAGAGCAGCGAACAGTTTTGACTGGGCTGAGCGGGAGCTGTACTTACTCAGTGGTAGGGAGGCGAGCAGGCCAGAGGTGGATGAACGCAGTGCCCTTGTTTGGGTGTAGGGCCTGATCAGAGCCTGGAGGTACTGAGGTGCCGTTCCCCTCACAGCTCCGTAGGCAAGCACCATGGTCTTGTAGCGGATGCGAGCTTCAACTGGAAGCCAGTGGAGAGAACGGAGGAGCGGGGTGACGTGAGAGAACTTGGGAAGGTTGAACACCAGACGGGCTGCGGCGTTCTGGATGAGTTGAAGGGGTTTAATGGCACAGGCAGGGAGCCCAGCCAACAGCGAGTTGCAGTAATCCAGACGGGAGATGACAAGTGCCTGGATTAGGACCTGCGCCGCTTCCTGTGTGAGGCAGGGTCGTACTCTGCGGATGTTGTAGAGCATGAACCTACAGGAACGGGCCACCGCCTTGATGTTGGTTGAGAACGACAGGGTGTTGTCCAGGATCACACCAAGGTTCTTAGCGCTCTGGGAGGAGGACACAATGGAGTTGTCAACCGTGATGGCGAGATCATGGAACGGGCAGTCCTTCCCCGGGAGGAAGAGCAGCTCCGTCTTGCCGAGGTTCAGCTTGAGGTGGTGATCCGTCATCCACACTGATATGTCTGCCAGACATGCAGAGATGCGATTCGCCACCTGGTCATCAGAAGGGGGAAAGGAGAAGATTAATTGTGTGTCGTCTGCATAGCAATGATAGGAGAGACCATGTGAGGTTATGACAGAGCCAAGTGACTTGGTGTATAGCGAGAATAGGAGAGGGCCTAGAACAGAGCCCTGGGGGACACCAGTGGTGAGAGCGCGTGGTGAGGAGACAGATTCTCGCCACGCCACCTGGTAGGAGCGACCTGTCAGGTAGGATGCAATCCAAGCGTGGGCCGCGCCGGAGATGCCCAACTCAGAGAGTTGGGCAACAAACTTTTCAACGATAGTGTACATAGTACATGTTGAGGGAGGACACCCACAGTCAATTGCATCTATTTAGATAAAGGTTTTAAAATGAGAAAATGTCATGTCTTTTTTATGTTGTTCATAGTTCGATTGATAGCTGCAATATTACTCCCGAATCGTGCCTAGTCTGTACAGTCATTCGTTTCGGACTCTGGCCGGATCCGGCTGCTGTTTAGATTTCTCTATCAATTTCTTCTATAATTTTGGTTACATCTGTATATCTAGACTTTGTTTTAGCTTTTCCTGATT
Source organism: Oncorhynchus gorbuscha (assembly GCF_021184085.1). Taxonomy (NCBI): domain Eukaryota; kingdom Metazoa; phylum Chordata; class Actinopteri; order Salmoniformes; family Salmonidae; genus Oncorhynchus; species Oncorhynchus gorbuscha. The sequence goes on along the minus strand of NC_060180.1, from coordinate 71,241,936 downwards.
TATTTGCCATAAGTTAAATATACATTTGCTGAAAATGCTCTTCACTATGTACTGCTATGTGTAACACTTGTGGCTCCGTCAGGTAGGATTTTCAATGGTGAATGAAATGAACCTCTTACGCCAGAGTTTACGATAAAGGCTGGACTTCAAATGTATAACCATTACATAATGCCATTTACTTCAGGTCATTGGCTATCTTCCAAGCTAGATTTCAAAATTATCAGTGGTCATTGGGCCAAAATACAGTCCAGTGGTCATTGGGCCAAAATACAGTCAATCAACGATAGACCACTCCTACCATTGGTGCGCAATGAGGTCATTGATTGGTGTCTTCGAATCGGTTTGTTTCGGTCAATACGTCCCGGGAAAAGAGCCATCAAGTGTGATTGTGTTACTAACAGAGGATTGCAATGAAACCAACCCATGACTGGATAAACGTGTGTTTAGTGTATGTATTTACCACAAATGTTTCGTCCAAAGTTGAATGAGACAGGAATCACGACGCAAGCGGTTTACAAATGTTTCATGTTAGGCTATAAAAATTGATTTTATCAAACAAAACTAACATTCACTGTGGAGCTAGGACAATTGGCATTGCCACCAGAGGAATATTTTCAAAGGTAAGTGACTTTTATGGCACTAATGATTGGTTGGAAAATACTAGTAATACTTTTGTTAGCTGGGTGCTCTCCTCAGATAATCACATGGTTTGCTTTTGACGTACAGCCATTTTGAAATCTGACACAGCAGCTGGATTAATAAGATTTTAAGCTTTGAAATGATGTAAGACACATGTATTTACAAGAATGTTTAATATTACGAATGGTGTATTTAGAATTTTAACGCTCTGCAATTTCACTGGCTGTTGGCCAGGTGGGACTCTACCGTCCCACTGGTGCCAGAGAGGTTAACTACCGTTCCACAGGTGAATGTTAATTGTTTATAGTTCATTGAACAAGCATGGGAAACAGTGTTTAAACCCTTTACAATGAAGATCTGTGAAGTTATTTGGATTTTTGTGAATTATCTTTGAAAGAAAGGGTCCTGGAAAAGGGATGGTTATTTTCCGAGTTTACATGGATGAGAGAGCTTTCTACTGCCTGAGCTATGTTGATGTAAATTGAGATGAGCGTGGGGCCTAGGATTGATGTATCGTCCATGTAAAAAACCTGTCTGATCAGGATGAACAATACCTGGTAAAAATCAGTTTAATTCTGAGTGCTATGCATTTTGCTAGTATTCTTGCATCACAACATTGAAGTTTAAGATGCACCCATTTAAAAAAATATATATACTGGGTCTTTATATTAGAGAAATCGGACCTTCCTACCTGACAGACTACCATTTCTATAGGACTAGTTAAAACAATCTAACAAGGGAGCTTTTAGTATATACCTCTACCGGTATTATTTGGAAAGAATTCCTTACTATAATCTTCATTCAGTGGGAGAGGATGAGACCAAAAAGAGAAGATCTGCCTAAAATAATTTCTTCCTCTTAAAATATCATTCCGAGAATCATAGATGACTCAGTCTTCAGTAACGAGTTTCTGCAAATTATTTTTGTTAACGAGTTTCTGCAAATTATTTTTGTTAGCGTTCCTGTATTGGAGATTCAGGAAGAATTTTCAGCATTTTTCTCCATATTCCATCCAGTTTGCTTTATTTTTTTTAAATAATAGATTTCATGATATTGTTCTTAAATATTTCCTCAAGTTATTTTTGTTTTTCCTCTAACTTATTTTGTATCTCTGTAGTATCATTTTGATTTCCCTTGTTAGTCTTGTCTCTATCCAGAAGCCACTTTTTCTTTTATTATTGATGAATATTGAATTGAATGACCCCTGAAGGTACATTTAAAGGTAACCCAAACAATAAAGGGATTTGCTGAACCTATATTATACTGGAAAAATTCAGTTATAAATTATTTAAAAATATTTAAAATATTTAAAAAAGTTCTTCTCCAGTAAACTTTGATTAAATTTCCAATATCCCTGTCCACGTGGAAAAACTATAAGAGTTATGTGAATGCCAATTAGATGATGATCCGATCGCATTCTGTCTCCTATTAAAACCTTTTTAACCTTTGATGCAAGAGAGAAAGGGACAAGAAAGTAGTCAAGACGACTAGCTTGATTAAGTCTCCTCCATGTATACTTCACTAGGTCGGGGTTTTTTAGTCTCCAAATAGTGGATATTTCTAATGTGTCCATAATATTTGATTTCTTAAGGGCACGGTGATGATAGTTTGGAGAGTGATTACCTTTACAGTCCATTGAGGTACTTAACACTGTGTTATAGTCTCCTACCATAGTGATTAGATCATTTGTTGCCTGTAAGTTCAATAAATTGGTATAAATGTTTTTGAAGAAGTGTGGATCATTCTGACTTGGACCATATAGATTATTGAGCCAAATCTCTTTTTTGTACACTTTCGTATTAAAAAGGATCCACCTTCCTAGTGAATCATTCCTGACTATTTGCACATTGGGATCAACATGTTTGTTAATTAATATCATCACACCCTTTGAGTTCCTTTGTCCATGACAGAAAATTATTTCACCACCCCATTCCTTTTTCCACGCAACTTCATCTAAGGATGTAGAGTGAGTTTACTGTAAAGAGTATATGTTATATTTATTTTAGCCATGTAAAGATTGATCTTCGATTTTATAATCTGCTAAACCAATTATTACTGGCTATACTTATTTCACCCCTTACCGTAACTAGATACTATTCTCTGTCTAAATTGACCATAATTAGTGCTTGTAAAGTTACTGCATTCAGAGCTATTATGACGGTCAAAACTAGAGCTTTCAAATGTCTGATATTTAGACTTCAAGAAATAGGTTCTAGCGATATTTGTTTTATTCCTTTGCCTTGTGAGCCAATGCCACAGATGTTAGAAAATTGAGACAAGATATTCTGTATGTAGCAAATCTGAGTAGGTTGATGTGTATGATATGATATTGGATGTGATATAGTGAGAGTGTGTACGATGTCTGTATAAGAGGAAGACTATAATCTGAGATGTCCAAATAAATAATAACTCTGCCAATTTGCATGGTTGAGTGTCTCATGTGTAACAGTGCTCTTCTTGCGTTGTATACAATCAATCAACGACAGGAGCTCCAACTTCTAGCACCAGTCATGGAGCTTTATTCTGATAGAAACAGCACAAAAAATTACAGCTCACCATCCAACTCTGCACGTGACGCACGCTTGTTTGGTGCTTGTTCACTGGGCAATGTAGTTAACAAAATAATATAACAATTATAATATACAATATAATATTTTGAACAATGTACCTGATAGAACCAGCACAAAATTGCACGTCATGCTCACCGTCCAACTCTGCACGTGACGCACTGTACAAAATATACGAACTCCCCCACCAGACACAGTAAGTTGCTAGCTAGTATTAGCTGGAATTCTCTACAACAAAATGCATAACAAATATGCACCAAAAAAAGGCTGCATCTTATGTGTGATGTTCGAGTAACATTTACAAACAAACTGATATAAATTGTACATTTAAATCATCACTTGGGAGTATAAAAATCACTTCTGACGTGCAGTGCTTCGCAACGAACAACTTACCGCTGTTTTGGTGCTTGTTCACTGGGACGATTCTAATGAAACATCCTCCCTATTGGCTACACAAACCAGCCAATAAGATCCCATGTTGAGTAGGTGAAGGCAAGACAAAACCAAAAACCCATTGGCTTAACAATAAAGTGGCAAGGGGAATCACAAATATAACCCTGTTACACATGTATAGCCTTAATATTCATGATGATAATTGTTATCCATATCTTATCACCATCATAGTTGCATCATAATTACCTTACAGTAAAGGGCAGACCACCCAGGTAGTACTTGAAGTGTTTGACGGAAGCCACAACAGCCAAGAGCTCCCGCCGGGTGACACAGTAGCGGCGCTCATGTTTGTCAAATGTTTTGCTGAAGTACGCCACCCATGCCCACATTGCTCGCGTCTGTGTCCAGGATAAAGGGCAAGGTGAGGTCAGCGGGGGCGAGCACGGGGGCCTCGATCAGTGCACGTTTGAGGGTGTTGAACGCCTCCTCACACTCCACTGTCCAAGTGAAATCCTTGTCCTTCGGCAGCAGGCGGTTCAGTGGAGCAGCAACGCTTGAGAAGCCCCGTACAAACCTCCTGTAGTACGAGGCCAGGCCCAGGAAGCTCTTCAGCTGACGCTGGTCGGTGGGGGTGGGCCAGTCTCTGACAGCCCCTACCTTGTCCTCCATGGTGCTGATCCCCTCCTTCCCCACTCGGTGGCCCAAGAAGGACACCTCGCTCCTCATGAAGTGGCACTTCTCGGGGTGGAGCTTCAGACCTGCGGCAGCCACCCTCTCCAGCACACGCCGTAGCGCCCCCAGGGCTGACTGGAAGGAGCTGCCATGGGCCAGGATGTCATCGAGGTATACCAGACACTGCTGTCGGGGGATGCCATCCAGCACCCTGTCCATCAAACGCTCAAAAGTAGCTGGAGCGTTGCACAGAGGGGCACCTGCCAGTAGCCACTGCGGAGGTCTAGTGAGGAGAACCAGGAGGACCCCCCTAACCAGGTCCAGCGACTCATCGATACGTGGTATGGGGTATGAGTCCTTCCTGGTTACCTCATTCAGCCGCCTGTAGTCCGCACAGAACCTCAGCTTGCCCCCCCTTCTTCGGAACCATGACGACTGGCGCCGCCCAGGGGCTGTCTGAGGGCTCAATGAAGTCTGCCCGCTGCATCTCCAACACAGCCTTGTCTGCCGCCTCCTGGCGTGCCAGCGGGATACGGCGGGGACGCATCTTGATGGGTCGAGCATCACCTGTGTCGATCTCATGCTGCACCAGATGAGTCTGACCCACCTCTTCCTCACTCAACGCAAAGCTGTCTCTGAATTCAAACAGCAACTGCCACAACCGTTCCTGCTGCTTGGGGTCAAGACCAACACAGTTCCTCCCCCATATCTCCCTCACTGCAGACAGTGTCCTCTCCTCTCCCATCTGGGGTAGCTGGGCTGGGGAGGTGCGGCCCGGGCTCACAGAGGGCTGTGTCATGGAGGTAGCTGGGGGAATGTAACACACCGCCGTAGGTGACAGGGGGACTGGGGAAAAGTCACACACAGCTGTGGGGGAGGGGGCGCAGCCATGAGTCTCTGCTGCTTTAACTGTTGGAGTAAAGGGTTTGTTGGGTTGAGTGAATGTGACATTAGGGGGGGCCATGGTGACTTCCGTCCCTCCCTGGAAGCTCAGTGTGCCCCTATTTAGGTCTAACTGGCAGCCTGTGCTCCTAAGAAAGTCCAACCCCAGGATACAAGGGTCCTGCACCGCCGCCACCCACACAGGATGACGCACAGTCCTGCCCCCTACTGTCAGAGTCATTATTCCCTTTCATGGGTGCCAGCTCACCTGTGACTGTGCGGAGCTGCACAGTTGTAGGCTCACACTGAGTCCGACCTGGCACAATATCTGGCCTCACCCTGAGTCCGACCTGGCACAATATCTGGCCTCACCAGGGTTACTGTGGACCCAGTGTCCACCAGGGCGGAGCAGGGCACCCCCTCCACAGTGACAGGGACATGACAAAAGTCCCCAACACAGGTCCGGCCCACCACAACAACAGGCTCCATCCGCTTGCCCTCGTCTGCTTCTGGGGGAAGTGGAGCCTTGCTTCCCCGTCTGTGCCGGTGGGCTCCTCCTGAAGATGATGGTGGTTGGGATAGAAAGCCAGGGGTCCGCACTACCCGGTCTATGCGGACCCTGAGCGTTTCCCTGAGCTCTGGGGGACACGGGGCAATCTCGGCGCAGATGGCCTGGCTGGCCACAACCCCAGCAGACCCTGGGACCAGGGCTTGTGTTTCGTGCCGCCTGTAGCGACACAGCCCGAATGAGTTTTGTCATTTCGGCCACCCAAGCAGGCTTTTCCGGCTCCGGGCTGCTCTGCCCCCCAGCTCGCACAGAGGGTGTGTCTCCCTGCACCCCCACCAAAGCCCCAGCCCACACCAGCTCCCTCTCCAAAGCCATCTCCAAGGCTGTCTGCAATGACTCAGGATGAGCCAGCTGGGTCTGTATGCGCAGCTCCATAGGAGAGAGCGCCTGTATGAACTGGTCCCGTGCTAGCTCGCTCTGCACGGAGGGGGGCATGTGAGCATATGCCCGCCGAGAGAGGCTCTCAATGTCATTAGCTAGCACCCCTAGAGGCTCTCCAGGCTGCCTGCGTCTATTACTCAGTTCGGAGCGCAGTAGCCCGGGCTGTACACACTGTCCATAGCGCCTCCTCAGTGCTCCCACTAAAGCACCATAATCATGCCTGTCCTCGGGGCTAATCAATATCAAACAGGCCAGAGCTTCATCCGTGAGGCATAAAGCCAACTGCAGTGCCCTTTCTTCATCCGACCACCCCCTAAAATGAGCTAACAGTTCAAACTGAGCATGAAAAGCTTCCCAATCCGCCTTACCGGAATACATTTACATTTAAGTCATTTAGCAGACGCTGTAGTGGCTTCCTTTCGTCTTTACCATAGCCACTGCCCAAGCCTGAAGCGGGGTTGTTTGGTACGCATACAGTCCACACTCAAGGTTTCCAAACGGCCAAATATTCAATGACATCCAGGGATATGGTGCAACAAAAATGTTTATTCTTCTTATATCTAACAAATAAATGAGTCTCCAATCAACTTAAAGCACAAAATACTTGATATGGAAAATACATATTATGACCTGTATGTCTATGTCTGTATGTCTGTATGGTCAAAAAACTATACCGCTCCCCGCGTCTAGCAAGGACTCCCTCTCCCGAAGGCCCAACTTCCTGCCTTTATCCTAACACAATTACCACAATACAATGAACAGGCAAGAGGGGGGGCCAAATGTCCGAGTTACACTAACAACAAATTAATATATCTCAATCGGGTAAATATAAATCATAAAGGTACGTACCTAATATTTCATCATTTACATTCATATTTAATATATTTACACAAATATACATGGAGCTCCATATGTTCGGTCTTTTATACAAATATGTCCAAATCGGCTCTAACAGACGCTCTTAACCAGAGCGACTTACAAATTGGTGCATTCACCTTATGACATCCAGTGGAACAGCCACTTTACAATAGTGCATCTAAATCTTTTAAGGGGGGGGGGGGGGTGAGAAGGATTACTTTATCCTATCCTAGGTATTCCTTAAAGAGGTGGGGTTTCAGGTGTCTCCGGAAGGTGGTGATTGACTCCGCTGTCCTGGCGTCGTGAGGGAGTTTGTTCCACCATTGGGCCAGAGCAGCGAACAGTTTTGACTGGGCTGAGCGGGAACTGTACTTCCTCAGTGGTAGGGAGGCGAGCAGGCCAGAGGTGGATGAACGCAGTGCCCTTGTCCTGATCAGAGCCTGGAGGTACTGAGGTGCCGTTCCCCTCACAGCTCCGTAGGCAAGCACCATGGTCTTGTAGCGGATGCGAGCTTCAACTGGAAGCCAGTGGAGGGAGCGGAGGAGCGGGGTGACGTGAGAGAACTTGGGAAGGTTGAACACCAGACGGGCTGCGGCGTTCTGGATGAGTTGTAGGGGTTTAATGGCACAGGCAGGGAGCCCAGCCAGCAGCGAGTTGCAGTAATCCAGACGGGAGATGACAAGTGCCTGGATTAGGACCTGCGCCGCTTCCTGTGTGAGGCAGGGTCGTACTCTGCAGATGTTGTAGAGCAGGGGTGTCAAACTCATTTCGCATCGTGGGCCACATACGGCCTAGGGAGATGTCAAGTGGGCCGGACCATTAAAATTATACCATACTCTGCTATAAATAACCAAAATATCATGTCTTTCCTTTGTTTTGGTGTAAAGAAGCACAAGAACATTAGGAAAATATTGAAATTTAATGAACTATCCAAAACATTTCATGAAACACCTCATATTTCCTTAGACAAATGTGCAATTTACTTTTATCATTCACAAATATGCATTGCAACTGATCCCACTGATTGTACAAAGGCACAAAACTTTAATTGGTACTGAAAAATATAGTAATGCACTTTAAGATTAAATGAGACTTTTAAAGAAAGGAATTTTTAAACCACTTACACATACGCATATAAAATCTAAATGTAATCCCTGCGTACACCTTACAAACTAAGGAGAGTGATTTTAAATGTGTAATGAAGAAAGTGTTCGCCTGTCCTGTAAATCTTTAAACTTCATACATGAAACATACATACACATACAATACATACTGAAAATTTATGGAGTTGTATGAACAGTAGAATTCCATCACACAACTTTTGTTTTGAAGCTGCTGACTAACATTAAAGTGCACATTTTTTAAATCACCACAGTAAGGATTCATCTTCACAGAGCTGTATTCTTTCAATGCAAACAGTATCTAAGGCAGCATTTTAAAGGTGTTAGTCTAGTCTGGACTTGTATTTGTACGTGAAACTTGGCATCTTTTGGCCTGTACAAGTGCATCAACACCAGGTGTCATGTCCTGACTAGCTGTGCTTGTTTGTGAGCCTTGAACGCATTTTTGTTTTATTCATATTCATCACTGAGAAAATTTGTTCACAAAGGTAGGTTGTCCCAAACATGCACAAAATTTTAGCAGCCAGGGCTGTTAATTTGGGGTACCCTGGTAGTAGATACTGATAAAATCTGTCCAGACCTACAGAGGCAAATTTGCCCTTCAAATCTGCATCACACTGCAAATCAATTATCTCTAGCTGAATTTCGACCGGCAGATCAGAAGCTTTAACTGTGAAAGGTGAGCGAAAAACTGAAAATTCTGTCTCAAGTTCACCAAATACCTGAAAACGTTTCTCAAACTCCCGCAGTAGTCCTGCAATTTTGTCTTTGTACCGTTTCATGTCCGCATCAGGTCTGGTCACACACACATCTCTCAGACAGGGGAAATGAGCAGGGTTGCCATTTGCCAGTTGCATCTCCCACAAAGTCAGCTTCAACTTAAATGCATGTATGTTGTCAGAAAACTGTGTGACAACTTTTTTGCGGCCTTGCAACATTTTGTTCAGATTGTTCAAGTGTTCAGTAATATCAACCAAGAATGCAAGGTCCCGTAGCCATTCCTGAGATTGTAATTCCAACACCGGTTTTCCTTTTTTCTGCATGAACTGTCCGATTTCCTCTCGTAGATCAAAGAAATGCCTCAGCACAGCGCCTCGGCTTAACCATCTCACTTCAGTGTGGTATGGCAGGCTGTGGGTAATGTTGCTGTCGCTGAGAAGTTTGTCAAACTGACGATGGTTCAGACCTCTGGACCGGATGAAATTTACAGTGCGAACAACCACCTCCATGACGTGGTCCATTTTCAGCGACTTGCAACACAATGCCTCCTGGTGCAAAATACAGTGAAATGTCCAGAAACGATCTCCTCCATTAAGGGCTTGTACTTTGTCTTTGAACTTTGTCGCGACACCTGCTTTCTTTCCGACCATGGATGGCGCGCCGCGCCGTCTGTAGCCAGGCTGACAGCGCGGGACCAGTCCACTCCAACTCTGTCCAATGCAGCAACGACAGAGCCGAAAATGTCCTCGGCTGTTGTGGTGTCCATCATTGGCACCAACTCAAGAAACTCTTCAGTAACAGTCAATGTCTCATCAACTCCTCGAATAAATATGGCCAGTTGGGCCACGTCTGTGATGTCAGTGCTCTCGTCAATTGCCACGGAAAATGCAATAAATGACTTGACTCTCTGTTTCAATTGACTGTCTAAATCTGCCGATAGTTCCGAAATCCTCTGCTATAGTATTCCTCGTCAGGCTAATATTGGCAAAAGCTTGTCGCTTCTCGGGACATACAAGTTCGGCCGCCTTCATCATGCATCGTTTAACAAAGTCACCGTCGGAATACGGCTTCGATGCTAATGCTATTTCGCTAGCAATTAGGTAGCTGGCTTTTACCGCTGCTTCACTGACTTCTCGGCTCTGGATGAAAGTTGACTGCTGTTTCCTCAGACCCGCCAGCAATTCGTTAATCTTATCTCTTCTCAGTTGTCCTTGCAAGCCGTCATATTTTTCGCTGTGATGAGTCTCGAGTTTCTGTCCAAAAATGATGCAGAAAAATTAATCCATGCTTTTGTCACTTCTAGGTTAGACTACTGCAATGCTCTATTTTCCGGCTACCCGGATAAAGCACTAAATAAACTTCAGTTAGTGCTAAATACGGCTGCTAGAATCCTGACTAGAACCAAAAAATTTGATCATATTACTCCAGTGCTAGCCTCTCTACACTGGCTTCCTGTCAAAGCAAGGGCTGATTTCAAGGTTTTACTGCTAACCTACAAAGCATTACATGGGCTTGCTCCTACCTACCTCTCTGATTTGGTCCTGCCGTACATACCTATACGTACGCTACGGTCACAAGACGCAGGCCTCCTAATTGTCCCTAGAATTTCTAAGCAAACAGCTGGAGGCAGGGCTTTCTCCTATAGAGCTCCATTTTTATGGAACGGTCTGCCTACCCATGTCAGAGACGCAAACTCGGTCTCAACCTTTAAGTCTTTACTGAAGACTCATCTCTTCAGTGGGTCATATGATTGAGTGTAGTCTGGCCCAGGAGTGGGAAGGTGAACGGAAAGGCTCTGGAGCAACGAACCGCCCTTGCTGTCTCTGCCTGGCCGGTTCCCCTTTTTCCACTGGGATTCTCTGCCTCTAACCCTGTTACGGGGCTGAGTCACTGGCTTGCTGGGGCTCTCTCGTGCCGTCCCTGGGGGTGCGTCACCTGGGTGGGTTGATTCACTGTTGTGGTCGGCCTGTCTGGGTTTCCCCCTTTGGGTTGTACCGTGTCGGAGATCTTTGTGGGCTATACTCGGCCTTGTCTCAGGATGGTAAGTTGGTGGTTGTAGATTTCCCTCTAGTGGTGTGGGGGCTGTGCTTTGGCAAAGTGGGTGGGGTTATATCCTTCCTGTTTGGCCCTGTCCGGGGGTGTCCTCGGATGGGGCCACAGTGTCTCCTGACCCCTCCTGTCTCAGCCTCCAGTATTTATGCTGCAGTAGTTTATGTGTCGGGGGGCTAGGGTCAGTTTGTTTATCTGGAGTACTTCTCCTGTCCTATTCGGTGTCCTGTGTAAATCTAAGTGTGCGTTCTCTAATTCTCTCCTTCTCTCCTTCTTTCTCTCTCTCGGAGGACCTGAGCCCTAGAACCATGCCCCAGGACTACCTGACATGATGACTCCTTGCTGTCCCCAGTCCACCTGGCCATGCTGCTGCTCCAGTTTCAACTGGCCTGGGCCCTAGGACCATGTCCCAGGACTACCTGACATGAGGACTCCTTGCTGTCCCCAGTCCACCTGGCCATGCTCCTGCTCCAGTTTCAACTGTTCTGCCTTACTATTATTCAACCATGCTGGTCATTTATGAACATTTGAACATCTTGGCCACGTTCTGTTATAATCTCCACCCGGCACAGCCAGAAGAGGACTGGCCACCCCACATATGCTCTCTCTAATTCTCTCTTTCTTTCTCTCTCTCGGAGGACCTGAGCCCTAGGACCGTGCCCCAGGACTACCTGACATGATGGCTCCTTGCTGTCCCCAGTCCACCTGACTGTGCTGCTGCTCCAGTTTCAACTGTTCTGCCTTATTATTATTTGACCATGCTGGTCATTTATGAACATTTGAACATCTTGGTCATTTTCTGTTATAATCTCTACCCGGCACAGCCAGAAGAGGACTGGCCACCCCACATAGCCCGGTTCCTCTCTAGGTTTCTTCCTAGGTTTTGGCCTTTCTAGGGAGTTTTTCCTAGCCACCGTGCTTTTACACCTGCATTGTTTGCTGTTTGGGGTTTTAGGCTGGGTTTCTGTACAGCACTTTGAGATATCAGCTGATGTACGAAGGGCTATATAAATAAATTTGATTTGATTTGATTTGATTCGTAGTGGCGTCGAATATTATATTCCTTCAATACCGAAACTTGTTGCAAACACACCAAGCACAAAGGTTTTCCGTGCATCTCTGTAAATAAATAGGACGTGGTCCATTTTTCTTTGAAAATTCTATACTCCTTATCTACTTTTCTCCGTTTGGATAACGACATTTTGGCTAATGAGGGTGTAGCGGAGAGGTAGAGACCAAGGTATTAACAACGTCGTAACAAGCAGCAGATGGCGCATTGATACCGTCTGCTGTTTTCAGTCTGTCTCAGTGATGCGGCTTGTCTTCTACTCTGATGGAAAGAGTGCGCCCCTTAGCGGATAATCCATGAATTGCAGCGAATTAAAAATATTAATTCCATGTCTTTTATGCATTTTTTCCACTTTCAAATTATCCTGCGGGCCTGATCGAACCTCCTTGGGGGCCGGTTCCGGCCCGCGGGCCGTATGTTTGACACCCCTGTTGTAGAGCATGAACCTACAGGAACGGGCCACCGCCTTGATGTTAGTTGAGAACGACAGGGTGTTGTCCAGGATCACGCCAAGGTTCTTAGCGCTCTGGGAGGAGGACACAATGGAGTTGTCAACCGTGATGGCGAGATCATGGAACGGGCAGTCCTTCCCCGGGAGGAAGAGCAGCTCCGTCTTGCCGAAGTTCAGCTTGAGGTGGTGATCCGTCATCCACACTGATATGTCAGCCAGACATGCAGAGATGCGATTCGCCACCTGGTCATCAGAAGGGGGAAAGGAGAAGATTAGTTGTGTGTCGTCTGCATAGCAATGATAGGAGAGACCATGTGAGGTTATGACAGAGCCAAGTGACTTGGTGTATAGCGAGAATAGGAGAGGGCCTAGAACAGAGCCCTGGGGGACACCAGTGGTGAGAGCGCGTGGTGAGGAGACAGATTTTTCGCCACGCCACTTGGTAGGAGCGACCTGTCAGGTAGGACGCAATCCAAGCGTGGGCCGCGCCGGAGATGCCCAACTCGGAGAGGGTGGAGAGGAGGATCTGATGGTTCACAGTATCGAAGGCAGCCGATAGGTCTAGAAGGATGAGAGCAGAGGAGAGAGAGTTAGCTTTAGCGGTGCGGAGCTCCGTGATACAGAGAAGAGCAGTCTCAGTTGAATGACTAGTCTTGAAACCTGACTGATTTGGATCAAGAAGGTCATACTGAGAGAGATAGCGGGAGAGCTGGCCAAGGACGGCACGTTCAAGAGTTTTGGAGAGAAAAGAAAGAAGGGATACTGGTCTGTAGTTGTTGACATCGGAGGGATCGAGTGTAGGTTTTTTCAGAAGGGGTGCAACTCTCGCTCTCTTGAAGACGGAAGGGACGTAGCCAGCGGTCAGGGATGAGTTGATGAGCGAGGTGAGGTAAGGGAGAAGGACTCCGGAAATTGTCTGGAGAAGAGAGGAGGGGATAGGGTCAAGCGGGCAGGTTGTTGGGCGGCCGGCCGTCACAAGACGCGAGATTTCATCTGGAGAGAGAGGGGAGAAAGAGGTCAGAACACAGGGTAGGGCAGTGTGAGCAGAACCAGCGGTGTCGTTTGACTTAGCAAACGAGGATCGGATGTCGTCGACCTTCTTTTCAAAATGGTTGACGAAGTCATCTGCAGAGAGGGAGGAGGGGGAGGGAGGAGAAGGTGGCAAAGACCTTCGTAGGGTTAGAGGCAGATGCTTGGAATTTAGAGTGGTAGAAAGTGGCTTTAGCAGCGGAGACAGAGGAGGAAAATGTAGAGAGGAGGGAGTGAAAGGATGCCAGGTCCGCAGGGAGGCGAGTTTTCCGCTCGGCTGCCCGGGAGCCCTGTTCTGTGAGCTCGCAATGAGTCGTCGAGCCACGGAGCGGGAGGGGAGGACCGAGCCGGCCTGGAGGATAGGGGACATAGAGAGTCAAAGGATGCAGAAAGGGAGGAGAGGAGGGTTGAGGAGGCAGAATCAGGAGATAGGTTTGAGCAGAGGGAAGAGATGATATGATGGAAGAGGAGAGAGTAGCGGGGGAGAGAGAGCGAAGGTTGGGACGGCGCGATGCCATCCGAGTAGGGGCAGTGTGGGAAGTGTTGGATGAGAGCGAGAGGGAAAAGGATGATTTGGAGGGGAGTTGCAATGAGGTTAGTGGAAGAACAGCATCTAGTAAAGATGAGGTCGAGCGTATTGCCTGCCTTGTGAGTAGGGGGGGAAGGTGAGAGGGTGAGGTCAAAAGAGGAGAGGAGTGGAAAGAAGGAGGCAGAGAGGAATGAGTCAAAGGTAGACGTGGGGAGGTTAAAGTCGCCCAGAACTGTGAGAGGTGAGCCGTCCTCAGGAAAGGAGCTTATCAAGGCATCAAGCTCATTGATGAACTCTCAGAGGGAACCTGGAGGGCGATAAATGATAAGGATGTTAATCTTGAAAGGGCTGGTAACTGTGACAGCATGGAATTCAAAGGAGGCGATAGACAGATGGGTAAGGGGAGAAAGAGAGAATGACCCTTTTGGGAGAGATGAGGACCCCGGTGCCACCACCCCGTGCTGACCAGAAGCTCTCGGGGTGTGCGAGAACACGTGGGCGGACGAAGAGAGAGCAGTAGGAGTAGCAGTGTTATCTGTGGTGATCCATGTTTCCGTCAGTGCCAAGAAGTCGAGGGACTGGAGGGAGGCATAGGCTGAGATGAACTCTGCCTTGTTGGCCGCAGATCGGCAGTTCCAGAGGCTACCGGAGACCTGGAACTCCACGTGGGTCGTGCGCGCTGGGACCACCAGATTAGGGTGACCGCGGCCACGCGGTGTGGAGCGTTTGTATGATCTGTGCAGAGAGGAGAGAACAGGGATAGACAGACACATAGTTGACAGGCTACAGAAGAGGCTACGCTAATGCAAAGGAGATTGGAATGACAAGTGGACTACACGTCTCGAATGTTCAGAAAGTTAAGCTTACGTAGCACGAATCTTATTGACTAAAATGGTTAAAATGATACAGTACTGCTGAAGTAGGCTAGCTGGCAGTGGCTGCGTTGTTGACTTTGTAGGCTAGCTGGCAGTGGCTGCGTTGTTGACACTACACTAATCAAGTCGTTCCGTTGAGTGTAATAGTTTCTACAGTGCTGCTATTCGGGGGCTAGCTGGCTAGCTAGCAGTGTTGTTTACGTTACGTTGCGTTAAAAGAACGACAATAGCTGGCTAGCTAACCTAGAAAGTCGCTCTAGACTACACAATTATCTTTGATACAAAGACGGCTATGTAGCTAGCTATGTAGCTAGCTACGATCAAACAAATCAAACCGTTGTACTGTGATGAAATGAAATGAAAATGTGATACTACCTGTGGAGCGAAGCGGAATGCGACCGGGTTGTTGAGTGCGGAAGTTCTATTCGGTAGACGTTGACTAGCTGTTGGCTAGCTAGCAGTGTCTCCTACGTTAAGGACGACAAATAGCTGGCTAGCTAACCTCGGTGAATTAAGATAATCACTCTAAGACTACACACTCTAAACTACACAATTATCTTGGATATGAAGACAGCAAAGACAGCTATGTAGCTAGCTAACACTACACTAATCAAGTCGTTCAGTTGAGTGTAATAGTTTCTACAGTGCTGCTATTCGGTAGACGGTGGACGTTTGCTAGCTGGCTAGCTGCTGGGCAGATAGCAGTGTAGACTACGTTAGGCCGACGAAATACGATAATTACGCAATTATCTTTGATACAAAGACGGCTATGTAGCTAGCTAAGAAGAAATTGCTAAGATTAGACAAATTAAACCGTTGTACTATAATGAAATGTAATGAAAAGTTTTACTACCTGCGGACCGAAGTGCGGATGCTACCGCTCGGGGTCTTAACAGATCCGGACGCAGCCGGGAACTGGGCGCCGCCATGTTTGTTTACATCCTGAGCCCCAGATTCCTCGTCACGCCGCGTCGACGTCACCACTTCGGTCTGCCCACCAGAATCCGCGCGAAATACAGTCGACGAAGCACTCATGCCCGCTTCAGCCGCCATCGCTCTATCGTCCTCCCTCAAGCGGCCTCTGCGCTCCGACGCCCTGGCGATCTCAGACAGAACCCCCGACGTCCATTCACACGCACCTCCTTGGCCATAATCGTCCCCTACCTCCACCTTCACTTTCGGATTCCCTCGAAGCATTTTCAATCCCCGTTCTCACCTACGGTAGCTAGCCACATAAGTTAGCTAG
The DNA here is from genome assembly GCF_021184085.1 of Oncorhynchus gorbuscha. NCBI lineage: Eukaryota > Metazoa > Chordata > Actinopteri > Salmoniformes > Salmonidae > Oncorhynchus > Oncorhynchus gorbuscha. Next base: position 71,225,887 of record NC_060180.1, on the reverse strand, counting down.
CTAGCTGGCTAACTTGTATCAACGTTTTTACTTCTGACACTAGATCATAAATGAACAATTGTCCAGACAGAGGCTTGAGTTTGCGAATTGACGGTTTATTAAACCAACTTTACACAGGCTACTGTTTGGGCCGTAGCACACGCCAAATAGATGACAGATAACCCACAAGCCAATCGTGACCTTCTCTTGTGAAGCCCAGACGTAAAAGAGAGAGAACAAAGGCTGAACCTGGTCTTAACTTCCAATGCTCCACCCCCCTGCCCAACCCCCCTCCACGCCACTCCGCCAACCACCAGGATGCCCGGCATCAGAACATTCCAGGCATTCCCGTGATTGGCAGATAGCAGGTTGATTGACATGTCGGACCCCGCGAACACCGGGTACTGGTCAGTACAACACAACCACCTCCTAGCCTAACACATAACACACACAGCTGTCTGTGCGGGTCGCTACAATATGCTGTTTATATCCATAAATCTCTGTTTACAATGACGCCATGTTCAAAAAATGCTACTCAAATGTCCGGAGAAATGATGATAGCTCCGGCAGATAACGTCAGATAACAAGCAATACACATCATAAACTTTGACTAAATATACATGTTCTAATATAGATAGAAAGATACACTTCTTAATGAAACCGCTGTGTTACATTTATTTTTAACGTTACAGAATTCTTTCACTAGGCTATAATATGAAATGGCGCTCAGAAATTAGCATTATGTCTCCTCTATGTTTGGAGTCCACAGAAACCCAAAATTACCACATAAATCTTCCCTTACCTTTCATGTTCTTCGATCAGAAGACGTGGAAGGAGTCATACTTACCAAAAACTGCGTTTGGTTTTCAAGTCTGTGTCTTTGGGTTATCAAACGCGACAAATTCCGGTTGAAATGCAGCCAAAATTCTAGTGGATGCGCATCAAAACTTCAAAATTACATATTATACGTCGACTAAACTGGTCAAACTAAGTGCAGAATCAAGCTTTAGGATGTTATAAACGTGCATAACAATTATCAGCTCGAACAGACAAACCGACATCGTTTGGTGAAACCTGGAACAAAGAGAGCTCCAGAACGGACGCGCGCAAGAGAGTACAGTACATGTATTTTCGCGTGACCCGAAGATTTTAGCCCGCCAAAGGGCGGCGCGATTCTCACAATGAAACTCCCCATTGAAAGGAGACTTCGCGCTGAAGAGAAACTGAAAGCTGGTTCCGTAGCTGGTTGGGAAGGGTGGGGGCGATGATGTCAAAGTTGGCCCAACTTTTCTGATGACAAGAGAGTTTGGGAGAATGGCTGCCCTGAGAGTTCTGCTTTACATACAGACATAATTTGAACGGTTTTAGACGCTTTAGAGTGTTTTCTATTCAATAATAATTATTATATGCATATATTAGCAATTTTGGACAGATTTTTTTTCTGTTTACTATGGGCACGCACTTCCTCCAAAGGGGCAGTATTCTGCCCTATCCCCAAGAGGTTTTAAACCCTTTACAATGAAGATCTGTGAAGTCATTTGGATTTTTACGAATTATCTTTGAAAGACAGGGTCCTGAAAAAGGGAGAATTTGTTTTTGCTGAGTGTACTTGGATGAGAGATCTTCCTACTGCCTGAGCTGTATTTATGTAAATTGAGAAGAGCGTGGGGCCTAGGATCGAGCCTTGGGGTACTCCCTTGGTGACAGGCAGTAGCTGAGACAGCAGATTTTCTGATTATTTTGTTGTTGATGTATATGTTTTTAGCAGTAGGCTTGATGTTTCTCCCTCCCTCCTATTGAACAGTGTTACATCTGTGAGCAGGCTGTGATTCAACGTTAGCCACACTTTAGGATGTGTGTGTATATATATATATATATATATATATATATATATATATATATATATATTGTCACTGTTGTATTGCATAATCTTTCACACCCCTCAAGTTCTAGTTCTTTATTGTTCCAATTAGGACATTTTTTTGTGCAGTCAGGGTTCACAATTAAAAATAAATAAAAAAACATTTAAAAACTGACAACCGATATCCACATAACATGAAACAATGAGATCGATAAAAAGGAGAAATCATTGTGCAGAAGTGCAGCAGATTCAGAAAGTTTATGATGTCCTGTGGGAAAAAAGAGTGCTTGTATCTGTTGCTATTGCGTTTGGAAAGTCTAAAACGGCAAACTGAGGGGTGAAGTGCAAAGATCGACAAGAAGAGGGTGATCAGGACAGTCTAGAATACTGTTAGCTCTCCTCACCACATGCTTTCTGAATGTCACTGAGAGCTGTGCCTGTTGCACCACGTTGACCTAGCTGGCCACCTTAACCACTCAACATTAAGATTGCCAAACCAAGCCACAATCGAGAACATCAATACAGAGTCAATAATAGTCCTGTAAAACAGTGTCATCATTGATCTTCTTGGAAATCTTTCTCAGGAAAAAAAAATCCGCTACTGTCCATTTTTAAATTACAGATGGCATCTGTGTTCTCCTCAAATATCAACTTGTTGTCCAGCATTGTCCCCAGGTACTAACCAGCTCAATGTAATTTCCCATGACCACAGTGGGTTCAGTGGCTGTCTTCTAAACTCAATGGCCATATATTTTAGTTTTGAAGACATTCATTCGGAGGAAAGCAGTCCTCACCCCATGACATAAAGTAATCTACCACAGGCCCACTGCTCAAACTCTCCATCCTGTAGTAGACTTGACGATGACAGTCATGAGCAAATTTGATGATGTGCCTGTTTTCATATTCACTACAATATATATATATATGCCATTTAGCAGACGCTTTTATCCAAAGCGACTTACAGTCATGTGTGCATACATTCTACGTATGGGTGGTCCCGGGGATCGAACCCACTACCCTGGCGTTACAAGCGCCACGCTCTACCAACTGAGCTACAGAAGGATAGGCATTAGTATAGTATGTACAGGAGAGGGGAGAACACAGCCTTGTGGGGGATCCGGTGGAAGAGGCAGAGCTGGGGTCTGAATACATTCTGAATGTACTATATGTATTACACCTTGTGTCCAGTAACTATAATACGTAGACAGGCGCAGGAATACATCATCTGGGTTTTTAATACACCCAAAACAAACACTTAAACACTAGGATGTACCCAAACAAAAGAGTGAGGGTAAAAGGACCTTGTAGAACTGTGTCTCCTGACCCCTCCTGTCTCAGCCTCCAGTATTTATGCTGCAGTAGTTTATGTGTCGGGGGGCTAGGGTCAGTTTGTTTATCTGGAGTACTTCTCCTGTCCTATTCGGTGTCCTGTGTAAATCTAAGTGTGCGTTCTCTAATTCTCTCCTTCTCTCTTTCTTTCTCTCTCTCGGAGGACCTGAGCCCTAGAACCATGCCCCAGGACTACCTGACATGATGACTCCTTGCTGTCCCCAGTCCACCTGGCCATGCTGCTGCTCCAGTTTCAACTGGCCTGGGCCCTAGGACCATGTCCCAGGACTACCTGACATGAGGACTCCTTGCTGTCCCCAGTCCACCTGGCCATGCTCCTGCTCCAGTTTCAACTGTTCTGCCTTACTATTATTCAACCATGCTGGTCATTTATGAACATTTGAACATCTTGGCCACGTTCTGTTATAATCTCCACCCGGCACAGCCAGAAGAGGACTGGCCACCCCACATAGCCTGGTTCCTCTCTAAGTTTCTTCCTAGGTTTTGGCCTTTCTTGGGAGTTTTTCCTAGCCACCATACTTCTACACCTGCATGTAACGACGTTTGTCTGTTGTAAGAAGCGAGTCAGACCGAAATGCAGCGTGTAGGTTACTCATGACTTTAATGAATGAAAACGGTACATGAAATAACTGAAATACGAAAACAACATATAAACCCATGTCACACCCTGGCCTACCCAAACATATAACAAAAACACAAAATACAATGACCAAGGCGTGACACTGCATTGCTTGCTGTTTGGGGTTTTAGGCTGGGTTTCTGTACAGCACTTTGAGATATCAGCTGATGTACGAAGGGCTATATAAATACATTTGATTTGATTCTTATGTTCCTCATATTTCCTACATTGCATGCAGTCGGGGTTGGGGGTGGTGAATTCAGGTGCTGCATGGCTGTTGTCTTGACAGGCTTGGGTTTCCATGGCCTCATTCTCCTTGTGCTCCATCTTCATATGATGACCCTGCACCAAACAGAGTTCGCACTCCTCCTCTCCAAGCTTCACGAAGCTGATGTTCCTTCCCTTTACCGCCTTGCGATCATAACCGCAGCTGGCATCGTTGTTCTTCTCCTTGTAGTTATTATGCTGTGACGACCCTCCCACTCTTGTCTGCCGTATTCTGTCTTTGTTCTTGTTTCCTTATTAGGATGCCGGTGGGCGGAGTTGGGAGGGTCGTCAGCTTCATGGGAAACACCTGGGCCAGGTGTCTCCCAGGATAAATAGACCTCTTCCACATTCATGGAGGAGACTCTCTCCATGCAGACACCTTTGTAGATTGTGTTGTGGTTCTTGGTGGCCTTTTGTTTGTTTGCTTTGGCACCTTTCAACACCTAGCATTATCACATTCATTCATGCATGCAAAACACTCACTTACACTACGGATTACTGATTACACACACCATTGGATATTTTCCTTAGTTGCTTTAGTTAATAAATATATATTTTGTTACTCCTTATCTCCACGTTGTCTCCCTTTTGTTACGGGCTTTGAGCCGGTTCGTGACAATGCATGAACCAAATATTTACGTCACTAGGTGGGTAGAGGCATGAACCAAATATTTACGTCACTAGGTGGGTAGAGGCGATGGGGGACATGGTCTCGTCTGTAGTGGCTCACTCAATGTGTTGCAGGATTGGATTCATGTTCAATTTGCTCGCTGAAGCTTGGAATCAGTTTGGTGGTGATTGACTTGCCCATCATCGTGATAATCAGCCTGTCATTTTTGGGGTGGTAGCTCAATGTTGTCAGAAAAAAAAACACTTTGCGCACCAGTTGTGCAGAACCGCTCTGGTTTGGAAGAGGGTACAGAAACGACCTGCTGCGTTGACCTGTCAGCGCCAACAGCGATATTTTTCTTAGATTGCTGAACCACCATCTGGAAGATCCATGTCCTCTTCTCCTTATACTTCATCTACCAATACTTTTCCCATATTTCCTTTTGCCTACCCTCTGAAATATGAGTACATTGCGTCTTGCATTTGGGACCACATGGCCACATTTACCCATTGGTGGAATCTTGGATTTCCTGTTTGATAGGTGTTCTGGAGTTCAGCTGCCACTTGTGCTGGAACATCCAACTCTGAAGCTGGATGATCATCATCATCATCATCATTTTCGCAATTGATTTCTCATCTGATAGACTGATGTCTAAAGAGTCAGAGACCACCCACTGGTTCTCTATTTCTTCAAATAGTGTTGACACTGTGACTTCAGTCGAAGGGGGTAGATCAGGAATCTTTGTTGGAATGTGGCCCTCAAACTCAACTGAAATAAATAGAGCAAATAATAAGTCAAGGACATGCATCCTAATGATTATATTCTGTCATGGATGATAATAATGAATACTGACATTTTCTGGGGTGCAAACATACGATGCTAATCCTTTTCAGTTATTCTATAATATAGGATATAATCTATGTTGATTTTATCTTGTGAAAACATGATCTTAATCATTTTCACGGTCATAACTCAGTTCATCTATTAATTTCATACCTGCTCCCAAAAAGTCTCTTAAATGTTCATCTTTATTGACAAATAAATAAAAAATTGCATGGATGCACATTGACAGGAATAAAAGCCTAGTATTGTCGTGGTTGTATTGTCCTAATACACCCTCACATGGCAACTTTGATCCGCATAGATACTAATCATCTAGACCACAGGGATTGGTGGAAGTCAGGCAAAACTGTTTTTTCTGCATTCATGTAATGACGGCACTGAAGCCAACACATTAAGCACGCTTTTCTTCTTCCTCTGAAGAGGAGGTGTAGCAGGGATCGGACCAAAATGCAGCGTGGTTATTTCGATACATCTTTAATAAAGATAATAACGAACAATACAAAACAATAACGTGAAAAACCTAAACAGCCTTATCTGGTGCAAACAAACACAGAGACAGGAACAATCACCCACGAAACACTCAAAGAATATGGCTGCCTAAATATGGTTCCCAATCAGAGACAACGATAAACACCTGCCTCTGATTGAGAACCACTCCAGGCAACCATAGACTTTTCTAGACAACTATACTACACCACAATCCCATAACCTACAAAAAAACAAGACAAAACACACCACATAAATAACCCATGTCACACCCTGGCCTGACCAAAATAATAAAGAAAACACAAAATACTAAGACCGGGGCGTGACAGAGCACACGTTTGGCATGTCAAAACAAGTGTGCGTGGCTTTTGACAATTCAGTATGGGGTGCACGTCCAACTGACCGTCAGCTGGCTAGAGATCGTGTGTGTGGTGTAACGTTACGGATTCAAATAACCCATTGAATGTCAGAATACAACTATAGGAATTATATTAATTCTAGGTTTAATAGATTGAAGCTAGTATAAACTGTTGATCGTCTTTTATGGGAACATTTTAGCACAAATCTATTGCTTCATGCTAATGCTAGCGAGGTAGGTTTTGATGTTTTGGTAGGGTTGCGTCAGTTTTAGCTAGGTGGCTGTCACTGGCTAGAAATCGTGTGTACGGTGTACTGATTCAAAGAAACCATAAGGTGAAATTTCAGAATATAATTCATTAAAAGGCTAATAGATTGAAGTTAATATCAATTGCAGATCTCCTCTTATGAGAGCAGGTAGCATTGTTATAGTCTATGCTTAGCTTGTGTAGCCGGTGCTATACTGCACCGCTGTCACTCTGCGTTGTGTGTGGTTGATTGAGACTATAAACTTGGACTTTGGAGATCAGGTAGTTTTAATCAAGCAGAACTGACTCTCTGCATCCTGCATCTGCATTCAAAAGGAAATAAAACATTTGTAGAGCCACATATGTTCTGAGAATCGTCACCTCTTTCTACAACAGATGCACAATAGGAGGGACTGGGATCATTCGAGGAGCTAGCCATCGTTCACACATACAATAGCCTGCTAATACCTTAGCTAGCTATTAACCACATGTTGAATTCAGAATGTTGATATCATCCTAAAAAGTACAATTGCAAGTGCATCTTAACAATACCATCCACTTATGAGTAACCTACATCATTATTCATGAACAAAACACTGTGTGCATGACTTTGTACTTAAAATAATCAAACTTTTCTGAAGACAGAAAAAGCGTGCCTACCTCTCTCAGTGCATCAAAATGATTTGAGCACGAGCACGCAGGGCAAAACGTAAGTACACACTCCCCTCCCAGGATGCACCGCAGGGCGAAACGTAAGTACACACTCCCCTTCTCCCAGGATGCACCGCAGGGCAAAACATAAGTACACACTCCCCTTCTCCCAGGATGCAGGCAGGCATAACAAATCAACACGACATATTAATATATGAACCTGGTGAAATTCACATAGTACTTTAACAACTGTTACACTTGCTAGCTAGCTAATTTTGATCTCAGATCTACTCAGCTAGCTAGTTCTTACCAGTGTCTGGATGTCGTTAGTTCAGAGCAAGAGCAAGTTCAACCATAATTTCCCCCTGGGAATGCTGTGCCTTGGTGTTGTATCCCTATATTAGCAATGTATGTGTGTGTAGCTGTCAGTCAGCGTCATACAGGTTCGATTGCATCACCATCAGTACAAAATGATATGAAACCAAGATAAAACGTAGTAACTGCAGCCAAGGGCAGGTTGAAAGTTCAGTTGCTGCCATTTACCTTGGTTTCACAGTAACTTTGTACAGTTACTGCTAACATGACCCACGTTTTCTCCACAATACAATAGAGGCAGGATACTTGTCCACATGATTAAGCATGCATTTAATGTAAGAAAAATTACATTAACTCATTTTCGATCAAATGAGCAGTTACTGCCTTTTTGCTTGGGAGGGCAGAATATGCCAAGCAGTATTGGCAACTCCAACATTAAATAATAGTCATAGCTGTGCAATACAACATATGGCTGCAAACGTATCAAAGTTACTAAGTAATTTGTGGTAATTTTCCATTATTACACAATATGTCAAAATAAATCCAATAAATCCCCCCCTGCAACTTACATTTCAACGCAACCCTTTCAGTTATTCTTGTTACTGTCCACAATTTTTTATTTCACCTTTATTTAACTAGTCAGGTCAGTTAAGAACAAATTCTTATTTTTAATGACGGCCTAGGAACAGTGGGTTAACTGCCTTGTTCAGGGGCAGAGCAACACCTTTTTACCTTGTGTGCTCAGGGATTCGATCTTGCACAGCTACCTACCTGGTGGGTCCTAGTCCAACGCTCTAACCACCAGGCTACCTGGTGATTACTAGTCCAACGCTCTAACCACTAGGCTACCTGGTGGTTACTAGTCCAACGCTCTAACCATTAGGCTACCTGGTGATTACTAGTCCAACGCTCTAACCACTAGGCTACCTGGTGGTTACTAGTCCAACGCTTTAACCACTAGGCTACCTGGTGGTTACTAGTCCAACGCTCTAACCACTAGGCTACCTGGTGATTACTAGTCCAACGCTCTAACCACTAGGCTACCTGGTGGTTACTAGTCCAACGCTCTAACCACTAGGCTACCTGGTGGTTACTAGTCCAACGCTCTAACCACTAGGCTACCTGGTTGGTTAACCACTAGGCTACCCAACGCTCTAACCACTAGGCTACCTGGTGGTTACTAGTCCAACGCTCTAACCACTAGGCTACCTGGTGGTTACTAGTCCAACGCTCTAACCACTAGGCTACCTGGTGGTTACTAGTCCAACGCTCTAACCACTAGGCTACCTGGTGGTTACTAGTCCAACGCTCTAACCACCAGGCTACCTGGTGATTACTAGTCCAACGCTCTAACCACTAGGCTACCTGGTGGTTACTAGTCCAACGCTCTAACCACTAGGCTACCTGGTGGTTACTAGTCCAATGCTCTAACCACTAGGCTACCTGGTGATTACTAGTCCAACGCTCTAACCACTACTAGGCTACCTGCCACCCCATTAATAACAATAATAATAGTCCTCAGAAAAATGTGCCTTCTTTCTTCGGACAATGATAACGCTCTGACCTGAGTGGGTGCAGTTTCCAGATGCGCCTTTTCCATGCTCTCTGATTGGTTGGGAATGGGTGAGGGATAACTAAGGTAGGCTAAACAGAAAAACAAACAGGACTCATGGGAAACTGAAGGGACTGTGAGTGAAGTTTAGGTAGAGAGGAGGGGAGCAGGACGGATTTATTTATTTATTTTTTACATGCGGGGACTTTCTGTGCATTTGCACAGCTGCTACAACGTGGGAGCTGTGGGACCAAAACAGCAGAAACTGAAGGGACTGTGGGGGAAGTTTAGGTAGAGAGGAGGGGACCAAAACAGCAGAAACTGAAGGGACTGTGAGGGAAGTTAGTTGTGGTGGAAATGTACCCAATATTTTTAGTTTGTGCAACATCTTCTCGCAGAGTAGAACTTTTAACAGCTAATTTCCCTACTCCAGAACTCTACTATAAATATTTGCAGATCCGAAGGGTGTGAGTGTATAAGTTTAAGCTTTGCAGTGGCTTAGTCTTCACTACATTGCTTTGACCTTTACAGATCTGTACATGTGAAATAGTTAGGGTCAAAGAGGAGGGGAGTGGAGATGATTGTAACCCCGCCAGTGTCAGGGTAAGCAGCTCAAAGTGTACCGTCGTCCAATTTACCGGATTGAGTGAGATCTGAACAACCCTCACTGGCCTCTGATCTTGAGTCTTGGGCCTCTTCCTGGTGTCTCTGTCCTTGACTCTTTAATAAATGCATTTTTTTTATTTCAGTCCTTTCCCCCAGGCTTGCCTTTAAAACACAAAAGATGGCACAACAAATCAATATTTGATGTCCACATTCACAGCAAGCAATGACTTCATCAAGCTTGTGACTCTACACATTTGTTGGGTGCATCTGCTGTTCGTTTTGCTTGTGTTACAGATTATTTTGTGCCCAATACAAATGAATAGTAAATAATATATTGTCATTTTGGAATCACTTTTCATTAAAAATAAGGATAAAATATGTTTCTAAACACTTCGACATTGTGGATGCTACCCTGATGACGGATAATCCTGAATGAATCGTGAATAATGATGAGTGAGAAAGTTACAGGTGCACAAATATCATACCCCCAAGACGTGCTAACCTCTCACCATTACAGTAACTGGAGGTGGGGGGAGGTATGATATTTGTGTGTCTAGCTTTCTCACTCGTCGTTATTCAGCTCGTCTGAACATGCTCTGAGAATGCAGTTTAGGATGCCACAGTCTTGCCAGGGTTAACATGCTAAAACTACTTCATCACGGAGTACGAGAGCACACACTACTTGTAAGAGTGAGGGTGCCCGCATTGCCGCCAGAACATTCCTCAGTCTACATGTTCAAAACAATGTTGAACCATAGATTCCGATTTAGAAATGGATAAACCTCCTCTCTTTGCCAGAGATAACTTCCTCCAACTCTCAGAGCTGAGGATTGTGCTGCTGGGACATATATGGTCTGGGAAAAGAAGGAAACACCATCCTGGGTAGACAATTGTTTGAGTTAGGAAGAACTACTATGGCTACAAGGAAGCCATGACAACATGGAACTCTATTCCACATCAGGTAACTGATGCATGCAGTAAAATCAGATGTAAAAACAATTGTTTAAAAAATACACCTTATGGAACAACAGGGACTGTGAAGAGACACACACAAAGGTACAGACACATGCATACACATTCATTGTGAAATTGTTGTATGGTAGTTTTCAACATTTTATATTGTAGATATGTTGTGGTGTAAATATGTTAAATGATGTTATATTTTTGTTTTATATGTAATGTTATGTAAGTCCTTTAATATGTTTGGACTAACGGGGATCCCTAATACAAACTACTACTAAGTAAGAATGAAACAAAACAAGGAGTTCACTGATCGACACTCCAGGATGCCGGGTGAAGGTGTGCAGTGTTCCTCTGTCCTCCAGGACCCCACACTCTCCTCCTGGTCATACGGGTGGATGCTTCCTACAGTGAGGAATTAGGAAGAGCAGTAGTGCAACAAAGTCGAGTCTCACACTAATAGTGCTGTTCACCTACGGGGACTTGTCTGGGGGACACAACCATTGAGCAACACATCGAGACAGAATGGAAGGCCCTCCAGCGGCTTGTTTAGAAATGTGGAAACAGGTGTCATGTCTTCATCAATGAGAACAGGGGGTGATGGATATCAGGTCACAGAGCTGCTGGAGAATATGGAGGATATAGTGTCAGGAAACAGTGGAGAAGTGTTTCAAACTCAAGAGGGGGACTGGAGTTTCCTGATGGAACTACGAGGGCCAATAAGTTGAGCGCGGAGCATTGTATTGTATTGATTCATTGTGTTTGTTCTGCTCAGCGTGGTTGCTGGTTACTAGTTCAGTTAATATAGTGTAACAACTAACTGATTCAGTCGATGCTTCCATGGCTATCACACCAATAACACTGTTTTCTCAAATCGCACCTCACATTAAAGGGACTCACATTATACATATTCAAGTTTAGCAATGTTTGTATTAATTCACGCCTACTTTAAAAAAAACTTGTTGCGCTCATAACTTCAATTATTACATTAGTCCTCCATTTGTAATCAGTTCCTCAATGATTTTGAGATTCTGCGATTGCAGTCAAATGATCACAATATTACCGCATATAACTAACTAACTGTCTGATCATTGCACTACAAAAAGAGGGCTTGTCCTATATGTGAAACGGTGCCTTTTGAATTTTGTCTAATATTAATAGCTAGTAGTCTAGTCAAGGAAGCATTATCCAATATTGGTACACTAACCTTTACAGACCTAGTGGAACTAAAGTAAACCTTGAATTCGGAGGTTTAAAATATCCCTCTGGTGGCCAAATGGACCTATTAAAAAAGAAAATTGCCATTGGTTGGTGGATATAAAGTCTAAGATTTTTGATAGATTGATGCGGAATTTGTTACAGGAAATATTCATTGTCAGCTAACGTGCCAGGTTATCTGTTGAGACAAGCTACAATGTAGCATTCTGTCACGCGCAACTTTGTCGACGATTGTAATTGGCTGATGCGCATTTGGAGACAGGAGATCCAAATTCAACTGAAACTTTTTCTAGTGTTGTAGTATGTAGTGTGGCTCCCCTCACTTCAGAGTCTGGAAAGGCTATTTTGATGTTGTCGGGACAATGAATCCCAGTCTGTTGAAAGATCCTATGATACCATCCTTGTCACGCCCAGATCTTAGAGAGCCGTTTTATTTCTCTATTTGGATAGGGTGTGATTTGGGGTGGGCATTCTATGTTGTCTATTTCTTTGTTTTTGGCAGAGTATGGTTCCCAATCAGAGGCAGCTGTCTAACGTTGTCTCTGATTGGGGATCATACTTAGGCAGCCCTTTTTCCCACTTTCTGTTGTGGGATCTTGTCTATGTTTTGTTGCCTGTCAGCGCTTAGTTGTATATCTTCACATTTCTTTTTGTTGGTTTTGTTTGGTGTTCATTTATTAAAGAAAAATTCACACCTACCATGCTCCACCTTGGTTCATTCCTTACGACGATCGTGACAATCCTATGTTATTCAGTTAATGTAACTTATTTTCACCAATCTGCTGTCGACATCAGGATACAGTTTGATGGCAGTCCAAAAGTGGTTATAGCTTTAACTGCATGCTGACAGTGAATTGAGACCCATTCAGTGGCTAGCTACACTACAAACGTAATTTTGCCAGGTTCCTGTGAAGCGATTGTAATGACAGTCCACCACAACATACCCCAATAACTCACAAACAGGACTGCCAAGACCCCTGAATGTGAATTAAATCAGCCTTAAACAATTGGCCTCTTAAATGTCCCTTAATTTTAAAAGGCAAAAGGGGGACCCATTAAACATACCTCAATTTGAAATATTGGTCAGTGCCCTTTATTTTTCAATTTAAGGGCATATCAAGGATATCAGAAAACGAATCCTTAATACTACCTGAATAGGTCCCTTGCCTTTGGGGTTTAAGGAGAGGTTAAGAGCATGCCTTTATACTTTAGTTTTGTTTTTGTTTATGCTAGAAGGCCTGGAGTTTGCCTCTTCACTGTTGACATTGAGACTGGTGTTTAGCGGGTACTATTTATTGAAGCTGCCAGTTGAGGACTTGTGAGGTGTCTGTTTCTCACGTTAATATACTTGTCCTCTTGCTCAGGTGCCTCCCACTCTTTCTATTCTGGTTAGAGACAGTTTGCGCTGTAATGTGAAGGGTGTAGTACACAGTGTTGTACAGGATCTTCAGTTTCTTGGCCATTTCTCGCATGGCATAGCCTTCCTTTCTCAGAACAAGAATAGACTGAGTTTCTGGCCATTTTGAGCCTGTAATCGAACCCACAAATGCTGACGCTCCAGATTCTCAACTAGTCTAAAGAAGGCAAGTTTATTGCTTCTTTAATCAGAACAATAGTTTTCAGCTGTGCTAATATAATTACAAAAGGGTTTTACAATGATCAATTAGCCTTTTAAAATAATCAACTTGGATTAGCTAACACAATGTGTCATTGGAACACAGGAGTGATGGTTGCTGATAATGGGCCTGTTAAGGTTTTCCTCCGTCGAATGAGAGGAGGACCAAAATGCAGCGTGGTTATCTTCATACATCTTTAATAAAGATAATGACGAACAATACAAAACCAATAAACGTAACGTGAAAAACCTAAACGGCCTATCTGGTGCAAACAAACACAGAGAGGAACAATCACCCACAACAAACTCAAAGAATATGGCTGCCTAAATATTGTTCCCAATCAGAGACAACGATAAACACCTGCCTCTGATTGAGAACCACTCTAGGCAACCATAGACTTACCTAGACAACTCTACGACAATCCCATAACCTACAAAAACCCCAAGATAAAACACACCACAATAAATAACCCATGTCACACCCTGGCCTGACCACAATAATAAAGAAAACACAAACTACTAAGACCAGGGCGTGACAGGGCCTCTGTACACCTATGTATATATTCCATAAAAAAATCTGCCGTTTCCAGCTACAATGGTCATTTACAACATTAACCATGTCTACACTGTATTTCTGATCAATTTGATGTTACTTTAATGGACAAAACATTTGCTTTTCTTTCAAAAACAAGGACATTTATAAGTGACCCCAAACATTTCAACGGTAGTGTCAATACATGTAAATGTGGAAAAAGTCAAGGGGTCTGAATACTTTTCGAATGCACTGTAAATATCAAAACCAATACAACACTGACACCACATGCACATGTCAGTCCATGGTTTTAAGAATGGAGCAATTGTCATCACAAGGTTCCGATAGCAGGGTTGCCAGGTCTAACAGGTCTAGTCCAATGACCATTCAAGCCGCACAAAAAGCCTGAAAACCAGCTCACATTTTTGTTCCCCCCCCACAGCAAGAGAGGAGTTGCCACATTTATACAATAAACCATTTGTTCCATTACGCTATCGAGGTAATTAAGAAGGGGAAAAAAATTAGGTTTTCATAAAAAATTATAATCATTGCGAACTATGACCATGACGTAACAAATATTCAATATGTCGCAAGAGAAAAGTTCATGTGCCCTTATTAAACTCGCCAGATAATTTTCCATCAATGGATGTCGATTTAACTAGTTTTGACTGCTATGATTAAGCAATAAGGCACAAGGGGGGGGCATGGTTTATGGGCAATATACCACGGCTAAGGGCTGTTCTTAAGCATGGAGTAAGTAATGCGGACTGCCTGGATACAGCTGTGGTTTATTGGCCATATTAGGCAAACCTCCTGAGTGACTTATTCCTATTATAAACGGGTTACCAACGTAATTAGAATACTAAAAATAAATGTTTTGTCAGAACCCTGGGATACAATCAGTCCACGGCTTTCAGCAAATTCAGGGCTCAAACCCGGTTTATATTTATAAATAAATCCCTGTTGGGCATGAGCATAGCCTATAAATAAAACCGACAGGAGAGTTTAAGTGATGAAAGTGGGACAGAGGATCTCAAAATCTCTGAGCAAGAAACACTTTGTCCAACTTCAAAAAAACTAATGTTGGGTTATTTCTAGCAATTGTGTCCTTATAATGTGCCAGACCCGCACTGCAAGCTGTGTGTTGTGCGTTATGCTGTTTGTTGGTTGTGTTGTACTTACCTGTACCCAGTATTCGCGGGGTTCGACATGCCAATCAACTTGCTATCTGCCAACCACGGGAATGCCTGGAATGTTCTGGTGGTTGGTGGAGCGGGACGGGGGGGCGCCATCGTAAGTTTAAGGGCATGTTTAGCCATTGTTCTCTCTCTTACGTCTGGTCTTCACAAGAGATGTTCACGGTTGTTTTATACGGGTATCCTTAATTTATTTGCCGTGGGCTACGGCCAAACAGTAGCCTGTGTGAAGTTGGGTTAATAAACCGTGAATTCGTGAACTCAATCCTTCCTTTGGACAATTGTTCCTTTATGATCTAGCCAGGTCATTACACTATAAACAGTTATAAATTGCCCATTTGCGAGATTAACTTGGCATTTCAATAGGCATAAACTAGACTAAAATCTAGGTTTATGATTGTAATTCAATTTTGACATGGTTTGCTTAGAAAGATACAGTTGAAGTCGGAAGTTTACATACTTAGGTTGGAGTCATTAAAACTTGTTTTTCAAACACTCCACACATTTCTTGTTAACAAACTATAGTTTTGGCAAGTCGGTTAGGACATCTACTTTGTGTATGACAAGTAATTTTTCCAACAATTGTTTACAGACAGATTATTTCACTTATAATTCACTGTATCACAATTCCAGTGGGTCAGAAGTTTACATACACTAAGTTAACTGTGCCTTTAAACAGCTTGGACAATTCCATAAAATGATGTCATGGCTTTAGAAACTTCTGATAGGCTAATTGACATAATTTGAGCGTGTGTACCACAGGTGTACCTGAGGATGTATTTCAAAGCCTACCTTCCAACTCAGTGCCTCTTTGCTTTACATCATGGGAAAATCAAAATAAATCAACCAAGACCTCAGAAAAAAAAATCTGGTTCATCCTTGGGAGCAATTTCCAAATGCCTGAATGTATCACGTTCATCTGTACAAACAATAGTACGCAAATATAAACACCATGGCACCAAGCAGCCGTCATACCGCTCAGGAAGGAGACACGTTCTGTCTCCTAGAGATGAACATACTTTGGTGAAAAAGTGAAAATCAATCCCAGAACAACAGTAAAAGACCTTGTGAAGATGCTGGAAGAAACAAAAGTATCTATATCCACAGTAAAACGAGTCCTATATCGACATAAAACCAGAATAAAAAAGCCAGACTACGGTTAGCAACTGCACATGGGGACAAAGATTGTACTTTTTGGAGAAATGTCCTCTGGTCTGATGAAACAAAAATAGAACTGTTTGGCCATAATGACCATTGTTTTGTTTGGAGGAAAAAGGGGGAGGCTTGCAAGCCAAAGAACACCATCCCATTCGTGAAGCACGGGGGTGGCAGCATCATGTTGTGGGGGTGCTTTGCTGCAGGAGGGACTGGTGCACTTCACAAAATAGATAACACATGAGGGAGGAAAAGGATGTGGATATATTGAAGCAACATCTCAAGACATCAGTCAGGAAGTAAAAGCTTGGTCGCAAATGGATCTTCCAAATGGACAATGACCCCAAGCATACTTACAAAGTTGTGGCAAAATGGCTTAAGGACAACAAAGTAAAGGTATTGGAGTGGCCATAACAAAGCCCTGACTTCAATCCTATAGAACATTTGTGGGCAGACATTAAAAAGTTGTGCGAGCAAGGAGGCCTTCAAACCTGACTCAGTTGCACCAGCTCTGTCAGGAGGAATGGGCCAAAATTCACCTAACTTATTGGGGGAAGCTTGTGGAAGGCTACCCGAAATGTTTGACCCAAGTTAAATAAATTAAAGGCAATGCTACCAAATACGAATTGAGTGTATGTAAACTTCTGACCCACTGGGAATGTGATGAAATAAATAAAATCTGAAATAAATAATTATCTCTACTATTATTCTCTTATTTTCACATTCTTAAAATAAATTGGTGATCCTAACTGAAATAAGATAGGGACTTTTTCTAGGAATTGTGGAAAAACTGAGTTTAAATGTATTTGGCTAAGGTGTATGTAAACTTCCGACTTCAACTGTAGATGCAGGTAGCCTTATAGCCCTTGATAGGCCTACATCTCATTTCAGATAGTCCACAGTAGCCTAGGCAAAATGTGAACCAAACAATTTAACAGTTTGCTTAGTTCAAATTAACACACCAGTCACAGAATTAAATGTGTACAATATGTACTGTCTATATACTTGTCAACCACAGCCAGTGTCTATTGTTATATAATGTATTTTACTTGTAGCCTAATCTGACTACTGTTACTGTCAATCTAATGCGTTCTAACAACTGATCGGCAATTGCAATAGAGCTTTGATCATTTCCAATTTAATTAACTAAACATGGCCATTAATAATAGCATATTATAAACTGGGTGGTTCAAGCCCTGAATTCTAATTGGCTGACAGCCGTGGTATATCAGACCGTCATTATTACTGCTCTAATTAAGTTGGTAACCAGTTTATAATAGAAATAAGGCACCTTGGCTAAGGGCTGTGTCCAGGCACTCTGTGTTTCGTCGTGCTTAAGAACAGGCCTTAACCATGGTATATTGGTCATGTACCACACCTCCTCGGACACGGCTCCAACAATACATTGAAGTTGTAGGCTATTTATTAAATCAGTTTGCCAGTCCCAGGTAGGCTACACAAGTGATTTGCGATGACTCCAGATAAATAGTAATGTCCACATATTTATTGTATCAAATAGTAGCCTACAGTAACCTACAATGGTATGGAAATGAATAGGCTACTTAATAATGGCCAAAAGATGCAAATGTTTCATTCTCTACATTTTAATGTCAATTTCATTGAGGCCTTTTCCCCATAGCAGAAACACGGTAGGGACTTCCATAACTTCCATATCAAAATTCCACTCGTGCAGCCCAAGAACCAAGAACTGAACATGCGTAAAAAAACAAACACTTACAGTAGCTTGATACCGTTTTCCTGAAGCAAAGTCGACATTAGATTAGAATAGATTTTAAACACGTCCGAGTTGATGTATTTAATGCGCTCTACTATATGCGCATCTTTTTTTCCAGTGTTTTGCTGCAGTTATTTATTTACGCGCATCAGTTCATAGCGTGTTAATGTTTTATAGAAAAGGGGGTTGGGGAAGAAATTGTCGCCATTATGACAATCTAAATAGCTTACCTTCAACTGGTAAAAACAAATATATTTATAACTAGGTATACATTTGTCATAGTGGGCAGAACAAGCAAGCATTAGCGTGTTCTAGCATCATCTGCATATTTCCGATAGGATCGACTACTCTGAAATGTGCGTGTGCAATAACTCAATTCGCCTTTGCGCATCTTCTAAACAACGAAATTACAAAAAAAATAAGAAGAAGAACATTTTGGGAAGGCAAAGTCTACAAAACTTAGTCCACTCTGTTCATAACAGATTCTAGTTTTGAGAACCGAAAACTGTATTGTGAACAAAAATTGTTTCACCGATGAGAACATGCTGAATGTCGGCCAAAATCCTTCTTCTCCCATATTTGGTAGTGAGGGATTCACATTTGTACATCCAGTGAAACGTCTCGTTGTTATATTTGTGGTATTTGTGGTTCTACTCTGTGCTCTCACTCACGTGACTCAGCTACATGCTGCAGTTCTTTCTCAACACACACTTCTCTGCCCCCCCCCCCCCCCCTATTTTGTTTTAAAGAGAAATGCCATGGCAGCCACCGTGTAACATACTGTAAAGTACCAGTCAAATGTTTGGACACGCCTACTCATTCCAGGGTTTTCCTTTATTTGTAATATTTCATATATTGTCTAATAATAGTGAAGAGGTCAAAACTATGAAATAACACAGAATCATTAAGGTAACCAGAAAAGGGTTAAACAAATCAAAATATATTTTAGATTTTTCAAAGTAGCTACCCTTTGTCTTGAAGACAGCTTTGCACACTCTTGGCATTCTCTCAACCAGCTTCATGAGGTAGTCACCTGGAATGCATTTCAATTAACAGGTGTGCGTTGTTAAAAGCTCATTTGTGGAATTTCTTAATGCGTTTTAGCCAATCAGTTGTGTTGTGACAAGGTAAGGTACAGAGATTTTAAAAATGTATCACTGCCCCAATACTTTTGGAGGTCACTGTAGGTATTCCTCTTGTCGAGGTAGGATAGGGCAGTGTACAGTGCTACGGCGGGACTGGGTTGTTTGTGGATCTGTTGAGGCGGTATGTAAATTGTAGTGGGTGTCGCACTGCTTTGCTTTATCTTGGCCAGGATGCAGTTGTAAATGAGAACATGTTCTCAACTGGCCTACCTGGTTAAATAAAGGTGACATTTAAAAAAATGTAATTAAAATAATACCTTAATAGAAAATGACTCCCAGTAAAATACTAATTG
This sequence comes from Oncorhynchus gorbuscha, assembly GCF_021184085.1. NCBI lineage: Eukaryota > Metazoa > Chordata > Actinopteri > Salmoniformes > Salmonidae > Oncorhynchus > Oncorhynchus gorbuscha. The sequence continues at coordinate 71,206,294 of NC_060180.1, read as the reverse complement.
AGTATCTGGTTTTATAATAATAATAATAATATATGCCATTTAGCAGACGCTTTTATCCAAAGCGACTTACAGTCATGTGTGCATACATTCTACGTATGGGTGGTCCCGGGGATCGAACCCACTACCCTGGCGTTACAAGCGCCATGCTCTACCAACTGAGCTACAGAAGGACCATATACTTAAGTACAGTGGTGGGAAAAAAGCACCCAGTTGTCATACATATAAATTCCTTATATTAAGCAAACCAGACAGCACTCCAACACTTAGACATAATTTACAAACACACTATTCAGTGGCAGTAGCGACGACAATTGATAATTGCATGAATTGGACCATAATTCCGTCCTGCCCGAGCAATTGAAATGTAACGAGTACTTTTTGGTGTCCGGGAAAATGTATAAAGAGTAAAAAGTACATACACAAGGTATTTGGACACCACTTCAAATTAGTGTATTCGGCTATTTCAGCCACACCCGTTGCTGACAGGTGCATACAATCGAGCACACAGCCATGCAATCTACATAGACACATATCGGCAGTAGAATGGCCTTACTGAAGAGCTCAGTGACTTTCAACGGGGCACCGTCATAGGATGCCCCATTTTCCAACAAGTCAGTTTGTCAAATTTCTGCCCTGCTAGAGCTGCCCCGGTCAACTGTAAGTGCTGTTATTGTGAAGAAACATCTAGGAGCAACAACTAGTGCATAAAAATTGTCTGTACTCAGAGTTAACACTCCCTACCGAGTTCCAAACTGCCTCTGGAAGCAACGTCAGCACAATAACTGTTTGTCCGGATCACCATGAGCAATGCCAAGAGTTGGCTGGAGTGGTGTAAAGCTCTCCACCATTGCACTCTGCGGCATTGGAAAACGCGTTCTCTGTTGTGATGAATCGTGCTTAAGAACATTTTTTTTTTCTTTACAATGACGGCCTACCAAAAGGCCTCCCCTACGGGTACGTGGGCTGGGATTAAAAACGAAATAACAAAAATATAGAACAAAACACACATCACGACAAGAGAGGCCTAAGATAACAACATAGCATGGCAGGGCTACCATATTAGTTTACGAAGAATGGGAAGATGTACCCAAATACATTGAGAGAAAAACAAATATAGGAAAATGAAGTTCATTCAAATCCCACTGTAATTCAAGAATGATCCAGCACAGAGGCCTGCTCAAACGAAATGTACGCTACAGCCCATGGTTGTAGTAATGGACCGTTCGTCGACTCTGCGGTGGCATCACAGGGTGACGACCAGGTAGTCATTGTCTTGGCGGTGTCGTCTCGGCAAGCCATGTCTGGAAAAGGACAGTGGTAAAAATACTTTAAAGTAGGATACCTGTACTTTACTATTTATATTTTTGACAAGTTTTACTCCACTACATTCCTAAAGAAAATATACTACATGACCAGTGTATGTGGACACTCATTCCAAAATCATGGCCGTTAATATGGAGTTGGTCCCCCCCTTTGCTGCTATAACAGTCTCCACTCTTATGAGATTGTTTTCCACTAGATGTTGGAACATTACTGCGGGAACTTGCTTCCATTCAGCCATAAGACCATTAGTAAAGTCGTGCACTGATGTTGAGCGATTAAGCATGGCTTGCAGTCGGCGTTACAATTCATCCCAAAGGTGTTCAATGGGGTTGAGGTCAGGGCTCTGTGCAGGCCAGTCATGTTCTTCCACACCAATCATCTCGTCAAACCATCTCTGTATGGACCTCGCTTTGCGTGCTGAAACAGGAAAGGGCCTTCCCCAAACTGTTGCCACAAAGTTGGAAGCACAGAATAGTCTAGAATGTCATTGTATGCTGTAGCATTAAGATTTGCCTTCACTTGAACTAAGGGGCCTAGTCCGAACCATGGAAAACAGCCCGAGACCATTATTCCTCCTCCACCAAACTTTACAGTTGGCACTATGCATTCGGGCAGGAAGCATTCTCCTGGCATCCGCCAAACCCAGATTTGTCCGTCGGACTGCCAGATGGTTAAAAGGATCGGACCTTTTTTTCAATTTTCGCCTAAAATGACATATCCAATTCTAATTGTCTGTAGCGCAGGACCTAACATATGAAAGGAGGTTTCCTTTGAAGTTTGTGGAAATGTGAAATTATTGTAGGAGAATATAACACATTAGATCTGGTAAAACATAATACAAAAGAAAAAAACATGTTTGTTTTTTTGGTACCATCTTTGAAATGCAAGAGAAAGGCCATAATGTATTATTCCAGCCCAGGCACAATTTAGATTTTGTCCACTAGATGACATCAGTGTATGTGCAAAGTTTTAGTCTGATCCAATGAACCATTGCATTACTGTTGAAAATGTATCAAGACTGCCCAAATGTGCCTAATTGGTTTATGAATACATTTTGAAGTTCATAATTGGGCACTCCTCCTCAAACAATAGCATGGTATTCTTTCACTGTAATAGCTACGGTAAATTGGACAGTGCAGTTAGATTAACAAGAATTTAAGCTTTCTGCCCATATCAGATATGTCTATGTACTGGGATTTCTTTTTTTGTTACTTACAACCTCATGCTAATCACATTAGCCTACGTTAGCTCAACCGTCCTGCAGGGGGGGACACCGATCCCGTAGAGGTTAACTGACTTGCCTGGATAAATAAAGGTTGAATTAAAATAACTATATATAATTTTTTACCATTTTGCTAACATTAGTTATTATCACCACCAGTAGGACTTGAAACTAACTTCTTTTTCCACCACCCACTGTGGCCACAGTAATATATTTTACCAGCCAATATGTTTTTGCCATATAAAAACTAAACAAATGGATGGGCATGACTTGAGTCTTTTAACCAAAATATCACAGATTAGACAAAATATGGGTCATGGCTAGAAGCTTTTGTCAGAATTGACTTTTCGTAGCAGGTTTAGGAAGAAAAAGAAACATTTTATCAGGGAGTAATACTGAGATGGTCTTTGTTTTTACAGATGATCCCTGATTTACAGAAATTACAGTAAATACACACATCAACACAAATACAAGCAGAAAGAAAAAACACGTTCATAGAAAAGAAACACATTCATCAGTAATAAGGTCCACAATCAGGTTTCATAATTGCCCTAGAGGCACCAAAGCATAAAAATGTAAGAACGTTTTGAAGATTGTTCCACAAATAAGCTGTAAGAAAGGTTGATTTACCCCAGTGCAGGCCAAAGGACTTCCCAGAGTTAACCATCCTTGAAACAGTGGGTGGTAACTCCTACATTTTTCTGTGCATAAAGTTTTATAGACTTGATTCTTTGCGAAAGGGAAAAACATGCATTGTTTAGAAGGAGTGCAAGGTTGAGTTTTGCACACTTGTACTTTACAGAGGAGGAGTTCCCTGACGGAAATATGCAAATACATGCAACAACGTGCTAATAGGATCTCGCTAGCTCGTCCTTGGCTTTTCCAACTATGCTTCATTTGCTCCCACTGTAAACGACACAGATGAATGATCTTGGATTAGTTATAAATATATTTTGATATATCTGACTAGTAGCCTCAAACATTGAAAAACAACCTAGCTTGTGAACAAAACAATGGAAATAGTCAAACACAAGGACAAAGTCTCACTTTAGTAGACGTTCAGCAAATTAGACCAATTTGTATGCCTGTGTGCAGCACTTCTAAAAAAATTCACTCAGCTCCCCAGCCAGGCAGGGTTGCTGCTTGTCATGATAGGATTAATAGTTCTTTATGTGATTAGCATTAGCTACCAGATATGAAATAAAATGACAAACATTTTGAAAACAGCAACTGACAGATTAATTTTTGTACTCATACTTGACTTCGAACTATTTTGTATTCTAAAATGCGAGGAGAAGTAACACCACTGATGGTTATTTTTTTAAAACAACGAGACATTTTTTGGCTGGGTAAATTAGGTTTTTCTGAAATGGAGGCCACAAATGCTCAAATCTAAGGTTTCCTTAATTCCTTAATTTACTAAAGTGATATGATTAATCATTTTGTTATTTCCCTTCATTTAAATAGAGTAACACCAAGTGACACTGGATTTAGACACACCTATATTAAGGAATATTATTAGCCAATCACACCCTTTTAGTAAGTCATAAATGTGAGGACCCTATGGCTGTTTGCCATTGGAGAGAATGCTCAAGGTCCTTGTATATCATCAATGAGTGATTTTAATTAGCCTTTGTTTTTATTGATTTATACAATAGATTCAATATTTTTTGTTCACTTTTTAGCATTCAAATAAATTAGATATGTCTAAATCCCAAAAATATGACACTTCAACTCTACGCATCACTAAGTAAGCCAATTTGTTTATCCTAAGTGCAACAGTTCAATAACTATTTCATTTTAACGTGTTTTTCGTGGTTACAATAGCGAGGGAAGCAAATGCCACGCAATTCCAGAACAACCCTGTTTTTAAATTTTATTTGTTGTTGTTATTTACCTGTAAGCAGTTCAAGAGAAAAGAAAAATGAGATTAAAGTGGTTATCTCTGTCTGCCCACAGCCTGTGTTTATGGTTTTCGGATCCTAAAGAACCATGGGTATTGACAAAATACGCTTTCGGCCAGGGAGAAGGTCTCTGCGCTGAAGCCAAAGAACCTGGTCAGAGACACTTCCTGAGCCGGGCGGTTATCCTCGGGCTTTGTCATGTGCTGTCTCAATGAACTAGGCAAGTTCTTAACTGACATTCCTAGTTAAATAAAGGTTCAATATTTTATTTCTTTAAACACATTATGGAATGTAATCTCTCTTGTACAACCCAAAGGAAATTGCTAATCAGTACAATAGCCTATTAAACATAGGTAGGCTATGAAATACAATGTAAAATCAAAAAAGAGGGAACTGCATGAGCGGTAGATATGCTAAGGAGGAGGTGGGTAAAAAAAAAAAAAAGACGTCCTCTCCCACAATCGGCGTGCGTTTTCGTTTCAGTTTTTACGGTAGTATTTACATTAGAAAAAACTCAGGAAGTGGCCAAAGATCACAGAAACTTGTCCGACGGAAAGGGAATAATGGGAAATCTCAATTGTATAACTCCTCGCGTTCTCTCTCCTCGTATCCTTCTCAAAATCCATTGGAGGAGAAAGTCAGAGCGGCGGGACCTCTGACTTTCTCATCCAATGGGTTTTGAAAAGGATACGAGGAGAGAGGACACGAGGAGGGTACGATTGAGATTTTCCCATTTATCTTTTTTATTTTTTTATTTTTACAAAAAGCCGCAGAGGCCACTATGGAAAGACTGTATAGTGTGGCATTACCACCCGCTCTTACTTCAAGCACAGTTCAACAGCGGCTGTGCGTGTTGCAGCACCTCCTGGAAGATCCCCTCCCCTATTGGCTCTTTCTCGGGGTATGCGCTTGTTTTGACAACTCATTTGATTGTTGGATATGGTTTGAGGGGACGACACGGACTGCAGGTTAAACCGTAGAATTCGTAACAGTTTCTGCATTTTGCAACCTATGCGAACCGGATTAATTTTGGTAGGCTAAAAATAGGAATTGAGTTTATAAACGCGCGTTCCTTAAAAAAAAGGTGGGGGGGGGGATTGACTGGATTGAAATGACCATGTCCGAGGAGAAGAATTCGGGGTCTCGGGGGAAAGAGGAAGAGAGCGAAGATGAGAGTGAAATCTTGGAAGAAAGCCCTTGCGGTCGCTGGCAGAAGCGAAAGGAGCAGGTACTGTATTTCTCAGACAATTGTTCAATTCGTGGATGACACATGCAATGTACAGCTTGTTTTTATTTCACCAATGAATGCCGAACTCTTCAGTTGCGCAATAAGGGTCACGTTCAGGTGGCTACAATGTTGCAGATGAAATGATTGTCACTTCTTTACATTTCTCTGTTCCACTAGCCTTACATGACAGCGAAACATGTCCTTTCTGTTAAATATATTTATGCTGTAATGCCTGAAATGTTGTAGCTAGCTTAAAACAAAACAAAATCTTAACATTCTAACGACTATGATTTTTCTTTTGGTTGTTTTCAAGAAACTTCGAGAAACGTATAGCCATTGACAAAACAAAAATATGGCATTGTATCATGTATTATGAAAATATGTCTTGAACACCTTACAAACAGTCCAACTCATATTAGTAAGATCTCCCTTAATAAGACATTGTTCGTGATGCACAGAATATAGGATTATTATATCAAATTGATAGGTAAAAATGCTTCTTCAGGCATTTGAAGATCTGTAGATCTATGGAGAACATGTGTACCTCAAACACACAATGTCTTTTAAAGGGGAAATCTGCACTCCGTCTCTGTTTTGGTAAATAGCTCAAGGGCTGAAGCAATGTGACATCTCAAATTAATTGACCAACTTATGGATGCAAAGACTGACCATCCATGAGAGAGTTTTGAGGCTATACAGTTGTAAATATTTGAGTATATCTTTTCATGTGACAACACTGAAGAAATTACACTTTGCTACAATGTAAAGTAGTGAGTGTACAGCTTGTATAACAGTGTACATTTGCTGTCCCCTCAAAATAACTCAACACACAGGCATTCATGTCTAAACCGCTGGCAACAAAAGTGAGTACAAAAGATATTACTCAAATATTTACAAAAAATGTGAGGGGTGTACTCACTTTTGTGACCTACTGTGTGTGTGTGTGTGTGTGTTACAGACGATGGAGCAAAACATGCTCAGTTTGTGCTCTGATGAGGTACGACACTATTACTAAACTCAGGAGGCATTTATTACATTGCATTCTTCAATAGTCAAATCTTAAGTTGCCCCTTTATCCACTTGAATTTGTTGTGATGCATCAAAAACATCCAAGGCGGAATCCATGGGAAAATAGCAGAGCACACGACATGTCTACAAAGTATATACATTGGCAAGACAACAAAAATTTGTGTGGGTCAACATGGGAAACATCCTCCTTTGAGAGTAGCATGGTCTCGACCGGCTCCGATAGTTTTAAGTTAGGCTATTGGGTGGTGAAGTGACAATCGAACAGCGGTAAATATTAGAGATCGCACCTTTTCTTTTAACGCTTCAGAGACGTCAGCGTCATGAGCTTTTCTTCTTCTTCTTTTTCTTGGACGTCGCTTTTTAAGGCATCACCCATCCCCGCACCCCTCTGATTCAGAGGCAGAAGACCCATTTCGGTTGAATGCGTTCAGTTGTGCAACTGACAAGAGAACTTTCCCCCTGACAGACTATGACAGCATAGGGGTTAGGTGAGAGACTGGGGTTTGGCAAATGAGGTACCTGTGAATGGGCGATGAAGTGTGGTATGTAGACAGACACTTCGCTGTGAAATTCAATAACTATGATTTTGAAGTACTATGAGGGGCCCTAGAATACCACATATAGGTGTCGCGCAGTCATCGACATTGGGCGATGGGGGCGTAGCCATAGTATAGGCCTCCGACATTGTGCGACGGGGAGCGTAGCCCTAGTATAGACCTCCGACATTGGGCGACGGGGGCGTAGCCATAGTATAGACCTCCAACATTGGGCGACAGGGGCGTAGCCATAGTATAGGCCTCCGACATTGGGCGACGGGGGCGTAGCCCTAGTATAGACCTCCGACATTGGGCGACGGGGGCGTAGGCATAGTATAGACCTCTGACATTGGGCAACGGGGGGCGTAGCCATAGTATAGACCTCCGACATTGGGCGACGGGGAGCGTAGCCCTAGTATAGGCCTCCGACATTGGGCGATGGGTGCGTAGCCATAGTGTAGGCCTCCGACATTGGGCAACGGGGGCGTAGCCCTAGTATAGACCTCCGACATTGGGCAACGGGGGGCGTAGCCCTAGTATAGGCCTCCGACATTGGGCAACGGGGGGCGTAGCCATAGTATAGACCTCCATTGCAAAAAATGGTCCAACTTTTGAGAGCTGATGAGCTGCAGGTTTTCGTTCCTCCCTTCAATGTTTTATCACATCATTTTTAAAATTTTTGTTTTACATTCAGCAGTGGTCCTGTAGGCTTTACTCGGTGCTCTGACAATTGAACAAAGTCATGATCATACCAATATGGGCCAATGAGTGTCCAGTCAATCAAATCACCATGTGGTGGGTAACTTTTTACACAATGCAATCGACACAAGGCTTCTGAGTTTGTGTTCGCTCATTGCATTCTCTAGATACGTGGTTTTTTTTTTTTTTTAGGATACAAACTTATCATGTTTAAACATGTCTGGTAATGGGAGTTGCCTGACCCAGTCACCCCCTAACTCGGCACCTATGATACCATACTAGTCCGTTCTCCTGCCATAGAGTCTGTGTGAAGGCCTACTGATGATACTGTTTCCCCTGTGTACTTGTATGTGTGTGTGTGTCAAGGGGCTTTAGGACAGGGTGTGTCGTGTTAGAACGAGCCATTTGTGCAAAGAGACTGAAAGCCAGGTTTGTTTGCAGAGTTTTTCCACTCAATATGGTTAGCGCCGTCGCTCTGAGGAATGCCTGTTAGATTTTTTTATGAGGAGGCTTGAAAGGCACCACCTCTGTGGTTTCTAGGAGACTGCGAGTATGAGGAAACTGCATTGACTGTGTCCTGGTGGAAACAACAGATTACCAACATTAGCCTCTTTTCTCTTTTGCTTTCATGGGCAGTGTGTTTCCCATCTTTCGTCCAGGTATGAAACCCCAGTTTGTGTATTTCATAAAATGCCTGTTCTCTATGTAGGTATGCCTGTTACAGTGCTGTTTAGAGTACTGTTCTCCTGCTAAGACCCAGTATGATTAAGACTTTACATAGAAACGGCCTAATAATCAATGTCTATTTCTATTGTAAACTTCACATACTAGTTTTTTTTTTAAATTAAAAGTATACTTACCTAACCCATGGCAGTATACCACCATATGCCTTGGCAGTATACCTCCCTCCCTATGCCTTGGCAGTATACCTCCCTATGCCTTGGCAGTATGTATACCTTCCTATGCCTTGGCAGTATACCTCCCTATGCCTTGGCAGTATACCTCCCTATGCCTTGGCAGTATACCGCCCTATGCCTTGGCAGCATACCTACCTATGCCTTGGCAGTACACCACCCTATGCCTTGGCAGTACACAACCCTATGCCTTGGCAGTATACCTCCCTAACCCTTGGCAGTATACCTCCCTAACCCTTGGCAGTATACCTCCCTATGCCTTGGCAGTATACCTCCCTATGCCTTGGCAGTATACCACCCTATGCCTTGGCAGTACACCTCCCGAGCCCTTGGCAGTATACCTCCCTAACCCTATGCCTTGGCAGTATACCTCCCTAGCCCTTGGCAGTCTACCTCCCTAGCCCTTGGCAGTATACCTCCCTATGCCTTGGCAGTATACCTCCCTATGTCTTGGCAGTACACAACCCTAACCCTATGCCTTGGCAGTATACCTCCCTAGTCCTTGGCAGTACACAACCCTAACCCTATGCCTTGGCAGTATACCTCCCTATGCCTTGGCAGTACACAACCCTAACCCTATGCCTTGGCAGTATACCACCCTATGCCTTGGCAGTACACCTCCCGAGCCCTTGGCAGTATACCTCCCTAACCCTATGCCTTGGCAGTATACCTCCCTAGCCCTTGGCAGTCTACCTCCCTAGCCCTTGGCAGTATACCTCCCTATGCCTTGGCAGTATACCTCCCTATGTCTTGGCAGTACACAACCCTAACCCTATGCCTTGGCAGTATACCTCCCTAGCCCTTGGCAGTACACAACCCTAACCCTATGCCTTGGCAGTATACCTCCTTAGCCCTTGGCAGTATACCACCCGAGCCCTTGGCAGTATACCTCAGTATACCTCCCTAGCCCTTGGCAGTATACCTCCCTATGTATTGGCAGTACACAACCCTAACCCTATGCCTTGGCAGTATACCTCCCTAGCCCTTGGCAGTACACAACCCTAACCCTATGCCTTGGCAGTATACCTCCTTATCCCTTGGCAGTATACCACCCGAGCCCTTGGCAGTATACCTCCCTAGTCCTTGGCAGTATACCTCCCTAACCCTATGCCTTGGCAGTATACCTCCCTAACCCTATGCCTTGGCAGTATACCTCCCTAACCCTTGGCAGTATACCTCCCTAACCCTTGGCAGTATACCTCCCTAACCCTTGGCAGTATACCTCCCTAACCCTTGGCAGTATACCTCCCTAACCCTTGGGGGGCATAAGCCCTCCTTTTGTCAACCTTGACAAGGGTTCAGCATTGGTCAGATTTGAATGACAAATCCAACACAATAAAAGACTGCAATTATGTTATTTATTATAAATAATGACTGTAATTATCTGTTAGCCTATTCTCCTTTCCACATATTTTGACATACTGTTTCCAGAGACTTTGCGCTACAGATGTGTTGGCAAATTACCATGGCAATGAGTTATTGTTTTATTTAAAAAGTTTACTTTTTTTTTTGCTATCTACCAAGCTTACAGTTTAGACAACCGGTCATTGGGGCAGCAGGGTAGCCTAATGGTTAGAGCGTTGGACTAGTAACCGGAAGGTTGCAAGTTCAAATCCCCGAGCTGTCGTTCTGCCCCTGAACAAGCAGTTAACCCACTGTTCCTAGGCTGACATTGAAAATAAGAATTTGTTCTTAACTGACTTGCTTAGTTAAATAAAGGATTTTTTTTTTATAAAATAAAATATCCTGCCATTAAATAAATGATTGAGTGTTGTGTACTGTGACTCTGGAAGGTACTGACTGACATAACAGGAAACCCCAGATTCCTCTGCCAATCAATGTATAGCTGTGACTGTCTCGTACAGAACAGGCAGCCTATATACGCATTTCTAGGTATATTTTAGAACTGTCATCCAGAGTTTGTGTGTGTGTGTGTGTGTGTGTGTGTGTGTGTGTGTGTGTGTGTGTGTGTGTGTGTGTGTGTGTGTGTGTGTGTGTGTGTGTGTGTGTGTGTGTGTGTGTGTGTGTGTGTGTGTGTGTGTGTGTGTGTGTGTGTGTGTGTGTGTGTGTGTGATTGATTACATTTGGCACACACAGCATAGAACATTTTACTTTTGCTAATGTTTCCAAATGCATTCAATAATTCAGGCAGATGCAGCCACCGCTAACATCTGAGTCAACAGAAAGCACCACATTGGCACAATAGAAATGCTTGTTGGTGGAATGACGGCAAACCCGCAGCGTCACAAGACTGCCATTGAGCTGGCGGATCTGATCTCGGACCTGCTGGAGGGATGTCTGGCCGGGGGGGGGATTAAATGAGAGTAGATCCCACTGATTTCCAAGGACATTGGCTTGATGAGGCCATCACTCTGTTCACATTTGACGAGGGTGTTCAGAGTAAATTCATATTAACTTTTCAAATGGTTAGTGTACCTACACAAGTTTTTTTTTTTTTTGCAACTGAGACATTTTTTACATTTTCTTAATCCTCTCAAATCTGGACTCGATTGCAATTTTAAGCGACATATAGACTGATCCAGACTCTTAAACTGGCACACACTCGCTCCCTTAGTCTAATCTGCCCTTTTGGCAGCCGATCAGCAGAGCGAGCCCCGTTTGCCGAGTCATAGCTGTGCCAAAATGACAAAAGCATGAGTTATGTCTGGAGATAACCTTCAACTTTACATTAGGAAAGTGCTTGTGCTGTAATCTTCGTAGTGGACTTGGGGCGGCAGGGTAGCCTAGTGGTTAGAGCATTGGACTAGTAATCGAAAGGTTGCAAGTTCAATTCCCCGAGCTGACAAGGTACAAAATCTGTCGTTCTGCCCCTGAACAGGCAATTAACCCACTAGGCCGTCATTGAAAATAAGGATTTGTTCTTAACTGACTTGCCTAGTAAAATACAAAAGAATACTGGAATAAATACAGTACTGTAAGCAACATCCTATCATCTGTAGGTTCTACCGTATATAGGGGATACACATTTATGGCGAGCATTTTTCATTTATTTGGGGAAAACTTTTTAAGTTAGACGTTTTGCGAACAGAACATCACTATTTGGGGAAATACAATGGGACCTTTTTTTGTTTTTAAAGAGAGCTGAACATGTCCGGAATGAAGTCATTTGGATCACCTGAAATGTTAGGTAAATTCACTTTAAAACCGCATCAAAACATTTTTATTGAAAATTAAGAATTGTTTATTTACCAACAAGCTGTCTTAATGCAGAATTAGACATTTCAAAGTGTTTTTGTTGCTAATGATCCCCTGTATCATTAAATTTCTCCAAACGTTTAATTTCAATGTTAAAGGTTCATGTTTAGGCACTCATTCCAAACGGTTAAGGAATGGGATAGAGATAAAAAATCTATAAAAAATGTGTCCATGACTGGGATTAAACACGCAACCTTCTGATCCAGAGTCATGGGATTACACCTGTCCAACCCCGACCGCAAACCATCAAGTAGACTTGGGTTTATGGCCGTTTCCCCTAGTGGCTTTTGAAGGCATTTCCCAAGGTCCTATTGAATGTCCTAGCTGGTATTTACATGGGTATTCTAACCATTTAGCCCGTTTACTGTATCTGATGTGATATGTGAGCAACGTTTATGTAGCCTCCAGAAGTTATTTTCCTCCATTTTGAATGTACCTGTTTAATATTACCTGTTGGGGTTGATCCGGCATTCTGTTACTCTTGAGGTTAGAATCTTTGGGGTTCTAATCTACTGCAATGGCATTGGCTTCAAGAAGAGGTAATAACTCCAGGAGTCACTTGTTGACATTCTCCTCCCGGTAACAAGATTTGATTTGGGGACCTTTTTGATGAATGACCAGTCCAAAGCTGTTGTAGTCTGGCTGCGCAACAATATCTTGAAGTCCGACACTTTGCAGCCTCCTTGAATTGGGCCCTTTAAAAAATATATATATATATATGTATGTGTGTGTGTGTTTTACTGTATTACAGTCAACATCCCAAAATTGGACAAAAATATCTATAGCAGCCTAATGAGGTTTGTGTATGGCTTTATACAGTGTATTCAGCCATACATGAACCAGCCTGTATGACAATACCCAATCCACTTAAAAAAGCCTGAATACAAAGATTAACTTCAATGGCAAGGACAGGACTCAACATCGATCTTTCTCTTCTCCTCTCTCCAAAAATAATTTCACTAAAATTACATTTCATGAACCAAATAATTTCATAATGCTGCTTGCTTGTTTGCCAGTGTTATAATAAGCATGAATTATACCCGTAGTAGTTAGTAAGGTTGGCTATTGAAACCTTAACTAAGAACCTAAAATCTATGTGTTTTTAGAAAATGTGTTGATATGACATTTTTCTAGTTTTATAGATATAACTGAATGAGTATATATTATATCTACAAATGTCATATAACTCAAATTGTCCCTGTATGGTTCTTTGTTGGGTTCAATTGATGGCTTAAGCGTCACAGCAAACAAAACAATCCCATGGGTTTTCAACCCGTAGCCCAAGATTATGATAACTGTGTGTCGTCACAAAGTAACATCTTATTAGATGTTTGACCCCGTTTAGTTAATCCAATATTTTGAGCCGTACCTTGAATTGTCCTATGTAGGTCAGTAGATGCAGCATCCACGATAATCCTAATATCAGGGAAATGTTAACTAATCGGAATTCAGGGGATGATGCTAGCTAATCAAATAATAACACATGTAAATGCTGTGTACACAGTTTAATAGCAGGTATAAACGGTGCAGTGAAATGCTTGTGTGCTAGTTCCCTCAACATTGCAGTACAATAATCAATAACAATAAGTCAAATGACAAAACCAGTAATAGAAGATTTTTAGTATTTTTACCTTTATTTAACCAGGCAAGTCCGTTAAGAACAAATTCTTATTTTCAATGACAGCCTAGGAACAGTGGGTTAACTGCTTGTTCAGGGGCATAATGAAAAATTTGTACCTTGTCAGCTCGGGGGGTTTGAACTTGCAACCTTTCGGTTACGAGTCCAACTCTCTAACCACTAGGCTACCCTGCCGCCCCCAGCTAGTATGTCTAGTACTAGCCTGACATGTACACAATAGGATAGGTGAAATAATAATCTGTCTGTGCCCTTGACCATGGCACTTATTTCTAATTTATCCTGTAAATCGCTCAGCAGAAGAGCATCAGATAAATGACTAAAACTGTAAGTATGACTGTATTTACAATATAACATGGGTCCTTCTGTAGCTCAGTTGGTAGAGCATGGTAGAGCATGGTGCTTGTAACGCCAGGGTAGTGGGTTCGATCCCCGGGACCACCCATACGTAGAATGTATGCACACATGACTGTAAGTCGCTTTGGATAAAAGCGTCTGCTAAATGGCATATATTATTATTATTATTATTATATTATTAGTGTCAAAAGTAAATAACGGATTATTGTAGATGTCACAACTGGCCTAATATAGACAACTCAACATTCATTTCATTCATTTCCAATCTAGATTGGCTGAACCCTCCATTAAGTGGTACAGCAGGATAGGAAGAACTTTAATGTATCGAGGGGAAAACTACCTTAGACACTGTACATTGCACACTCAATGTAAAAAACATAATACAAAAATACATTGCACGTTACCCATGTCCTAGATATTGTACACGTTGTACAAGCACAACTGCCCTGACACATTTTGTCAGTGACTCGGGAACACAACTCGACTTCATTTATTGCTATTTAGGTATTTGATGGACATGGCAATAATGCAGGATGCTTGTACCTGTTCAGCTTACACGTAGCGACCCGATAGGGTCTGCCTGAGGGGACAAGCTGATACTCAGAGAATTACATGGGAGTGGTCTGAAAGAATCTATGATAACGGTCTGTTCAACAGTAAAGAAGGCTACTGCATCACACCCATGATCTTCATGGCAGTTTGCAGGCAATTTGAGAGGCCTAATATGGGGGTGCTCTTCACCCGGACAATTAGGCACATTTCCATAAGTCTGCTTTGCCTCTGGACGATATGACTCTAGTCACGAGCATATCAGCTGGTGGGTAGATTATTAGATCGTATCAGGAAACACATCAACACATCAACCTGTGTAGCTCAGTTGGTAGAGCGTGGCGCTTGTAACGCCAGGGTAGTGGGTTCGATCCCCGGGACCACCCATACGTAGAATGTATGCACACATGACTGTAAGTTGCTTTGGATAAAAGCGTCTGCTAAATGGCATAAATTTAAATTTAAATTTAAAACAAGAACATTCCTATTAAGTTCTCTGGAACCCGCAATCTTTTGAGGACAACCAGCTTTTTTGTACCCGAATAGCCCCCTTTAGGAAAGAAAAGCAAGTCCGATGTGGGTTTCTGTCCTTTGTCCCCCTCTCAGCTCACTGCCAGGGAAAAGAACATCCAGAAAGCCATCTGTGTTGCAACATGGGGCTCTGTTAGATGGCCTTGTTCCTGTTGTGTTTTTCTTCTCCCCAGGTTTCTTGGAAAGGCAACTGACGTGGGCGTTTTTACTTGTTTCTAAACTCTGGACTTTGTGGGCGGAATACGCTCTGGCCACTACTTGTAAACGTATGCCATGAGTGTGTGGTGTTGCTTTGCATCCATGGGAATTTACACAGAAAACCTGTCAGTCACTCATGGTCATGGCTTGGTATGTAAAGTACCAGTCAAAAGTTTGGACACACCTACTCATTCCAGGGTTTTTCTTTGTTTGTACTATTTTCTACATTGTAGAATAATAGTGAAGACATCAACTATGAAATAACACCTATGGAATCATGTAGTAAACAAAAAAAGTGTTAAACAAATCAAATTATATTGGAAAATGTTTTGCAACGGAAAAAAGTTTCTACTGGCCATATTCAGATAGGTCCCTCCCCGTTTCGTTTGCTGCCGGTTGGTTCATAGAGCAAACGGTAAGCAGTTACCGTTGCAGAGCGTTTTTGCAACGGAATCCGACTAATGAATACACCACCACTTGTTGGTCCACTGATTGGCCAGGCCTCCTCTCACTTTAGAGAATTTGCGATAGCATGTCACCTCTCTCCTGGGCTACATTCCATTCCAAAATAATCCTTCCCCCAAAATGCTCCCTTTCCATCACATTCAAGGGGGGATCCCCAAAATAAGAAGGGGGGGCAGCAAAGGGATGTAAATGATTGGAGGGAGAAGTTACATTACCTCAGTCCCTCTTTATTTTTTCCTCAGCGCCAGTGTCACGAACTGGCTCAAAGCCCGTAACAAAAAGGGAGACAACGTGGAGATAAGGAGTAAACTAAGTACAATATACAATGGTGTGTGTAATCAGTAGTGTAAGTGAGTGTTTTGCATGCATGAATGTGATATTACAGGGTGTTGAAAGGTGCCAAAGCAAACAACCAAAAGGCCACCAAGATACACAACAAAATCTAGAAAGGTGTCTGCATAGAGAGAGTCTCCTCCATGAATGTGGAAGTGGTGTATTTATCCTGGGACCCACCGGGCCCAGGTGTTTCCCATGTAGCTGACGACCCTCCCGACTCCGCCCACCACCTAATAAGGAAACAAGAGCAAAGCGAGAATACGGCAGATCGAGTGGGAGGGTCGTCACACCGGTTAGAAAGTATTTTTCTTTTTTTTGAAGAGCCAAAATTTAAGACCTTTTCAACAAAATCTTTCTTCTCAGATCTGTCATTACTGAGGCTGAGATCAACCTTTTCCCCCCAGGAATATGTATGGATGTATTTTAGTTTACATTTTTGTTGCCTTCTGTCACAGCCAGGCTCTGGCCCAGCTAAACACACGTGATGCATGAGTCATCGCTTAAAGTTTGTGGCTGGTATATAGTGAACTATAAGTGTACTGTACAGTTGCTTTCCAGATAACTGCCGTGACACCAAGGTCAGCCGGGGCAATCAATAATGTGGTCCATCTTTGAGATTGAACATCAATATTATCTTTTCTACCACACCGGATCCACACGCCGACGACATTCTTTACAGTCAATAGTGATGGACCCTGTGAGATAAGGACATGTGACATGTGTCTACAAAACCATGCACAGCGACTTGCCAAGAATTACCGTAACGTTTTGAGTAGCTGGAATGGCACTTAATAATCACTGCGTTGTCAAGGACATCGGCAAAAAGAGACATTTTGAAAGTCCTGCTGCAAGAGCTGCTATTCCAATGATGGAGAATACAGAAGTCCTTTTTTAAAGTGGACAATATTACAGTTTAAAGTGGACAATATTACAGTTTAAAGTGGACAATATTACAGTTTAAACTGGACAATATTACAGTTTAAAGTGGACAATATTACTATATTACACAACAGGCTACACCATTGGAGTAATGCATGATATTATATGGTTGCTATCGGAAACACCTTTGCATAGCACAGTTATCATCTTTCTTTCTTTTACTCCTTTGTAACCCTCAAGATGTTTTTTGGTAGCCAGTACACAATTATTCAATGTTTTCTATGATCCTTTCTTTGAAAATATTGGGTACAAGAGATACCTTTTTATATCACCAAAACACTAGGTTGGGTTTTTGTACAAGCCAACAGTAACTCCGTAGTCTACATATGAGCTGAACGCTTCAAGATCAAGAGGAGCGTGTGAGCTGGAGTATCTCCTCTTTTTATCTCAAGGCTTATTGAAGGGAAATTAGATTTTTACAATGTTGCAGGAACTAGGCCACTGTCTTCATACCGTCCCAATGTGGTAAATGTGTCCGAGGTTTGAGTTACTCTACAGCCTCCACAGATGCTGCCTTAAGACTTGACCCCAAAGACGCAAATCATAATAAATTAATCTAAGCAATGCCAACGATGGGAGTAAACAGCCCTCAAGATGACCAAGGGATTCCTGAATTAATTTGAATGACATTGTGGCTTCCACTGTAACGTTCACATGACTTGTGACTTGTAATTATACTGAACAAAAATATATAAACGTGACATGTGTTGGTCCCATGTTTCATGAGCTGAAATAAAAGATCCCAGAAATGTTCCAGATGCACAAGTGGCTTATTTCTCTCAAATTTTGTGCACATTTGTTTACGTCTTTGTTAGTGAGCATTTCTCTTTTGCCAAGATTTATCCCAACCCCTGTCTCCACAGAAGGCCTTTTGGTAGGCCGTTATTGTAAATAAGAATTTGTTCTTAACGGACTTGCCCATTGTGCTGGGGACAATAAAAGGCCACTCTAAAATGTGCAGTTTTGTCATGCCCTCTTCACAACTTGTGCTTGGACCATGTTAGTTTGTTTGATGTGGACACCAAGAAACTTGCCGCTCTCAACCTGCTCCACTGCAGCCCTATCGATGACAATGGAGGTGTGCTCGGTCCTCGTTTTTCTGTAGTCCACAATCCTCTCCTTTGTCCTGATCACGTTGAGGGAGAGGTTGTTGTCCTTGCACCACACGGTCAGGTCACCAGAGCTGTTGCCATAGTTAATTTCTCTACCATAAAGCAGCCTCCAATAATGTTTTAGGGTGAGGCCTTCCAACCGGCCTCCAATAATGACCATTTATTTCATTTGACTGATTTCCTTATACACTTTATCCCTGTAAAATCCTTCAGATTTTGTTCAGTGTAGTTATTTTTACACAGCAGTAAGCCTTTATGCTTGCAGACAGTCTGATAACGTGTCGAAAGGGGGGGACTGGAACTCTCAGGTAGCGTGGTCGTGTTGTGACGTGTTCCTTGGGTTTGTTAACACATGTTTCATTAACGAATGACTTTAACAGACTTGAAATGGAATTGAACCAATCCTGTTAAAGTGAGCTGAAGAGTTTTAATTTACTGCTTGAGTTCTCTGGCACAATGCATTCCTTGGTAAAGGGGAAACACTAAGAATTGTGGTGACTGTGATCGTCTGACTGAGATAATTAGCCAGTGACTGTGGCAAATTGCTATTTGTTGACATGCGGGTCACATCATGCGTACAGGAACTGGCATGCTTTGTGAGCTTGATTCCTGCCTGACTCAACCAGTATGAAGGTTACTACCAAAAAGCGGGCAAGAAATAACCATTTTGAAGGGCACTTTAACATTCTATAAACTTTTCAGCCAAAGTGGATCAATGTAACACTGCAACAAAGGAATAACATTTTGTAAATGGGTCATGTAAAAAAAGGCAATATTGCAGGTTTCTCAGAATCATAATTAGAAAGAGAGAATAATGGATTAACTTGTCCAACGCTAGTTAAAGATGGGCTTTATTCTGGTGCTGCTCTGCACATACAAGCTTGTTAGCTAGCTCTGGTCCAACGTTAGTTAAGCCAACTCTCTGAAGTTCAAAGACATTCAAAGTTCCTCCATAGAAGCTGCTTCTCCGTAGGTATAGTTCTGTGGGCCTAATTCAGATAATGCATGTCATAAGATGCCCAGCACTTCAAGCCAAGCCTCCTCCTCCACCCTCTCTTGCTCTCTCCCCACCCTCAAATTTCAGTCGCATCTCGTGCCCTACATTTGTCTGTCCAGTGCATGTAAACAACTATAGATTACCTGCTCCAGCAAGCTGATCTAGTCACACTGATTGCTTGGTGACGTAATTGAATGTTGCACTAAATGTAAAAAGTGTGTGTATATTTCGAAGGTTGAGAAAGGAACTAAATTCAGCAAGAAAAGAAAAGTCCCCTTTTCAGGACCCTGTCTTTCAAAGAAAATTTGAAAAAATCCAAATAACTTCACAGATCTTCATTTGTAAAGGTTTTAAACACTGTTTCCCATGCTTGTTCAATGAACAATAAACAATTAATGAATATGCACCTGTGGAACGGTCGTTAAGACACAAACAGCTTACAGACGGTAGGCAATTAAGGTCACAGTTATGGAAACTTAGGACACTAAAGAGGCCTTTCTACTGACACTGAAAAACACCAAAAGAAAGATACACAGGGTCCCTGCGCATCTGCGTGAATGTGCCTTAGGCATGCTGCAAAGAGGCATGAGGACTGCAGATGTGGCCAGGGCAAGAAATTGCAATGTCCGTACTGTGAGTCGCCGAAGACAGCACTACAGGGAGACAGGATGGATAGCTGATTGTTTTGTCTCACCAGGGGTGATGTTCGGATTTGCGTTGACCGTCGAAGGAAATAGCGTTACACCGAGGCCTGTACTCTGGAGCGGAATCGATGTGGAGGGTCCGTCATGGTCTGGGGCGGTGTGTCACAGCATCATCGGACCGAGCTTGTCATTGCAGGCCATCTCAACGCCGTGCATTACAGGGAAGACATCCTCACCCCTCATGTGGTACCCTTCCTGCAGGTTCATCCTAGCATGACAATGCCACCAGCCATACTGCTCGTTTGGTGTGTGATTTCCTGCAAGACAGGAATGTCAGTGTTCTGCCATGGCCAGCGAAGAGCCTGGATCTCAATCCCGTTGGGCACGTCTAGGATCTGTTGGATCGGAGGGTGAGGGCTAGGGCCATACACATGTTCAATGTGCTGAAAAATAAGTGCAGTTGTGAGGACGGTTTCTTTTTTTGTGGGGGGTTATATAAACATTTTGTGTTCGAACCAGTTTATCAAAACAGTGGAACGGGGGGGGGGGGGGGGATAATGGTTCTGTTCAGAACAAAACGATTGGGAAAATAATTTTGGTTCCAACTCCTGCTTTGTTGTGCCTTACCAACCTTTGTGTGGTAAAGAGAAACTGCTTGAACATTTTTAGAATTGCAATAACCAGTGGCCCCCTAATGTAAACTTCTGCCTCAAATATGTAGCTATAATATTGTCTATTTTAGTCGGTGTACTTTTGATAACCAATAGTTTTTTTTTGTGTTGATACAACAGAGAGACACAACCAATCGTGTAAAACTGCTTTGCTTTATCTTGGTCAGGTCACAGTTGTAAATGAGAACTTATTCTCAACTACCTGGTTAAATAAAGGTGACATAAATAAAAACTTTAGGGTTTATTCCAAACTTAAGTTCTGTGCTCTCGGCTTTACCTCAGAGGGCTAATACTGTCTGGAGGCCTGCAGGCAACACTGGTTCCATATCCAGTTGGTCACAGTGTGGTTTTCCAAATCAAATGTATTTATATAGCCCTTCGTACATCAGCTGATATCTCAAAGTGCTGTACAGAAACCCAGCCTAAAACCCCATAGAGCAAGCAATGCAGGTGTACAGCATGGTGGCTAGGAAAAACTCTCTAGAAAGGCCAAAACCTAGGAAGAAACCTAGAGAGGAACCAGGCTCTGAGGGGTGGCCAGTCCTCTTCTGGCTGTGCCGGGTGGAGATTATAACAGAACATTGCCAAGATGTTCAAATGTTCAGCCCTCCAATCTTTCACCATTTGGCCTACTGAGACGCCACGGAGTCTGAGGCAGATTGCGCACAATGCACGTCACAAATAAGACACTCGTACAACTCCGGTCTAAACCACAGCCTATTACATTTTGATAAAGTGGATGACTCAGGCCTTGAATAAGTTACTTTTTTAACGGGCTCGCTGGTGGAAAAACCTCACAGTAAAGTATTTGTTTTATAGATGTTTCTTCTCAACAACAGCCCTCCCACTGAGTGATAATATCTGAATCCCAAATGGCACCCGATTCCCTTTATAGTGCACTACTTTTGTTCAGGGTCCATAGGATTCTAGTGAAAAGTAGTGCACTATATAGGGAATAGGGTGCCATTTTTGGGTATGTGTGTGAGTGAGAGATTATACATCCTGCAACCTTTTTTAGGGGAAGCATGGTAATCAGAACCTGCTGTTATGCGTACTGAAGACTGCAGTGGTCCGACAAACTGTTTACATCGCTGTGCAAGACAGAACCACAAGACACTGTACTAATGAATGAATGAGAGAACATCTAAATATTGTGCTGGATTGGCTACAATTCTGGATACTATTGTTTATTTGACAGTGACCCCTTAAAAGGAGTACATTACACCGGTGTTGTTTAAAAAAAACATTTCTAGACTATCCCGTCTTAACTGCAGATAGTTTCCGTATCCGATATGTTTGAGCTGTGACATTAACTGCAACGTGTACGAGGAAATGCGAATGCCAGTCAAACTGGGTTTATCAAGTGCTATTTGCTTGTGAAATTGTCATGCAATGCATTCTCCCCATTGTTGACGTTTTTTTGGTTGGTGGCCAACTCTTTGATGGTATGAACCCAACTTTTTAAAAGTTTCTGTTTTTATGTTGTAATTTGTCCATGTTTGTATTTATTTATGGTACGACTTTAAATGAAGAGGGCCTGTATTTATAGTCTGAAGACTGCTTATGTGTCCTCCAATATGGGATGGGGGTTTATCTGTGAGGCGGAGGTGCTGCTGTCCTTCATCTGCGATTGGGTCATCCATGATTATTGATGAATATACTATCAATTCAGTATCCTTTCACATTGTTAATATGTGACTGGAACTGACTGACCCTGTTTGTAGCGCTCTTTGTTGTCTTTTTATATCTGGTGTGTTTTTGTTCTACCTTTTTTTTGTTATTTTTTTTGTATTACATTGTTATTGATCACTGCATTTTGGGGTTTTCGATCTTTGCAAGAAAGGCATTTCACTGTACTTCTGTAAGACACGTAAAAAAAATGTGAAACTTGAAACTAACTTATAAATGCCTTTTTTAAATGAGTTAAACTGTGGTAATCGCATCAGAACTCAAAATAATAAGCATGTCATGGAACTCTGTCTATGAATTTGAACGGTTAGTCCAACCCCCATCCCTTCACTGTTTCCCAACGCAGTGGTGGGGTGGCTACTTGTTAAGTGATTTTATTTTATTTTTAAAGGTCACCTTGTGTGGCCTGAAATGTAGTTAAGCTATTCAAAACAATGGGCCTCTCACGTTTTACCATCTCCAATAAATAGGATACTGTTGCTTTCTACTTCACGTCCAATCACAGGATTTACAGTGAATGGTTATTAACTAGAAATAAAGGTAGTTCTAGTGTGTACAGTGAATGGTTATTAATGCTAGTGTGTACAGTGAATGGTTATTAATGCTAGTGTGTACAGTGAATGGTTATTAATGCTAGTGTGTACAGTGAATGGTTATTAATGACAGAAATAAAGGTAGTTCTAGTGTGTACAGTGAATGGTTATTAATGACAGAAATAAAGGTAGTTCTAGTGTGTACAGTGAATGGTTATTAATGACAGAAATAAAGGTAGTTCTAGTGTGTACAGTGAATGGTTATTAATGACAGAAATAAAGGTAGTTCTAGTGTGTACAGTGAATGGTTATTAATGACAGAAATAAAGGTAGTTCTAGTGAATGGTTACAGAAATAAAGTGCCTAGTGAATGGTTAAATGACAGAAATAAAGGTAGTTCTAGTGTGTACAGTGAATGGTTATAACAGAAATTATTCTAGTGTGTACAGTGAATGGTTATAATCTGCTGTCTTTGAATTTAATGACAGAAAAAGTAGATCAAATTTGAATTTTTCTACAGAACTACAGTGAATCAAATTTGTTTTAATGTGAGAACTACACAAGTGTGTACAGTGCCTAGTGAAAATCTACACACCCCCTCCCCAATTTAAAAAATATAAATATATTATTGACTGCGTAAGTCTTCACACTCCTTAGGGCAAAATATGGCCATCGTTTTTGTCAATTGCTCAATCTTAGTAAATTTGATTGGGAATCATTGATGGACATTATTTTTTTTCAAACCATGTCTCTGATATTCAAGCAAATTTTAAGTCAGGACTCCGACTTGACCACTCAGCAACATTCAACACCTCTTGGAAAGCCATTCTGGTGTGTCTTAACCATGAACATGTGTGTAATTGTCTTGCTGAAAAATAAAGCTATAAATAAAGCTAGGGTTAGGTTTTGAAAATACTTTTCTTTTCCGTTTTACCCGGGCTTTACTCCTTTTCATATTTATTTTAATCACGACAAACTCCCCGGTCCCTGCTGATGACAAGCATACCCATAACATGATGCCTCACATCAGGGCGTCAGGCTCTCATCACAATATCTCTGTGCATTCAAATGACCATTGATTTTTAAAATGCAATTGTTTGTCTGTAGCTTATACCTGCCCATACCAGAATGCCAAGCCACCATGGGGAACTCTGTTCACAACGTTAACATCTGCAAACTGCTCGCCCACACGACGCCATACACGTGGTCGTCACTTGAGGCTGGTTGGATGTACTGCCAACTTCTCTAAAACTACATTGGAGGCTGTTTATGGTAGAGAAATTAACATTAAATTCTAAGGCAACAGCTCTGGTGGACATTCCTGTAGTTAGCATGCCAATTGCATTCTCCCTCAACTTGACTTGAGACATCTGTGGCATTGTGTTGGGTGACAACTGCACTTTTTAGAGAGACCTTTTTAAACGTTTTATTCATAGATTTTTTGGCTATAACAACAAAAACAGTACAACCCATCACTCCCTCCCTCTCCCTTCAAACCTCCCACCCAACAAGGCATCTATAAAAGTAAGTTCAATAGGAAAGAAACAAACAGTAATAGAAACAAACAATGGAAAATAAAAATACATTCAATAAATTCTTATCAGCACAAATGACGACTAGAACAGACATGACTGCTTACCAAACGATGCAAGTTGCACAAAGTAAAAGACAGGCTCTCCAGGTATTAATGGAGACCAGGTTAATCAACATTGTTGGGACCTAAGCACAGAAAGGTGGATTAATGTGGAGTATTATGTTGTATAATCTGGAGATTGTGCCATTCAGATAAAGTGATTTTGGAAATGGGAACAAATTTTATGGGAGTTCTTTAACTAGAGGTCGACCAATTTTATGATTTTTCAACGCCGATACCGATTTCAAATGTTTATTTTTTAATTATTTTTTATTAGATTTTTTTTGTAATAATAATATATGCCATAATAATGACAATTACAACAATACTAAATGAACACTTAATTTAATAGAATACAAGAATAGAATATTAATAGAATACAAAAATCAAATTATTTAGTTTAAAATAAATAATGAAACATGCTCAATTCTGTTTAAATAGGGCAAAGAAATGTTGGAGAAGAAATTAAAAGTGCAATATGTGCCAGGTAAAAAAATAGACCTTAGCCAGGTCGACGAATACGGCTGCACAGTATTGTCTCTTATCGATGGTGGTTATATCGTTTAGGACCTTTAGCGTGGCTGAGGTGCACCCATGACCAGCTCTGAAACCAGATCGCATAGCGGAGAAGGTACGGTGGGATTCGAAATGGTCGGTAATCTGTTTAATTTTGCTTTATAAGACCTTAGTAAAGCAGGGTAGGATAGATATAGGTCTGTAGCAATTTGGGTCTAGAGTGTCTCCCCCTTTGAAGAGGGGGATGACCGCAGCTACTATTTCAATCTTTGGGAATCTGACAATACAAAAGAGGGATTGAACAGGCTAGTAATAGGGGTTGCAACAATTTCGGGAGATAATTTCAGAAAGAGAGGGTCCAGAATGTCTAGCCCGGCTGATTCGTAGGGGTCCAGATTTTGCAGCTCTTTCAGAACATCAGCTATCTTGATTTGGATGAAGGAGAAATGGGGGAGGCTTGCTGTGGGGGGGTACAGGGCTGTTGACCGGGGTAGGGGTAGCCAGGTGAAAAGCATGGCCAGCCATAGAAAAATGCTTATTGAAATTCTCAACTATTGTGGATTTATCGGTGGTGACAGTGTTTCCTAACCTCAGTGCAGTGGGCAGCAGGGAGGAGGTGCTCTTATTCTCCATGGACTTTACAGTGTCCCAGAACTTTTTGGAGTTTATGCAACAGGAAGCACATTCTGCTTGAAAAAGCTAGCCTTAGCTTTCCTAACTGCCTGTGTATATTGGTTCTTAACTTCCCTGAAAAGTTGCATATCACAGGGGCAATTCGATGCTAATGCAGAATGCCACAGGATGTTTTTGTGCTGGTCAAGGGCAGTGAGATCTAGAGAGAATCAAGGGCTATATCTGTTCCTGGTTCTACATTTTTTTGAATGGGGTTTGCTTATTAAAGATGGTGAGGAAGGCACTTTTTAAGAATGACCAGGCATCCTCTACTGACGGGATGAGGTCAATATTCTTCCAGGATACCCGGGCCAGGTCGATTAGAAAGGCCTGCTCGCTGAAGTGTTTTAGGGAGTGTTTGACAGTGATGAGGGGTGGTCGTTTGACCTCAGACCCATTACGGATGCAGGCAATGTGGCAGTGATCGCTGAGATCTTGGTTGAAAACAGCAGAGGTGTATTTGGAGGGCAAGTTGGTTAGGATGACACCTATGAGGGTGCCCGTGTTTACAGCTTTGGGGTTGTAGCTGGTAGGTTCATTGATAATTTGTGTGATTGAGGGCATCAATCTTCGATTGTAGGATGACCGGGGTGTTAAGCATGTCCCAGTTTAGGTCACCTAGCAGCACGAGCTCTGCAGACAACGGTATGGTAGGATGTGAATACAGTGGAGGTAAACCTAGGCATTGAGTGATGATGAGAGAGTTATTATCTCTAGAAACATTATTTAAACAGGTGATGTCATTGCATGTGTGGGAGGTGGAACTAAAGGGTTGGATAAAGTATATTGAGCAGGGCTAGAGGCTCTACAGTGGAATAAGACAATATTGCCTGCTAACATTAATTTATTTTAACTAAATATGCAGATTTTAAAAAAATATTTACTTCTGTGTATTGATTTTAAGAAAGGCATTGATGTTTATGGTTAGGTACATTCGTGCAACGATTTTCTTTTTTTCGCTTTTGTTAGATCATTGCCCGCTTGGCAAAGTAGGCCGTGATTCCATGATTAATTAACAGGCACCGCATTGATTATATGCAACGCAGGACAAGCTGGTTAAACGTACTATCGTCAACCCTGTGAAGTTTACGATTATGTGAAGATTTAATGTTTTTTATAAGTTTAATGCTAGCCAGCAATTTACCTTCGCTCCTTGCTGCACTCGCGTAACAGGTGGTCAGCCTGTCACGCAGTTTTCTCGTGGAATGCAATGTCATCGGCATCCAAAAATGCAGAGTTACTGATTTTTGTTCTGAAAACTTGAAATCGGCCATGCCGAATAATCGGTCAACCTCTATTTACAATGGGGTTCAAAACATGGGTGTCAAGGTTCATGGGGAGCACAGGAGCGGGAAGTTGGAAGGCTTGTTTTCAAATGTAGAAACCCAATAAACACATTTTATATATATTTACTGACCTGTAGTAGTGTAAAAAATTGGGAAGGCCTAGCCCGCCTGCGAGCTTAGGTCTCTCTAGATAGACCTTTCTCATTTGTGGATTTGACTTATTCCAAATGAAGTTGAAAAATGTAGATGTAACCAGAGACTCTGGGTTCGCGCCCAGGCTCTGTCGCAACTGGGAGGTCCATGGGGCAACGCACAATTGGCCTTGCGTCGTCCGGGTTAGGGAGGGTTTGGCCGGTTGGGATATCCTTGTCTCATTGCGCACTAGCGACTCCTGTGGCAGGCCGGGTGCAGTGCACGCTAACCAGGTCGCCAGGTGCACGGTGTTTCCTCTGACACATTGGTGCAGCTGGCTTCCGGGTTGGATGCGCGCTGTGTTAAGAAGTAGTGCGGCTTGGTTGGGTTGTGTTTCAGAGGACGCATGGCGGAGGACGCATGGCTTTCGACCTTCGTCTCTCCCGAGCCCCTACGGGAGTTGTAGCGATGAGACAAGATAGTAACTACTAAGAATTGGATACCACGAAAAAGGGGGTAAAAATTTTATAAACTTTTTTTTTTCAAGAAATGTAGCTGTCCAGTTTGAACGTCGACTTTGGCAGAAAAATGGAAATAATTTGCAATAAATACAAAAACCTTGGCAGTAGTCATCTTAACAGAATTAATGCGACCTAATAATGGAATGGGAAGAGACAACCACCTTATGAAATCCTGCCTAGTGCTCTCCAGGAGTGTCTAGAAGTTGTTTAAACAGAGCTTTAAATGAGTGTTTGACCTTTATCTCCAAATAAGTAAAGACCTGATGCTCTGCCTTAAATGGGAAATTGGCCCAATTCCTTCTGCTAACTGATTAATGGGGAGGAGCACACTTTTTGTTAGGTTTAACTTATAACCAGAGAATGTCCCAAAACCTTGTAGCATGTCCAAGAGATGGGGTATAATCTCCACAGGGTTAGAGATGTAGAAAATAAGATTTTCTGCATATAATTATGTTATGTTGCCCCTTAATATTCCCTTAATCCTCTCCTCTGCCCGCAATAGCCATATCAAATAGGAAAGGGGATAGACAGCAACCCTGCCCCCCCCCCCTGTGGAGAAGGAAGTATCTGTGGTAACATTGTTGGCGTGAACAGAAGCCACTGGGGACGAGTACAACATCTTAATCCAGGAAACGGATGACGGGCCAAACTCAAATCATCCCTCTAGTACTGTAAAATAGATATTTCCACTCAACCGGTCGAAAGCCTTTTCGACATCAAGAGAGATGGGGAAACTCTGGCTGTTCAGTGAGCAGAATAAATAACTTTCAAAAGATTTAGATGCACTATTGTAAAGTGACTGTTCCACTCGATGTCATAAGGTGAATGCACCAATTTGTAAGTCGCTCTGGATAAGAGCGTCTGCTAAATGACTTAAATGTAAATGTAATTACCTACCTGAGAAATATGGTTTGGTCAGAGTTAATTATATTAGGCATCACTGTCTCTAAATGGCACGAGAGGACTGTAGTGAGAATTGTATAATTGTAGCACAAAAGGCTTATAGGTTGGTATGAGTCACAGTCTCTAAGGGGATTCTTGTCCTTTTTTTTAAGCAAAACCGAAATAGTCATCTGGGTAAGGGTCTGTGGCAGTTTCTGACTAGAAAGGATTTCCTTGTATATTGAGCTGAGAATAAGGGATAATTTAGAGGAGAATGCTTTAGAAAATTCAATAGGGAAGCCATCAGACCCGGGGGGCTTTACCGCTCTACATGGACTGGATTTCCAGAGTAGCTTCATCTTTCACTCATTGAGGCATCCATGTTGGTTGTTCATATGAATTCAGACAGGGGATGTTTAGAAATGTATGCATACGAGATGTGTCAGGAAGAGCCTCTGGCGAGTAAAGAGCATAGTAGAATTGCTTAAATTGATTGATTTCTTTGGGATAGGTAGAACTTAAATCAGCTGCAACACAGATTTCAGGTATGCTGCTGCTAGCCAGCGGATTGTCAAAGCTGGTGAGATGTTCATAGAATTTTTACCTCGACTTAAACAAAAGCTGCTCCGTTTGTTTGGTGGAAAGATTGTCAAATTCCAGATTGGTGGTAGCAGTCTCTCTTTGTAGAGTTCAGGAGTCAGAAAACAGGCATCTCTGTTGTCCACATCTAGAATGAGTTGCGATAGCTCCGATAAGCGCTTGGTGCGCTGTTTGTCATGTATGAAATAATTTGGCCCCTCAGATATACTTTTACCGTGTCCCACACAGTAGAGTGAGACACGTCAGGGGTGCAGTTTATCTGTAAAAAGACATCAATGTGAGTTTATATGTATTTTTTTTAAAGGCGCTACAGGATAGTAGTAGTGGGTCAAGTCACCACGCGCATTGTGACACAGTACTGTCCAGAAAGAGGATATCTAGCTGGACAGGGCTATGGTCTGAGATAACACTGCTGGGATATTGGCTATTAGTTACAAAAGGGAGAATGACCTTGTCCAGCAGGAACAAGTCAATCCTAGAGTATGATTGGTGGACTGGAGGAAACAAGTCAATCCTAGAGTATGATATGTGGACTGGAGGAAACAAATCAATCCTAGAGTATGATTGGTGGACTGGAGGAAACAAATCAATCCTAGAGTATGATTGGTGGACTGGAGGAAACAAGTCAATCCTAGAGTATGATTGGTGGACTGGAGGAAACAAATCAATCCTAGAGTATGATTGGTGGACTGGAGGAAACAAGTCAATCCTAGAGTATGATTGGTGGACTGGAGGAAACAAGTCAATCCTAGAGTATGATTGGTGGACTGGAGGAAACAAGTCAATCCTAGAGTATGATTGGTGGACTGGAAGAAACAAGTCAATCCTAGAGTATGATTGGTGGACTGGAGGACACAAGTCAATCCTAGAGTATGATTGGTGGACTGGAGGAAACAAGACAATCCTAGAGTATGATTGGTGGACTGGAGGAAACAAGACAATCCTAGAGTATGATTGGTGGACTGGAGGAAACAAGTCAATCCTAGAGTATCAGCGGTGGACTGGAGGGAAAAAAGTAGTACTGTTTAACAGTGGGATTGCTCCTCCTCCATGGATCAGACAAATTATAGGATTCTAGAAATCAGTTGATTACTGCACCTGATTTTGAAATTATATTGTTGGGCTTCGGTCTGGATCTGTCTAGACTTGGATGCAATACACAATTGAAATCTCCACCCAATGTCAAATGATGAGAGTTAAGGTCAGAAAGTGTTGCGACGAGTTCAGAGAAATTGAGCGTCATCCCAATTAGGACCATAGAGGTTAGCCTAGAATAACCTGTGTGCTAAACAATTTCCCCATCACCATCTGCTATTAGTATCTGAAATTACCTTGGAGACAAATGGGGTGCTTTTTCTGATATGGATGGCTGCCCCTCTGGCCTTAGCACCAAAGTTGGAGTGAAATATTTGGTCTACCCATCCTCTCTTTAGTTTGTCATGGTCTCTGGACCGGAGATGGGTCTCTTGGAGAAAAACAACGAACGGATTTAAGTACGTAAGATGAGCATACACTCGGCTACGCTTCACCACCTGGTTCATTCCTTTCATGATCCAGCTGATACAGCTTGTGGCGCCTAGAGTATGTGAATTAGGCATAGTAATCAGAAATGAATGTAAGTACGATCTCATGGCCAGTGTGCTGAAAGGTCAGAGTAATAAAGAAAAGGGGGAAAAAACGTCTAAAAACAACAAAATAGCCAGAAAACCTTGGACCCCTATGCTGGTCTTCCCCCTGTTGGAAGGCTGCATCTACCTCTCCTAGAATAGAGCAAAAGGCTACCATGTTAAACTGAACCTCTTCTTCATGACTACCACCGTGTAGTCCGGGTAAATGCAAATATTCTGGCCATAGTAGGTGATGGGAGCCTCTCACGTTGCCTTAGGGAAGACCTCCTCCTCCTGAAGGTAGTGGAATTGAACTACTATGGTTCTGGGCGGCTGCCCATTCATTGGTGCAGACTGTATGCTTCTGTACTCCCTGTCAAGGTTGGGGGCGTAATCAAGGCCTAGAATTTCCTGTAGCAGTTTAGCTATGAATAGGGTAGGCCGCATTCTGCCTACGGTCTCGAGTCCCTCTCTCCCGCCGAAAATGTGACAGTTCCCTTGGCGCTGTCTGTTCTCGAGGTCCTCAACCTTGGAAGGGAGTTTGATGACATCTGATGAAAGCCGAGTGACTTGCTCTTCCAGTGTCACCACTGTGTCGGAGTAAATATTTACGCCAGACGATTCAGACGGGTGTCATCTCTTGTCAAGTCTTCGTTAACGGAGTCGATCTTTATGTATACCTCGGTGGCGAGAATAGGTATTTGTGTGGATAGTGACTCCACCTTATCCATCACAGTCTGTTCAGATTTAATGATAGCCGCCATTACCACGTCTAGGTCGGGAAACAGAGTCCGTGTCAGGTGAGCCCACGGCCGTTGTTGTCTCGACATTTTACGGTTAAAAGACAAAAGAATTCAGGAAAAAAATCCAGATTAGTAAATTGGGTTCGATTCCATATGAAATGTTACAAAATTAACACGGTGGGGGATGTGTTGGTCAAGTATTAATAGTAAATTGTTCGTCTTCACATGTTGCTGCTCCCCAGTATTTTCTTTTTTTCTGTGTTATTTCTTACATTATTAGGCCATAATTATTTTGGGTGTTATTACATACATCTGGAAAGAACTCTTGGATATCAGAGCGGCGGTAACCCACCAGTAGTACGACCAGGAATACGACCTTCCTGAATTGGATCCTTTGTTTGTACCCCCCCAGGGCAATTGATTCTAGAGGCTGATCCAAAACACAGCTGGCGGAGAAGAGGTATTCGGAGTGGACTTCTAGTCCGACTCAGGAGGCGTGCACATCACCCACTGCTTCCGAGTAAATGCTAATGTTCAGTCTTTGGATAATAAAGTTGATGAGCTCAGGGTGAGGATCATCTCCTTCCAGAGAGACATCAGGGATTGTGATGTATTCTGTTTCACGGAAACATGGCTCTCGAAATATACTGTCTGAGTATGTCCAACCAGTTGGGTTCTCAGTTCATCAAGCAGATGGGAATAAAGATCTCTACGGGTAGAAGGGCTGGCGTGTATGTTTCATGATTAACTACTCACGGTGTGATTGTGATAACATACAGAAACTCAAGTTCCTTTGTTCAACCAACCTAGAATACCTCACAATCAAATGCCGTCCGTATTACCGCCCAAGAGCATTCTCTTCGGTTATAGTCATAGCCGTGGATATTCCCTATCAAGCCGATACCACAACGACTCTCAAATAACTACACTGGACTGGAAACCACATATTCTTAGGCTGCATTTATTGTAGCAGGTAATTTTAACAAAGCTAAAATGAGGAAATCGCTACCGAAGTACTCTCATCACATTGACTGTAGCACTTGCTCAGAGAACATTGGACAACTGCTACTCAACTTTTCGAAATGCCTACAAGGCCCTCCCCCGCCCTCCCTTCGGTATGTCTTATCACGACTCCATTTTGCTCCTCCCTTCCTATAGGCAGAAACTCATACAGGAAGTACGTGAGCTACGGTCTATTCAACGCTGGTCTGACCAATCAAAATCCATGCTTCAAGATTTGTTTTGATCATGCAGACTGGGATATGTCCCGGGTAGCCTCTGAGAATAACATTGAGGAGTACACCGATACGGTGACTGAGTTTATCAGGAAATGTATTGTTGTACCCACTGACTTTTAACCTACCCAAACCAGAAACCGTGGATAGATGGCAGCATTCGCGCAAAACTGAAAGCGCAAACCACTGCATTTAACCATGGCAAGGTGACTGGGAATATGGCCGAATAGTATAATATATATTTTTTAAACAGTGTAGTTATTCCCTCCTGTAAGCAATCAAACAGGCAAAACATCAGTACAAAGACAAAGTGGAGACGCAATTCAACGACTCAGACACGTATGTGGCAGGGTCTACAGACAACCACGGACTACAAAGTGAGTCTGTGATGTCTTGCTTCCGGATAAACTAAACACCTTTTTCGCCCACTTTGAGTATAACACAGTGCCACCGACGCGGCCAGCTACCAAGAACTGTGGGTTCTCCTCCGTGGCCGACGTGAATAAGACATTTAATCGCGATAACCCTCGCTGGGGAAGCCACGTCCTCAGAGTATGCGCAGTCCAGCTGGCTGGAGTGTTTACAGGCATATTCAATCTCTCCCTATCCCAGTCTGCTGTCCCCACATGCTTCAAGATGTCCACCACTGTTCCTCTACCCAAGAAAGCAAATGTAGCTGAACTAAATGACTATCGCCCTGTAGCACTCACTTCTGTCATCACAAAGTTCTTTGAGAGACTAGTCAAGGATAATATCACCTCTACCTTAACTGACACCCTAGACCCACTTCAACTTGCTTATCACTCCAGTAGATCCACAGACGATGCAATCACACTGCACACTGCCCTATCCCATCTGGGCAAGAGGAAAACCTATGTAAGAATGCTGTTCATTGACTATAGCTCAGGATTCAACACCATAGTACCCTCCATGCTCATCGTTAAACTCGGAGCCCTGGGTCTGAACCCCGCCTTGTGCAACTAGGTCCTGGTCTTCCTGACGGGCCACCCCAAGGTGGTGAAGGTAGGAAACATCACCTCTGCTCTGCTGATCCTCATCATAGGGGACCCACAAGGGTGCGTGCTCAGCCTCCTCCTGTACTCCGTTTACCCATAACCGCGTGGCCACACACGCCTCCAACAACACAACAGTAGTAGGCCTGATTACAAACAATGATGAGACAGCCTACAGGGAGGAGGTGAGGTCCCTGGGAGTGTGGTGCCAGGAAAATAACCTCTCACTCAACATCAACAAAACAAAGGAGCTGATCGTGGACTTCAGGAAACAGCAGAGGGAAGGCCAAAAATATCAAGGATAACAACCACCCGAGCCACTGCCTGTTCACCCCGCTATCATCCAGAAGGCGAGGTCAGTACAGGTGCATCAAAGCTGGGACCGAGAGACCGAAAAACAGGTTATATCTCAAGCCAGCAGACTGTTAAATAGCCGTCACTAGCATCTTAGAGGCTGCTGCCCTATATACATAGACTTGAAATCACTGGCCACTTTAATGTTTACATTTTTAAAATTAAACCACATATTTTGCATTACTCATCTCACATGTATATGCTGCATTCTATTCATTGCTCATCCAAATATTTATATATTCTTAATTCCTTTACATTAGATTTGTGTGTATTGTTAGATATTACTGCACTGTTGGAGCTAGAAACACAAGCATTTCGCTACACCCGCAATAACATCTGCTAAACATGCGTATGTGACCAATAACATTTGATTTGTAATGATGATCATTCTGTTTTAATCAGCTTCTTGATATGCAAGGTGGATGTATTATATTGGTAAAGGAGAAATGCTCACTAACAGGGATATAAACAAATTTATACACAACATTTTAGAGAAATAAGCCATTTGTGCATATGGAACATTTCTGGGATCTTTTATTTCAGCTCATGAAACATGGGACCAGCACTTGTTTGTATTTTTTTGTTAATAAGAGAACATTTTCCAATTTACAATAAAAAAAAAATATCTTTGTAAATGTGGGGTAGGTTGTTGTAGATCATTAGAACATGCACATTTATTCCCTTGATTTAGATTCTGTTTTAAGACAAAAAAATGTTAAAGACTATGCAAGGGGTGTGTAGACTTTCACTAGCGACTATCTTACTTGTGTTGACCCCGTTTTGCTCTCCAGACAGAATAGCGTGCAGTTGGTTTGGAACGGGATCATTTCCTTTTGATCCCTTACAGAGTGAGTCAGAAGAGCATTGACTTATTCAATTTAGACTCATTTACGCAAATAGAACTAATGTAAATGTGTGGGGGGGGTTTTCTAACATGTTCTTATACTGTCCTTACGTATGTTCTTATGTCGTCCTAACGTAGTCTACACTGCTATCTGCCCAGCAGCTAGCCAGCTTGCATACGTCCACCGTGTACCGAATTGCAGCACTGTAGAAACTATTACACTCAACTGAACGACTTGATTAGTGTAGTGTTAGCTAGCTACATAGTTGTCTTTGCTGTCTTCGTATCCAAGATAATTGTGTAGTTTAGAGCGTGTAGTCTTAGAGTGATTATCTTAATTTACTGAGGTTATCTAGCCAGCTATTTGTCGTCCTTAACGTAGGAGACACTGCTAGCTAGCCAACAGCTAGCCAACGTCTACTGAATAGAACTTCCGCACTCAACAACCGGTGCATTCTTCGCTCCACAGGTAGTATCACATATTTCATTTCATTACAGCACAACGGTTTGATTTGTTTGATCGTAGCTAGCTACATAGCTAGCTACATAGCCGTCTGTGTATCAAAGATAATTGTTGTCGTTCTTTTAACGTAACGTAATCAACACTGCTAGCTAGCCAGCTAGCCCCGAATAGCAGCACTGTAGAAACTATTACACTCAACGGAACAACTTGATTAGTGTAGTGTCAACAACGCAGCCACTGCCAGCTAGCCTACAAAGTCAACAACGCAGCCACTGCCAGCTAGCCTACTTCAGCAGTACTGTATCATTTTAATCATTTTAGTCAATAAGATTCTTGCTACGTAAGCTTAACTTTCTGAACATTTGAGACGTGTAGTCCACTTGTCATTCCAATCTCCTTGCATTAGCGTAGCCTCTTCTGTAGCCTGTCAACTATGTGTCTGTCTATCCCTGTTCTCTCCTCTCTGCACAGACCATACAAACGTTCCACACCGCGTGGTTCACCCTAATCTGGTGGTCCCAGCGCGCACGACCCACGTGGAGTTCCAGGTCTCCGGTAGCCTCTGGAACTGCCGATCTGCAGCCAACAAGGCAGAGTTCATCTCAGCCTATGCCTCCCTCCAGTCCTCGACTTCTTGGCACTGACAGAAACATGGATCACCACAGATAACACTGCTACTCCTACTGCTCTCTCTTCGTCCGCCCACGTGTTCTCGCACACCCCGAGAGCTTCTGGTCAGCGGGGTGGTGGCATCGGGATCTTATTTGGTCATTCTCTCTTTCTCCCCTTACCCATCTGTCTATCGCCTCCTTTGAATTTCATGCTGTCACAGTTACCAGCCCTTTCAAGCTTAACATCCTTATCATTTATCTCCAGGTTCCCTCGGAGAGTTCATCAATGAGCTTGATGCCTTGATAAGCTCCTTTCCTGAGGACGGCTCACCTCTCACAGTTCTGGGCGACTTTAACCTCCCCACGTCTACCTTTGACTCATTCCTCTCTGCCTCCTTCTTTCCACTCCTCTCCTCTTTTGACCTCACCCTCTCACCTTCCCCCTACTCACAAGGCAGGCAATACGCTCGACCTCATCTTTACTAGATGCTGTTTTTCCACTAACCTCATTGCAACTCCCCTCCAAGTCTCCGACCACTACCTTGTATCCTTTTCCCTCTCGCTCTCATCCAACACTTCCCACACTGCCCCTACTCGGATGGTATCGCGCCGTCCCAACCTTCGCTCTCTCTCCCCCGCTACTCTCTCCTCTTCCATCCTATCATCTCTTCCCTCTGCTCAAACCTTCTCCAACCTATCTCCTGATTCTGCCTCCTCAACCCTCCTCTCCTCCCTTTCTGCATCCTTTGACTCTCTATGTCCCCTATCTTCCAGGCCGGCTCGGTCCTCCCCTCCCGCTCCGTGGCTTGACGACTCATTGCGAGCTCACAGAACAGGGCTCCGGGCAGCCGAGCGGAAATGGAGGAAAACTCGCCTCCCTGCGGACCTGGCATCCTTTCACTCCCTCCTCTCTACATTTTCCTCCTCTGTCTCTGCTGCTAAAGCCACTTTCTACCACTCTAAATTCCAAGCATCTGCCTCTAACCCTAGGAAGCTCTTTGCCACCTTCTCCTCCCTCCTGAATCCTCCTCCCCCTCCCCCTCCTCCCTCTCTGCAGATGACTTCGTCAACCATTTTGAAAAGAAGGTCGAAATCCGATCCTCGTTTGCTAAGTCAAAGACACCGCTGGTTCTGCTCACAGTGCCCTACCCTGTGCTCTGACCTCTTTCTCCCCTCTCTCTCCAGATGAAAGTCTTGTGACGGCCGGCCGCCCAACAACCTGCCCGCTTGACCCTATCCCCTCCTCTCTTCTCCAGACCATTTCCGGAGACCTTCTCCCTTACCTCACCTCGCTCATCAACTTATCCCTGACCGCTGGCTACGTCCCTTCCGTCTTCAAGAGAGCGAGAGTTGCACCCCTTCTGAAAAAACCTACACTCGATCCCTCCGATGTCAACAACTACAGACCAGTATCCCTTCTTTCTTTTCTCTCCAAAACTCTTGAACGTGCCGTCCTTGGTCAGCTCTCCCGCTATCTCTCTCAGAATGACCTTCTTGATCCAAATCAGTCAGGTTTCAAGACTAGTCATTCAACTGAGACTGCTCTTCTCTGTATCACGGAGGCGCTCCGCACCGCTAAAGCTAACTCTCTCTCCTCTGCTCTCATCCTTCTAGACCTATCGGCTGCCTTCGATACTGTGAACCATCAGATCCTCCTCTCCACCCTCTCCGAGTTGGGCATCTCCGGCGTGGCCCACGCTTGGATTGCGTCCTACCTGACAGGTCGCTCCTACCAGGTGGCGTGGCGAGAATCTGTCTCCTCACCATGCGCTCTCACCACTGGTGTCCCCCAGGGCTCTGTTCTAGGCCCTCTCCTATTCTCGCTATACACCAAGTCACTTGGCTCTGTCATAACCTCACATGGTCTCTCCTATCATTGCTATGCAGACGACACACAATTAATCTTCTCCTTTCCCCCTTCTGATGACCAGGTGGGAATCGCATCTCTGCATGTCTGGCAGACATATCAGTGTGGATGACGGATCACCATCTCAAGCTGAACTTCGGCAAGACGGAGCTGCTCTTCCTCCCGGGGAAGGACTGCCCGTTCCATGATCTCGCCATCACGGTTGACAACTCCATTGTGTCCTCCTCCCAGAGCGCTAAGAACCTTGGCGTGATCCTGGACAACACCCTGTCGTTCTCAACTAACATCAAGGCGGTGGCCCGTTCCTGTAGGTTCATGCTCTACAACATCCGCAGAGTACGACCCTGCCTCACACAGGAAGCGGCGCAGGTCCTAATCCAGGCACTTGTCATCTCCCGTCTGGATTACTGCAACTCGCTGTTGGCTGGGCTCCCTGCCTGTGCCATTAAACCCCTTCAACTCATTCTAGTGTTCAACCTTCCCAAGTTCTCTCACCCACCCCGCTCCTCCGCTCTCTCCACTGGCTTCCAGTTGAAGCATCCGCTACAAGACCATGGTGCTTGCCTACGGAGCTGTGAGGGGAACGGCACCTCAGTACCTCCAGGCTCTGATCAGGCCCTACACCCAAATAAGGGCACTGCGTTCATCCACCTCTGGCCTGCTCGCCTCCCTACCACTGAGGAAGTACAGTTCCCGCTCAGCCCAGTCAAAACTGTTCGCTGCTCTGGCTCCCCAATGGTGGAACAAACTCCCTCACGACGCCAGGACAGCGGAGTCAATCACCACCTTCCGGAGACACCTGAAACCCCACCTCTTTAAGGAATACCTAGGATAGGATAAAGTAATCCTTCTCACCCCCCCCTTAAAATATGTAGATGCACTATTGTAAAGTGGCTGTTCCACTGGATGTCATAAGGTGAATGCACCAATTTGTAAGTCGCTCTGGATAAGAGCGTCTGCTAAATGACTTAAATGTAATGTAATGTAAATGTCCTTTGCAACTCCCTGTCAGGTGTGGTAGATGGTTCAGTTGTTCAACTACCAGACATATTTTGGGGATACTTGAGTCATACACTGTGTACAAAACATTAGGAACACCTGCTCTTTCCATGACGTAGCTTTCATTACAACCGGTCAGTCAATGATTACTGA
The DNA here is from genome assembly GCF_021184085.1 of Oncorhynchus gorbuscha. Classification (NCBI taxonomy): domain Eukaryota; kingdom Metazoa; phylum Chordata; class Actinopteri; order Salmoniformes; family Salmonidae; genus Oncorhynchus; species Oncorhynchus gorbuscha. The sequence goes on along the minus strand of NC_060180.1, from coordinate 71,167,435 downwards.
TTGATGTCACTAGTTAAATCCACTTCAATCAGTGTAGATGAGGTGTGTTCCTAAGGTGTTCCTAACGTTTTGTACACTCAGTGTCTATTCTAGAACACATATTGGAAGTTGTGAACCATGTTTGTTCATTTTTAAATAGTCGGTCCAAGCATTGCTTCTGTGTACCTCTAAAATGAACCACTATAATGCAGCACGAATCCAGGGTTCATTTGAATACTTCTAACAAATCCTCATTTTCTTTGAAGTAAACACTGATCTAACATGTCTGGATTGGTGAAAAACTAAGAGGTAGTACCCTTGCTTTCACCTATTCAATTGTTTTGCATCACTGATTACCTCGAGGAGGGGAAGGAGGGAAGCATTATACATGTATTTTTCTGACTTTTGTTGAACAGATGCAGGATGACAATGGGGAAAGATGGAGATGTGTCATATGACAGTAGCCCAGATTCTAACCTATGCCAACACTGGAGACCGGCTTTACCCCTAGAGCAGCCAGGCCACAGAGGGAAGCATTTTAACAGTTTCGAAGAGGGCTGACTAATACTTTGGACCTACGCTTTCCTCTGTTTTTGTAGGTGAGTCAGGGGAATGTCCCGGGCATCGAGACTGCCTCACTGGCCATGGACACAGAGGAGGGAGTGGAGGTGGTGTGGAACGAAGTGCAGTTCTCCGATAAGAAGGTCTTCAAATCTCACGAGGTATCTTTTTGATAATTCTGTCCTGATTTTTTATTTTTTTATTTATTATTCCCCCCCCATTTTTTTTAAAGGCAGAATCTGGTTAAAAAATATTTGTAAAAAAAAATTAAAAGAGAAAAAAAATAAGTTTGACCCGGCAGGACTAGGAAGGTAGATATTTTTGTCGTGTGTGTCAAAGAGTGATGTTGATAACCGGCTTTGAGAGCTCATGGGGCAGGCAGGTAGCCTAGTGGTTAGAGCATTGGACCAGTAATCGAAAGGTTGTGCGATCAAATCCCTGAGCTGACAAGAAGTTTGTCATTCTGAACAAGGCAGTTAACCCACTGTTCCAAGGCCATCATTGTAAATAAGAATGTGTTATTTAACTGACTTGCCTAGTTAAATAAAGATAGTAAAACATTTCAGAAGTGTGGGTCTTCATGGTTGTTTGTCTTGCAGGATCGAATGAGGGAGATGTTTGAGAGCCTGATGCATGTAGATCACCCCAACATTGTCAAGTTCCATAAGTACTGGCTGGACACCAGGGAGAGTCGGGCGAGGGTGAGGGACATGAGCACGCATGACCTTGGTCTCACACACACACACACACACACACACACACACACACACACACACACACACACACACACACACACACACACACACACACACACACACACACACACACACACACACACACAGGTAACCAGTACATACTGTACACAGGAACAAACTGTCAGCATCCGGGAGAAGTAATTACCCTCCTTTTTTTTTTAAAGTCCATTCAAAACGGCTTGTGAATTTCAATGACTATAGTATATGGATATATAATTTTACACCTTTTCGGATAAACAAGTTTTTCCAAGAACACTGATGCCCCTCCCCCTTCCATTCATTATATCTCCATGTCTATCTCCGAACTCAGGTGATCTTCATCACAGAGTACATGTCATCAGGCAGTCTCAAGCAGTTCTTAAAGAAAACAAAGAAAAACCACAAGACCATGAATGTCAAGGTGAGTCCTTTCCATAGAGAATGATAGAGGCCTCTAATGACCAAAAGGCTTACACCATTTTAAAGTAGGCTTACACCATTTTAAAGTAGTCAAGTGGGTGGGTAATTCCTATGGGTAGCCTGAATGGCGTTAACCATGCTGTCAAATCTATCATCTCTATGGTCCATTCCCACTTGTCTTCCTCCTCCCTCACCAAACCTCAACTGGGAATAGCGCCGTCTAGTGTTTGGCTTTAAAACTACCACAACATCTAGGATTTAGAATGTTTCTCATAGTCACTTATCCTGTATTTGTCTCTGGATGCATTCCAGACCACCCGCAAAGCAGTCGCGCTGCACATACTAACTGATTCAAATGCTCTACAGCAGGGCATCAGATTGCACCAGTAGGTTAAACACTTATCCAGACGGTGTGAGATTTTGTAGACGGCCATGGTTTTTGTATCTATTTAAGTCATTCAGTAAAACTGTTTCTCTGCTTGCGTGTGGTCGGTTTTTAGGCATGGAAGCGATGGTGCACACAGATTCTGTCAGCTCTGAGGTAAGAAACCCGGCACCATTCAACCTGTCACTCAAAACTCACGCAAATTATGTCGCCCCCCCCCACTGGGCAAATGTGTAACACAAAATCGGTCCCTTTTTTGGTTGATTTTCAACAAATGTGAATTTTGTTTGAAATAAACCAACTCTTGAAATCTTGTAGTCAAATTGTGGTTCAAATCTAGTTAAAATGACGTTGACTTTTATTTTTTTATTTTTTTTACCAGAAGTTCAACTACAATTCAGATGACTATTTATTCAGTGATATATCTAAAGGATAGTGTTGGAAAAAGTACCCATTTGTCATGCTTGAGTAAAAGTAAAGACACCTTAATAGAAAATGACTCAAAAGTGAAAGTCACCCAGTAAAATCCTTCTTAAGTAAAAAAAATATATATATATTTGGTTTTAAATATACTTAAGTGTAAATCATTTCAAATTCCTTATTAAGCAAACCAGATGGCACAATTTTCTTGTTTTAAAAAAAAAATGTACTGTTAGCCAGGGGCACACTCCAACACTCATACATAATTTTCAAACAAAACATTTATTTAGTGAGTCCACCAGATCAGATGCAGTAGGGACGACCAGGGATTTTCTCTTTAAGTGAGTAAATTAGACCATTTTCCTGTCCAGCTGAGCATTCAAAGGGAAATTTGTATGGAGTAAAAAAGTACAATATTTTCCTCAGGAATGTAGTGAAGTAAAAGTAGTCAAAAATATCAAAAGTACAGATAGATACCTGAAACTACTTAAGAAAAAATACTTTAAAGTACTTAAGTACTTTAGACCACATGGTAACAAGAGGAAAAAACAAGATGGTGGCTCCACAAAGCAGTATCCCAGCAGGTTTAGGGGAGAATCTGACTGCCATGTTTCTTAAATTGTATTATATTTAACTACCATAAATGAGCAACTTTAACATCAAGCTGAACGATGTGAAACTGCTTCTCCTGTAGAAGATTTATGAAGTAGATTATACACAGCACATGACGAGACATAATATATTACTGACAAGCTGAACGATGTGAAACTGCTTCTCCTGTAAGAAGATTTATGAAGTAGATTATACACAGCACATGACAAGACATAATATATTACTGACATTTGATTTTAACACAGGACAGAAATCACACGCATGCAAAAAGGTTAGTTTTTTTTATATGAATGCGAATTTATATCCTTAGTTATCTGCATTCCTGCCACCCGCCCATAGTCCATGGTAACTTGACGTGTGACACCATCTTTATCCAGCACAACGGACTCATCAAGATCGGCTCGGGTATGTGGTCTACAGGGCAAGGAGAGAGGGGGGGGGAGTACCAGTACTCCACTGTTTTCCCTGACACTAGTTGGATTTAAATCATAGGAAATGCTATGCTTTTAAAACCATCAGAGGTAGTGCACAAGTGGACATTTGCAGGGAAAAGATTGGAGAATTACAACGCGGGTGTTTATCTAATCACCCCAAAAAATGATAATAAGAGACTGCTGTTACCGATGTACCCCTCTAACAGACCTACGGTGATATCACATTCTATTAAATTGAATGGGGATTACAGTACCAGTCAAAAGTTTGGATATCAACTCATTCAAGGGTTTTTATTTGTACTATTTTCTACATTGTAGAATAATCTTCGCTATTATTCTACGTTGTAAAACCCTTGAATGAGTAGGTGTGTCCAAACTTTTGACTGGTACTGTATATAATTGAATAAATACCTAACTTTTCCTCAGTTTTTCCTCTTGGGGCATGATCATTTGTTTGAATTCTCAGTGTCTTTCTGTTTTGTTTACAGTGTGGCATAGGCTGTTTGTCAATGGTAAGAATCCTATTTGTCACTGTTGTTTTTTTTCCCCCTTCTAGTCTACAATCCACTACTAATTTAGGAACTAAGTTCTGTTGTGGTTTATGTTCTCAAGACTGCCATTCACTTGGTCAAAAAAAAACTCTGTTTTTTTTAGATAACCTGTTGAAGAGTTAATATAATCTGTTTTCGAGAGTGTGAACGAGATGGAGACTTGTATTTTTTTACTCTGGTCTGTTTGTCCCTTTCCTAGTTTTCCCAGAGGCGATCTACGGAAATGTGCAGCATCATCGGGATGATGAAACGAACCAGCACTATTTTGCTCCTGAATACGGCTGTAAGTGTCTATCTCCCATCTTTCTTACTCTCCCTTTAACTCCATCTACTCCTCATGCATTTGATGTAGCTCTTATTTTGGCTCGTGTGCATGAACAATACTCCACCTATTCTTACAGTTCATATAAGGAAATCGGTCAATTGAAATAAATTCATTAGGCCCTAATCTATGGATTTCACATGGGGCATAGCCATGGGTGGGCCTGGGAGAGCATAGGCCCACCCACTTGGGAGCCAGAACCAGCCAATCTGAATGAGTTTTTCCCCACAAAAGGGCTTTATTACAGACGGATATACTCCTCAGTTTCATCAGCTGTCTGGGTGACTGGTCTCAGTCGATCTCACAGGCATCGGAACGCAGAGCTTTCAAAACATGAGTCACTTCCAGATTGGATTTTTTTCAGGCTTTCGCCTGCAATATCAGTTATGTTATACGCACATACAATATTTTTACAGTTTTGGAAACTTTAGAGTGTTTTCTATCCTAAGCTGTCAATTATATGCATATTCTAGCATCTTGTCCTGACAAAATATCCTGTTTACTATGGGAACGTTATTTTTCCAAAAATGAAAATACTGCCCCCTAGTTACAAGAAGTTAAGAAGCCGGATGTGAAGGTGCCAGGCTAGTGTCGTTACACGTGGTCTGCGATTGTAAGGCCTGCCAAACTGCCAAATTCTCTAAAACAACATTGGAGGCGGCTTATGGTAGTGAAATTAACATTCTCTGGCCATAACTCTGGTGGACATTCCTCCAGTCAACATGCTAATTGATTGCTCCCTCAACTTGCGACATCTGTGGTGTTGTGAGGTCCTTTTATTTTCCCCAGCACAAGGTTCACCTGTGTAATAATCATGCTGTTTAATCAGCTTCTTGAAATGCCACACCTGTTAGGTGTATGGATTATCTTGACAAAGGAGAAATGCTTACTAACAGGGATGGAAATTAATGTGCACAATTTGAGAAATAAGCTTTTTGAGTGCAAGGAACATTTCTGGGATCTTTTATTTCAGCTCATGAAACATGGGACCAACACTTAATTTTTATTTATTTAACTTTTATTTAACTAGGCAAGTCAGTTAAGAAAACATCTTATTTACTTTGGCGGCCTACACCGGCCAAACCCGGACAACACTGGGCCAAATGTGCGCCGCTCCTATGGGACTCCCAAACACGGCCGGTTGTGATACAGCCTGGATAAAAACTTGCATGTTGCGTTTTTTTTATTTTTGTTCAGTATAGATTCTAATGCTCTTAGCCATTTTCAGCCAATCTCCAACCTTCCATTATTAAGCAAACATCTGGAGAATTTGGTGTTCAAACAGCAGTGTCAACTTAAAAAAAAAAAAAAAGTTTACAATTCCCATCTGGTTTTAATGCCCACCACAGCACAGAGACCGCCTTAGTTAAAGTGGTCAATTATCTTTTAGAGCCATCAGATGCCAAACAGCTCTCTGTCCTTGTACTCTTAGCTCTCTGTCCTTGTACTCTTAGCTTTAAGTGCTGCAGTCGACACTGTTGACCATGATGTCCTTCTGGGCAGACTGTGGAAACGTGTGTTGGCCTCTCCAGTCCAGTTCTAAATTGGTTTAGAACTGTTTTGTTTTGTCACCCTTGGTGAACAACACTCAGAGAAAATACATTCCACAAGGTTCTATTTCCGGTAATGAGTCCGGTGCTGTTCAGTTAATATATGTTAACCCTTGGCAGCGTTATCAGAAAGCACAGCATTGATTTTCACTGCTACGCATATGTAACACAACTTTACATTTCTGTGTCACCAGAGAATTTTAGCTCCATGGATAAATTATTAGGCTGTATTGGTGATTGTAAATAATTGGGTGGCTCACAACTTCCTCCAGCTAAATTAAGACAAGACCGAGGTACTTATTGTTGGAGCCAAAGCACAGAGGGAGAATCTAGCCACACATTATAATTCACGGACAAGAAAGATAAAAATCCAGGTAAAAAACCTAAGTGGTATTTTACATTCTGAGCTAAATTTCGAATCACAATGTAGGATTTTTGACAGCTTTTTACCACCTGAGGAACATTGCCAATGTGCATCCGTTTCTCTCAGGCTGATAGACTCATCCATGCTTTTATTACAAGCAGGCTTGACTACTACTGTAATGCTCTCCTGTCTGGTCTACCCAAGAATGCCATTGGTCAGCCTCAAAACATACAGAATGCTGCAGCGTGGGTACTGACCAAGACCAGACGGAGAGCACACATTACACCGGTTTTAAGGTCTCTGCACTGACTGCCTGTGAGTTTTAGAATACATTTTAAGATTCTTATATTGGATTTTAAATCAATCCACCATTGTGCACCCCAGCACATATCAGACATGCTTTTAAGTTATGTTCCCACTAGGTCCCTCCGGTCCTCTGTCACTGGCCTTTTAACTACCCCAAAGCCTGGGACCAAGAGGCATGGAGAGACAGCCTTTAGTTACTATGCCCCCAGCCCTCTGCCAGAGAACCTGAGGGGACCAAGAGGCATGGAGAGGCAGCCTTTAGTTACTATGCCCCCAGCCCTCTGCCAGAGAACCTGAGGGGACCAAGAGGCATGGAGAGGCAGCCTTTAGTTACTATGCCCCCAGCCCTCTGCCAGAGAACCTGAGGGGACCAAGAGGCATGGAGAGGCAGCCTTTAGTTACTATGCCCCCAGCCCTCTGCCAGAGAACCTGAGGGGACCAAGAGGCATGGAGAGGCAGCCTTTAGTTACTATGCCCCCAAGCCCACTGCCAGAGAACCCGAGGGGACCAAGAGGCATGGAGAGGCAGCCTTTAGTTACTATGCCCCCAGCCCTCTGCCAGAGAACCTGAGGGGACCAAGAGGCATGGAGAGGCAGCCTTTAGTTACTATGCCCCCAGCCCACTGCCAGAGAACCTGAGGGGACCAAGAGGCATGGAGAGGCAGCCTTTAGTTACTATGCCCCCAGCCCTCTGCCAGAGAACCTGAGGGGACCAAGAGGCATGGAGAGGCAGCCTTTAGTTACTATGCCCCCAGCCCTCTGCCAGAGAACCTGAGGGGACCAAGAGGCATGGAGAGGCAGCCTTTAGTTACTATGCCCCCAGCCCTCTGCCAGAGAACCTGAGGGGATCAAGAGGCATGGAGAGGCAGCCTTTAGTTACTATGCCCCTAGCCTCTGCCAGAGAACCTGAGGGGACCAAGAGGCATGGAGAGGCAGCCTTTAGTTACTATGCCCCCAGCCCTCTGCCAGAGAACCTGAGGGGACCAAGAGGCATGGAGAGGCAGCCTTTAGTTACTATGCCCCCAGCCCTCTACCAGAGAACCTGAGGGGACCAAGAGGCATGGAGAGGCAGCCTTTAGTTACTATGCCCCCAGCCCTCTACCAGAGAACCTGAGGGGACCAAGAGGCATGGAGAGGCAGCCTTTAGTTACTATGCCCCCAGCCCTCTGCCAGAGAACCTGAGGGGATCAAGAGGCATGGAGAGGCAGCCTATAGTTACTATGCCCCTAGCCTCTGCCAGAGAACCTGAGGGGACCAAGAGGCATGGAGAGGCAGCCTTTAGTTACTATGCCCCCAGCCCTCTGCCAGAGAACCTGAGGGGACCAAGAGGCATGGAGAGGCAGGCTTTAGTTACTATGCCCCCAGCCTTCTGCCAGAGAACCTGAGGGGACCAAGAGGCATGGAGAGGCAGCCTTTAGTTACTATGACCCCATCCCTCTGCCAGAGAACCTGAGGGGACCAAGAGGCATGGAGAGGCAGCCTTTAGTTACTATGCCCCCAGCCCTCTACCAGAGAACCTGAGGGGACCAAGAGGCATGGAGAGGCAGCCTTTAGTTACTATGACCCCATCCCTCTGCCAGAGAACCTGAGGGGACCAAGAGGCATGGAGAGGCAGCCTTTAGTTACTATGCCCCCAGCCCTCTACCAGAGAACCTGAGGGGACCAAGAGGCATGGAGAGGCAGCCTATAGTTACTATGCCCCCAGCCCTCTGCCAGAGAACCTGAGGGGGGCTGAAACTGTGGACATATTTAAAAGAGATCTTAAAACACACCTCTTTAGCTTTGCTTTTCCTTTGGGTACTTTTTAGTCGTTCAGTTTGTATTATTTGATTTTTTTTCATCATCTATGCTTGTGTAGTAAATATTTCCGTTTATTTTTTCCTGTGAAGGATTCCATGTCGGAAATGTGCTATATAAAAATATAGCTTGATTTGATGTCATATTTTATATGCTTTGTTTTGTAAATAGTTTTTGTGTGTAGTGTACATTGAGCTGTCTTCAAATGTGTGTAATTCAGACAAAGGGGTCTCTAAATAACCTTTTCTCTTTCCTTCTCCCCTTGTCTCTGTCTCACACACTCTGTGTCTGTCTCTGTCTCTGTCTCTCCCTGTCTCTCTCTGTCTCTCTCCTACACTATTCTGCTTTAGTGGCTGAGGATGTTTGCTCTATTGACATCTTCGCCTTTGGCATATGTACCCTGGAGGTAAGACAAAACAACCCGGGGTGAAGTTTCCCCCTGGGTACAGATTCAGGATCAGCGTCTAGGGTGAACTTCACTCTATGCCGACACAAAACACTTTCTCTTGCAGTGTTCCAATAATAAACAACCAAATACCCTTTAGATACACTACATGACCAAAAGTATGTGGACACCTGCTCGTCATCAAACATCTCATTCTAAAATCGCAGGCATTTATGGAGTTGGTTCTTGCTTTTGTTGCTATAACAGCTTCCACTCTTCTGGGAAGGCTTTCCACTAGATGTTGGAACATTGCTGCGGGGACTTGCTTCCATTCAGCCACAAGATAATTGGTGTTGTTGGGCGATTTAGGCCTGGCTCGCAGTCGGCGTTCCAATTCAACCCAAAGGTGTTCAATGGGGTTGAGGTCAGGGCTCTGCAGGCCAGTCAAGTTATCCCACACCAATCTTGACAAACTACTTTAAAAAACGTTTTTGTTTTTAAATTCAGCCCAATTGTGACTACGGTCTTGTCTCACCGTTGGAACCCCCCCCCAACGGGCTCGAGAGGTGAAGATTGATTCATGCTTCCTGAGAAAGAGGCCGCGCCCTGAGAAAGATGCCGCGCCCTGAGAAAGATGCCGCGCCCTGGGAAAGAGGCCGCGCCCTGGGAAAGAGGCCGCGCCCTGGGAAAGAGGCCGCGCCCTGGGAAAGAGGCCGCGCCCTGAGAAAGATGCCGCGCCCTGAGAAAGATGCCGCGCCCTGGGAAAGAGGCCTCGCCCTGAGAAAGATGCCGCGCCCTGAGAAAGATGCCGCGCCCTGAGAAAGATGCCGTGCCCTGAGAAAGATGCCGCGCTTCTTACCAAAGCCGATTAGAAATTGTAATGTATTTTTGTAGCCGTCTATTTACCACCACAAACTGACGCTGGCAATAAGATCTCACTCAAGCAGCTGTATAAGGCAATAAGCAAACAGAAAAATGCTCATCCAGAAGTGGTGCTCCTAGTGGCCAGGAATTTTAATGCAGGCAAACATAAATCTGTTTTACCTCATTGCTACCAGCATGTCACATGTGCAACCAGAGGGAAAAAAAACTCTAGACCACCTTTTACTCCACACACAGACACCAACAAAGCTCTCCCTCGCCCTCCATTTGGAAAATCTGACCATAATTATATCCTCCTGATTCAGGCATATGAGCAAAAACTAAAGCAGGAAGTACCAGTGATTCGCTCAATACGGAAGTGGTCAGATGATGCGGATGCTACACTACAGGACTGTTTTGCTAGCACAGACTGGAATATGTTCTGCGATCCATCCAATGGTATTGAGGAGTATACCACCTCAGTCACTGGCTTCAATAAGTGTATCGACGACGTCGTCCCCTCAGTGACCGTACGTACATATCCCAACCAGAAGCCATGGATTACAGGCAACAACCACACTGAGCTAAAGGCTAGAGCTACTGCTTTCAAGGATTGGGATACTAATCAGGACGCTATGAGGACGCTACGCTAGAAGTCCCACTATACTCTCCGACGAACCATCAAACAGGCAAAGCGTCAATAGAGGACTAAGATCGGATCCTACTATACCGGCTCTGACGCTCATCGACGGGGCAGGGCTTGCAAACGATTACGGACTACAAAGCGAAACCCAGCTGCGAGCTTGCCAGTGATGCGAGCCTACCAGATGGACTAAATGCCTTTTTTATGCTTGCTTCGAGGCAAACAACACTGAAACATGCATGAGAGCACCAGCTGTTCCAGACAACTGTGTGATCACGCTCTCCGTAGCTGATGTAAGACCTTTAAACAGGTCAACATTCAGACGGATTACCAGGACGTGTTTTCAGAGCATGGGTGGATCAAATGGCAAGTGTCTTCACTGACATTTTCAACCTCTCCCTGACTGAGTCTGTAATACCTATGTTTCAAGCAGACCACCGTAGTCCCTGTGTCCAAGAAAGCGAAGGTATCCTGCCTAAATGGCTAACGCTCTGTAGCACTCACGTCTGTAGCCATGAAGTGCTTTGAATGGCTCATGTTAACACCATCATCCCAGAAATCCTAGACCCACTGCAATTCGCATACCGCCCCAACAGATCCACAGATGATGCAATCTCAATTGCACTTCACACTGCCCTTTCCCATCTGGATAAAAGGAACACCTATGTGAGAATGCTTTTCAATGACTACAGCTCAGCGTTCAACACCATAGTGCCCACAAAGCTAATCATTAAGCTCAGGACACTGGGACTAAACGCCTCCCTCTGCAACTGGATCCGGGACTTCCTGACGGGCTGCCCCCCAGGTGGTAAAAGTAGGCAACAACACATATGCAATACTGATCCTCAACATGGGGGCCACTCAGGGGTGCGTCCTGAGTCCCCTCCTGTACTCCCTGTTCACCCACAACTGTGTGGCCACGCACGACTCCAACGCCATCAAGTTTGCTGGCGACACAACAGTGGCTAGTGTCGCCAGCAATGACAATGTTGAGACAGCCTATAGCGAGGAGGTCAGATAGCTGGCAGTGTGGTGTCAGGACAACAAGCTCCTATGGCGGTGCCACGTTGAAAGTCACTGAGCTCTTCCGTATGGCCATTCTACTGCCAATGTTTGTCTATGGAGATCGCATGGCTGTGCTCGATTTTATACACCTGTCAGCTACGGTTGTGGCTGAAATACCTGAATCCACAAATTTGAGGTGTGTGTGTGTGTGTGTGTGTGTGTGTGTGTGTGTGTGTGTGTGTGTGTGTGTGTGTGTGTGTGTGTGTGTGTGTGTGTGTGTGTGTGTGTGTGTGTGTGTGTGTGTGTGTGTGTGTGTGTGTGTGTGTGTGTGTGTGTCACAGATGTTAATTGAAACCCATATTTATGTTATGTTCAATAGACACTTATTTTTTATTTTTTTATTTCACCTTTATTTAACCAGGTAAGCTAGTTGAGAACAAGTTCTCATTTGCAACTGCGACCTGGCCAAGATAAAGCATAGCAGTGTGAACAGACAACACAGAGTTACACATGGAATAAACAATTAACAAGTCAATAACACAGTAGGGGGAAAAAAGGGAGTCTATACACGAAACAGGAAAAAACATTCTGATGTTTTACCTGAACTCGTCTGATAAGCCATTCTCATTTTCCGACTAAAAATGTTTCCTTTTTTTTTTTTTGCCTACTGACGCATAATATTAATCACAAATGCAAAATAAGGGTCGTGTTCATTAGGTACCAAACGGAAGAAAACAGATTGAAAGAGGGAGGGACAATCTAGCCTTGGTCATGATAATAAGACCCGCCCATTTTGCATTCTGTTTTACCGTTGTTGTCCTAATTAACACGACCCAGCACAGTTTTGTTTTTGTCCTCCCCAACTTTAGATGGCAGTGTTGGAGATCCAGGCTAACGGGGACACTGTGGTATCCAAAGAGGCTATAACCAACGCCGCCCAGTCTTTAGAGGACCCACTCATAAAGGCAAGTTGCACAGGAGTAGTGGGCATACCTGGCGTTTAGGCATTTCCCACAGGACAAAACCTGGTTGCTTTTCATATTAGTTATTTTATGACTTCATATTTACATATGAATCATATTTACACAAGCGCCATGCTCTACCTACTGAGCCACATGGGGACCATATACTGGTTGTATACCAGTGGAGGCTGCTGAGGGGAGGTCGGCTCGTAATAAAGGCTGAAATGGAGTATAATTGCTGGAATGGAGTGAATATAATGGAATCAAACACATGAAAACAACATATTTGATTCCATTCCATGTACTCCATTCCGGCCATTGTTATGAGCCGCCCTCCCCCCAGAAGCCTCCACCGTTGAATACTGCTTGAATAAGAAGTTTTGTTTTTGTTAATGGATTTTTCTGGTTGTTAAAAAGACATTAACAACACGTCTAAAAAGACACTAACAAAACGTCTAAAAAAGACACTAACAAAACGTCTAAAAAGACACTAACAAAACGTCTAAAAAGACACTAACAAAACGTCTAAAAAGACATTAACAACACGTCTAAAAAGACACTAGCAACACGTCTAAAAAGACACTAGCAAAACATCTAAAAAGACATTAACAACACGTCTAAAAAGACACTAGCAAAACGTCTAAAAAGACATTAACAACACGTCTAAAAAGACACTAGCAAAACGTCTAAAAAGACATTAACAACACGTCTAAAAAGACACTAGCAAAACGTCTAAAAAGACATTAACAACACGTCTAAAAAGACATTAACAACACGTCTAAAAAGACACTAGCAAAACGTCTAAAAAGACATTAGCAAAACGTCTAAAAAGACACTAGCAAAACGTCTAAAAAGACATTAACAACACGTCTAAAAAGACATTAACAAAACGTCTAAAAAGACACTAACAAAACGTACACAACCGGTGTGACCAGATAAAAAAAACAATAATGACGTCATCTCAACCAGAAAACATCATTAAGGTGCCATGTGCCAAATTTGACCTGCTGGGTTCGTGCTACATTAGCTGGTATATTCTCTTCCACCTTGCAACACTCACTTATTTCAGCATTTGAACGCGCACAACATGGCCTCGGTAAAAATGGTTTGCTTCCGCCAGGATGCCAGCATTATCTCAAAAGTAGATTTAAGAAGACACACTGCCGTAATGCAGTGGTGTGCAATGACTTTAACCCCTGGGTGTTCATTCTGGGAAAATTGGGACTAATAACCAATAATGATGGAATATTAGAATATCCTATTATACAACTCCTATGGATTAATTGTACTGTAGTGGTAAATGTGTGAAGGAAAGTTGTCAGCTGCTACCATACTATAATACATTGAGTCAAGCTGTCGGTGTGTCATCTAGGTCAGTCACTGAAAGCCACAGTTCTCTCTAATTCCCATGACACATTTCTTCCTTCCTACCAAGTGTTTGTAGTAACTCGGTGAAAGATGACAGGCCATTTTTATATAAGCACATTGTAGGAAAGATGTCAGCAGCCGTAATGCTATATGTAACGTTACACGCCATCTTTATTTCAATCACCAGATGCTATGGCTCCTTCTAATTACCCAGTTCCTTCTAAATACCCAGCTCCTTCTAAATACCCAGTTCCTTCTAAATACCCAGTTCCTTCTAATGACCCAGTTCCTTCTAATGACCCAGTTCCTTCTAATTACCCAGTTCCTTCTAAATACCCAGTTCCTCTTCTAAATACCCAGTTCCTCTTCTAATTACCCAGTTCCTTCTAAATACCCAGTTCCTTCTAATTACCCAGTTCCTTCTAATTACCCAGTTCCTTCTAATTACCCAGTTCCTTCTAAATACCCAGTTCCTCTGTAAAAACTCACATACAATTTTATTAAAGCTCAAACAAAGTTTATTCACCCAAAGGGTCAGACAGCTGAACAGACAAAGACATATATTCACACAAGTACTGGTAATTTAATCGTTTCTCCTATGCCGGGTCTCCTCCTTACACATCTGAACAGCCAATACATCTATGTTGCTAGACAGAACTTTAGTGATATTATTACTTATTTTCCACCATAATTGGCAAATAAATTCATTAAAAATCCTACAATGTGATTTTCTGGATTTTTTCCCCCCTCATTTTGTCTGTCATAGTTGAAGTGTATCTATGATGAAAATTACAGGCCTCTCATCTTTATAAGTGGGAGAACTTGCACAATTGGTGGCTGACTAAATACTTTTTTGCCCCACTGTATATATTACACACAGTATAGTGTATTCGGAAAGCCTTATTCTAAAATTGATTTAAATTGGGGGGGAAGGGGTTTCCCGTCAATCTACGCACAATGACCAAGCAAAAACAGATTTTGATTTTTTCTTCTAATTTATGAGAAATAAGAAACGGAAATATCACTTACATAAGTATTCAGACCCTTTACTCAGGACTTTGTTGAAGCACCTTTGGCAGCGATTACAGCCTCAAGTCCTTTTGGGTATGACACAAGCTTGGCACACATGTATTTGAAGTTTCTCCCATTCTTCTCTGCAGATCCTCCCAAGCTCTGTCAGGTTTGAGGGGGGCGCGTTGCTGCACAGCTATTGTCAGGTCTCTCCAGAGATGTTAGATCATATTCAAGTCCAGACTCTGGCTGGGCCACTCAAGGACATTCAGAGACTTGTCCTGAAGCCACTCCTGCGTTGTCTTGGCTGTGTGCTTAGGGTCGTTGTCCTGTTAGACTGGGGTGAAGGAGCACCTTCCCAGGTCCTGAGTGCTCTGGAGCAGGTTTTCAATAAGGATTTCTCTGTACTTTGCTCCGTTCATCTTTCCCTCAATCCTGACTAGTCTCCCAGTCCCTGCCACTGAAAAAGCATGACGCTGCCACCACCATGCTTCACCGTTGGGATGGTGCCAGGTTTCCTCCAGACATGACACTTGGCATTCAGGCCAAAGAGTATATTTTGGTTTCATCAGACCAGAGAATCTTGTTTCTCATGGTCTGTGAGTATTTAGGTGCCTTTTGGCAAACTCCAAGCTGGCTGTGATGTGCCATTTTACTGAGGAGTGGCTTCTGTCTGGCTACTCTATCTGGTTCTTGGTCACCTCCCTGACCAAGGCCCTTCTGCCCCGATTGCTCAGTTTGGCTGGGCGCCCAGCTCTGGGAAGAGTCTTGGTGGTTCTAAACTTCTTCCATTTAAGAATGATGGAGGCTACTGTGTTCTAGGATCTTCAATGGTGCAGAAGTGTTTTGGTACGCTTCCCCCAGACCTATGCCTTGACACAATCCTGTCTCGGAGCTCTACAGGCAACTGCTTCGACCTCATGGCTTGGTTTTTGCGCTGACATGCACTGTCAGGTGTGTGCCTTTCCAAATCATGTCCAATCAATTGAGTTTACAACAGGTGGACTCCAATCAAGTTGTAGAAACATCAAGGATGCTCAATAGAAACAGAATGCACATGAGCTCAATTTCGAGTCTCCGAGCAAAGGGTTTGAATACTTATGTAAAGGTATTTTAGTTTTTATAAATGTGATTTTTTTTTAACACCTGTTTTTGCTTTGTCATTATGGGGTATTGTGTGTAGATTGATGAGGGGAAAACGTTTATTTTATTTTAGAATAAGGCTGTAACATGTAACGTAGCAAAATGTAGAAAAAGTGAAGAGGTCTGAATACTTTTCAGAATGCACTGTGTATTTAAAAATCACCACGTTCCACCCAAATTCCACCCATGGTAGTAGTAACTCTCCATGCACCTCCCTTTTCCCTCGTCTGTTACAGGAGTTCACCCAGTCGTGTGTACGCATGGACGCCAAGAAGAGACCCACGGCCCATGACCTGCTGTTTCACAGGGTCCTGTTTGAGGTGCACTCTCTTAAGCTGCTGGCTGCCCACTGCTTTATCAACTATCAGTGTGAGTAATGGCATGTCAGAGGTACATTTAGATTCTTGACACAATTGGTCAGAAAACATCCCCTTTTTTGCCGTTTGCCCCCCATAGTGAAAGTTGAATGCAAATGTGACCATCTCTTTTCAGTCTTATTTTCCAAAATTCGAATTTTATTATTATTATTTTTTACATTGGATAAAAGTACAGACTCAGCGCTTCAAAATGGCATATCATACACTGTAGTTGGAAGAAACATGGGGGAGTAAAGCTGCTTTAAAAATGTGTAATATTTTCACAAAATGTATTCTTCAACCAAATTGCCAAAATGGATTCTCTGAACATTATCTCTCCAAGTTAGGCAAATCATTAACACTAAGACATTTATTTAAATTTTAAATTTTATTGAATATTCAAAACATACAATATACTTTCAGTGAAGCCGCTCAATAACTACATCATACCAGTCATCCAACAGACTCCCATTCAGAGCGACACACAGAAGCATCCAGGGTCAATGCCCTGCTCAAGAGGGCATGTTGACCGATCTACCACCAGGTCAGGGAATAAAAAATACAATTAACCCCCCACCAGGAGAATGAACTAAAGAGAGAAAAAAAAGGAAAAGACAGAAGAAAACAGCTAGCGTCCCATCTGGCCAACATCCAGTGAGATTGCAGAGCGGCAAATTCAAATACAGAAATACTCATTGTAAAAATTCAGAAAAGATAAAAATGATTTTCCATAGGTTTAAAGATGAACTTCTTGTGAATCTAACTAAATAGAGATAAAATTAATCACTTACCTTTGATCTTCATATGGTTGCACTCAGAAGATTCATTTATTCAATAAATGTTCCTTTTGTTTGATAAAGTCTCTCTTTATATCCGAAAACCTCAGTTTTGTTCACGTTTTCTTCAGTAATCCACAGGCTCAAGCACAGTCACAACAGGCAGACAAAAAAAATCCAAATTGTATCCGTAAAGTTCATAGAAACATGTCAAACGATGTTTATATTCAATCCTCAGGTTGTTTTTAGCCTAAATGATCTATAATATTTCAACCAGACAATAACGTTGTCAATATAAAAGGTAAACAAGAAATGCACTCTTGGGATTGCGCATGAAAAAGCTCTGCGACACGCCAGGGTCCACTCATTCAGACTGGTCTTACTCCCTCATTTTCCAGAATACAAGCCTGAAACAATTTCTAAAGACTGTTGACATCTAGTGGAAGGCATAGTAACTGCAATTTGAGTCCTAAGTCAATGGATACTGTAATGGCATTGAATAGAAAACTACAACAACAACAAAAACGTCCTACCTCCTGAATTAATTTCTCTCAGGTTTTTGCCTGTCAAATCAGTTCTGTTATACTCAGACATTATTGTAACAGTTTTGGAAACTTTAGTGTTTTCTATCCAAATCTACGAATGATATGCATATCCTATCTTCTGGACCTGAGTAGAAGGCAGTTAAATTTGGGCATGCTTTTCATCAAAAATTCCAAATGCTTTCCCCTACCCTAGAGAAGTTAAAGAAACGTCTCGTTAATCCAACCACAGTGTCCAATTTCAAAAGGGCTTTTCGGCGAAAGCAGAACATATCATTACGTTAGGTCAGCAAGTAGTCACAGAAAGCATACAGCCATTTTCCAACCAAAGAGAGGTGTCACAAAAAGCAGAAATATAGATCAAATTAATCACTAAGCGTTGATATTCTTCATCAGATGACACTCCCGGAACAACGTGTTACACAATACATTTTGTTCAATCAAGTTCATATTTATATCCAAAAACCTCAGTTTACATTTGGCTTTGCCTCCAAAACATGCCGTGAATTTGCACAGAGCCACATCAATTTACAGAATGTCAATGTCATCAGAGGAATCCTGGAACATATTCCAGTCTGTGCTAGCAAAACAGTCCTGTAGCTTAGCATCTGCGTTATCTGACCACTTTTCTTTAATTGACCGAGTCACTGGTGCTTCCTGCTTTAATTCTTGCTCGTAAGCAGGAATCAGTGTGCGGCCTTTTAGTGCCAGCATCAGTCTGTGGTGGTATGTAGACAGCTATGAAAAATACTGATAGTGTGGTCTACAGCTTATCATGAGATACTCTACCTCAGGCGAGCAAAATCTTGAAGACTTCCTTAGATATCGTGCACCAGCTGTTTACATATATGCGTAAGCCCCCCCTGTCTTACCAGACGCCGCTATTGTATCCTGCAGACACAGCGTATAACCAGCCAGCTGTATGTTGATGATGTCGTCGTTCAAGCCACGACTCTGTGAAGCACAAGATATTCGTTTTTGGGCTTCTACACCTGCATTGCTTGCTGTTTGGGGTTTTAGGCTGGGTTTCTGTACAGCACTTTGAGATATCTGCTGATGTACGAAGGGCTACATAAATAAATCTGATTTGAGTATTTAATGTCCCGTTGGGAGTTTAATCTTCCTCGTAGGTCGGCGATTTTTCTTTTCCAATGATTGCATGTTAGCTAGTAGAACGGAAGGCAGTGGGGGTTTATTTGATCGCCTACAAATTTTCAGAAGGACTCCGTCCTCTTTCCGCCCCCCCCCCATCTTCATGCAAGTGAACGGATTTGGGCCTGTATGTCGTTCATGTCAGGCTCATCAGACTCGTTAAAGGGGGGGGGGCTTCTGCCAGTTCGTGGTGACTAATTGCTGTTCAGATGTCCAGAAGTTATTTTCGGTCATAAGAGATGGTAGCAGCAACATTATGTACAGAATAAGTTACAAACAACGCAAAAAAAAAACCACATATTTGGTTAGGAGCATGTAAAATGTCAGCCATATCTGGCGCCATGATAGCTATATATGTGTAATAATAATTTACATTTAAATTTAAGTAATTTAGCAGACGCTCTTATCCAGAGCGACTTACAAATTGGTGCATTCACCTTATGACATCGAGTGGAACAGTCACTTTACAATAGTGCATCTAAATCTTAAAGGGGGGGTGAGAGGGATTACTTATCCTATCCTAGGTATTCCTTGGATAGGATAAGTAATCCCTCTCACCCCCCCCTTTAAGATTTAGATGCACTATTGTAAAGTGACTGTTCCACTGGATGTCATAAGGTGATGATAATAATAATAATAGCTAGCTATGAAAATGACTTTGATTTAGTTGAGAGAATAACGCATGTTCATGTAGCTATCTTGGTATTTTAACTGTAGACTCTTACCGGTGTATGGATTATGATGATTAATAATAATAATATATGCCATTTAGCAGACGCTTTTATCCAAAGCGACTTACAGTCATGTGTGCATACATTCTACGCATGGATTCACAGCAGACACACTTTCAAAATAATCCTTCCCACTCAGCTTCAACCAGTCCAAAGTGCTTTAGCCACAGAAGACAAAGCTGTGTCGATACCAGCAGCAGTATTCAGGACAAAACTGTTATTGAAAGCTGTAGCTTCACTTTGCATGTTGTCCATGATGAAAATATGAGTAAATCCTATGGATCGTTCAAATATCTGCGGTAGCAGAGAGCATGAAGTGCCATTTGACAGAGAAGACTTACATGACAGAACCTCTTGTGAATTCACCTCTTGTGAATGTCCCAGCCCACTCATTATCTCAACCATTCATGATGGCTAGGCAAGATTTTGTCTAAACAGCTTTGTGATTTCACATTTTTTTATATTTATAGATTACATATGAGTTTGTTATTATGGCACATAAATTGACATGCTCAAAAAAGGCACTTTGCTGTAAAATGTTTTAATTTAAAAAATGTTCAAATGCCTCTCCTGTGAAGTAGTGATGTCTATTGTACACCCAGCTTTCTGAAACGGTTCACAAATACATTGTGAATCTGGATATTTTTGTCAAAAACAATATTTTAGGATTTTGTTACTTAGTCCACTGTGAATACAATCCCACATTTTTTTATTTTTCAGGTTAGGAGTCCAATATCCATTTGACACTGTCACGTTAAAGTTGAAGTTCTCTTCTAGAGGTCAATCCAGTAAAAAATAATCTCCATATTAATCACATAACGGTAGTCTTAAATGCATTCCCTCTTTTAACAGATCAGCTTCATGATAACTGCCTTGAAGAGAAGACCAGAACTTTCGACCCCAGTGGTGTGATGGCTGAGATCAAGCATGGGGACCGGCCCGGGGTGGAGATCAAGTAAGGATGGAGAAAACCCCGTCCCCAGGCAGAGACCCCAAGGTCTGTTTGATTGAGGTGATTGGTTGATGTTATTACTCATGCTGTCCCATTTCTCATCGTTTCCTAAAGGTACTCGAATGTTTCGCCGCTAGAACTGGACAAATTTCTGGAGGACGTAAAGTAAGTGTGGGCGTTGGAGGACAGAAAGGTTATTGGATTTAATTGATTTGATCATTAAAAGTAGAAGGCTGCTCCAGCCTGAGATTACATTACATAAAGTACCAGTCAAAAGCTTGGACACCTACTCATTCAAGGATGTTTCTTTATTTCTACTGCCTAGAGTGTAAATTAACAAGGCACACCTGTTAATTGAAATGCATTCCAGGTGACTACCTCATGAAGCTGGTTGAGAGAATACCAAGAGAGTGCAAAGCTGTCATCAAGGCAAATGGTGGCTACTTTGAAGAATCTCAAATATATTTAGATTTGTTTAACACTTTTTTTGGGGGGGTTACTACATGATTCCATATGTGTTATTTCATAGTGTTGATGTCTTCACTATTATTCTACAATGTAGAAAACTGTAAAAATAAAGAAAAACCCTGGAATGAGTATGTGTTCTAACCTTTGATTGGTACTATATACAGTTGAAGTCAGAAGTTTACATACACTTAGATTGGAGTCATTAAAACTTGTTTTTCATCCACACCACACATTTCTTGTTAACAAACTATAGTTTAGGCAAGTCAGGTAGGTCAGGTATTTTTCCAACAATTGTTTACTGACAGATTATTTCACTGTATCACAATTCCAGTGGGTCAGAAGTTTACATACACGAAGTTGACTGTGCCTTTAAACCGCTTGGAACATTTCAGACGGGACATTTTTACTAGGATTAAATGTCAAGGATTGTGAAACTGAGTTTAAATGCATTTGGTTAAGGTGTATGTAAACTTCTGACTTCAACTGTACATGCATACATACATACATACATACATACATACATACATACATACATACATACATACATACATACATACATACATACATACATACATACATACATACATACATACATACATACATACATACATACATGCATACATACATACATACATGCACACATACATACATACATACATGCACACATACATACATACATGCACACATACACACACACACACATACATACATACATGCATGCATGCATGCATACATACATACATACATACATACATACATACATACATACATACGCACGCACGCACGCACGCACGCACGCACACACACACATACATACATACATACATACATTCATACATGCACACAAGCACACATTCATTCATACATGCACACATGCACGCATACATGCATACACACATACATACATGCTAAATCATCAAGGATATAAACCTTGATCAGGAAGGAGGGATGGAATATAAAGGGGGAAAAACTATGTATTGAAACCTTGGTTGATTACGGTAAGATATGTTTGTCTAATCTTTGTTGGTCTGCTCATCAACAGATGTTATGGCATCTGCAGCTCCTATATCTGGTATAAACAAATCAAATGACCTACGATTGGATCCAGATCGGACCTTGGCAGCTTGCGCCCACAACTGGCATTCAATTGTGTCCTCTATCCATATCTTGTCTGCTTTGTAATTGGATGCTTATACACACATTTATGTTGTGTTTTATTAGAGTTGGCCGCTATTTTATTTATTGCTGCACTTATTCCACGCCACTTGCCAGCCGTTATTGTAAATAAGAATCTGTTAACTGACTCGCCTGGTTAAATTAAATATGATCTACATAGTAAACGTCCTTTTTAATCCTAAATTTGTTTGACTTTCCGGTTGATGTTAGAACCGTCCGGTGCCATGATGCTATGATGGTCGCCACATATGTTTATAACTATCACTTCTCCTTAGTAGCTCTGACTTTGCCGATCGCTGCTTGTAGGAAAAATGTACTTACTGTGACATGTGGTTGTCTCACCTAGCTGTCTTAAGATGAACGCACTAACTGTAAGTTGCTCTGGATAAGAGCGTCTGACAAATGACTAAAATGTTAATGTAAAAAAAAAAAATCTATTTACTCAACTCAATTAAGACTAAGATTTTCCAAGGGACTATTGTCCCTTCCCCCTTTTTCATACTGACTGTGGCATTTAGTCAGTATTTAAAGTAAAGACTGTACATCACATGATTTAACTCACTTAGTCTGTTTTTCAATTGAGTGGATTGGCTCTTTCTTACTGTGTACTCACTAGGAATGGGATCTATCCCTTGATGAACTTCCAGCGGGGCCTCACCATGCCCCGGACCTTGTCCATCTTCCAGGAGCGCATGGAGACAGTGAATACTCCCAGCCCGGAGCCCCAGGAGATGGAGACCAGAAAGGTAACTTATACGAGGGGTTCCATGCAGACCAGTAGTCAGAAGGTTGCTGGTTCAAATCCCGGGCCAGTCAAAAAAAAAAAAATGTTTTATAGCATATGTACTGTATATGAACCATACCGGCAACACCCAACCAAAATGTTGGGGTAAACAATTATCAACTATACAGTCTCTTTAACTGGCAACCGGAAGGTTCCTGGTTTTAGATGCCAGACGGTACTATCTTCTGCCGCTGTGCTCTTAAGTAAGACACTTAGGCACTAAAATGAACCTTCTTTTTTTTGTCTGCTTTCAATTTCAAGGTGGTGCCCTATGGTCATGAAACAAGTGTTGGAAATCAGTTGAGCAGATTTTTTTTCTCTCTCTCTCTGTGTCATGCTTGGAACTGTACAGGTTGTCCAAATGCATTGTAACTTGGAGTTCACTGAGGAAGGCACCAGAAGTCATGTGAGTTTTTGTTCATTTTCATCTACAACAACTTACATTTTACATTTACATTTAAGTCATTTAGCAGACGCTCTTATCCAGAAAGGAACAAAGAATTGTTGCTGGAATGTAAAAGTGTGAGCTTTTATAACTACAGGCAACAAATAATTGCACAATAAAACATCTTGGTTTGTGTGGTTAGTGCCGCAGCCAATTCCTCCTTTGGCCGCCTTTCCTTCCAGTCCTCTGCTGCCGATGACTGGAACAAACTGCAAAAATAGCTGGAGACTCATATCTCCCTCACTAGCTTTAAGCACCAGCTGTCAGTGCAGCTCACAGATCATTGCACCTGTACATAGCCCATCTGTAAATAGCCCATCCAACTACCTCATCCCCATACTGTATTTATTTATCTTGCTCCTTTGCACCCCAGTATCACTACTTGCACATTCATCTTCTGCACATCTATCACTCCAGTGTTTAATTGGTATATTGTAATTACTTTGCCAACATGGCCTATTTATTGCCTTACCTCCCTTATCTTACCTCATTTGCATAGACCTTTTCTACTGTATTATTGACTGTATGTTTATTTATTCCAATCTGTAACTTTGTGTTGTATGTGTCGAACTGCTATGCTTTATCTTGGCCAGATCGCAGTTTTAAATGAGAACTTGTTCTCAACTAGCCTACCTAGTTAAATAAAGGTGAAATAAAAACAAATGTAATAAATCAATGCCCCCGGCACTTACGTACAGTATGCACGAGAGTTGGGATTGGTTCAAATCTCAAACCCAGTGCACACACTCGCACCTCTCCATTTTATAATAGCTAATTATAGCTAATAGCTAATTAGCTATAATTTTTTTATACAAGGAGTTGTAAAATACATTTGAATTGAATTCTCTGTTATCTGTCTGCAGCTCTCTCTCCTCCTGAAGATGGACGACAAGCTCCAACGGCAGCTGAATTGTGATGTTCTGCCTAGTGAGTCAATCCAACGTTCAACACCAAACGTACATTAATCTCCTGGTCCTATAGACGTTCGGAGACATTTAAAAATATATATATATTTATTTTTTTGACGTTCTGCCTAGTGAGTCAACAACGTTATTTAACCAAACAGGATGTACATTAATCTCCTGGTCCTATAGACTGGGTATATTGGTTTCGGAGACATTTAAAAATATATATATATTTATTTTTTTAAACAGCTTGTGACGTGGTACAGTTGGGGTTCATGTTCTTGACAAGGCAATGTTACGGTAACGGTCACTAACTCGTTAAATTAGCCCCCCTCCCCTCCCTCCACTGTAGATCAACAGATAAATTACCTAGTACCAGATACCAAGTTAACAACCACATGCCAATATACAGAAGGGCTGTTAAAAATGCAGATATACAGCTCCATCTATTGGGTTATTCAGTTGATCGCATGCAGTTTTTAAAGGGGAAGTTCGGGATTTTACTTGAGGTTAGATGTTTCCTCAAACTGAAAGTAGTCTATGGGCCAGGAGTGGAATCGGTGGTTTGGTTTTATCTAAACAGCCACTACAAACTTCAGTAACTGCTAGCAAATAATCTATGGCAGTAATAGGGGCCCCTTTAACTGTAGGACTGGTTGAGGATCTTTATATGTTAAGGTTTTTGGTGGCTGTTTTGTGTTTTCCAATTTAGCTGACAGCTCCAAAGACCTGGCTAGTGAGCTGGTTCACTTCGCCTTCATCAGTGAGGTAAGAGGAGCAGAAGACACTGATTGATTAAATTAAACTCAACCCAGGCCAGCTTTAAATCTGTAGTATTTATACAGAAGTATTGTTTTTTTGTATTGAGTTTTTTTTTTTTTTCTGGTACTTACTTTGGAAAATTTGACACAATTTGATAATTACCTGATACCAAATGGTGCCTAGTGGGATTTATTTGAATTAATCCCAAAGAATGTCATAAGGTGAATGCACCAATTTGTAAGTCGCTCTGGATAAGAGCGTCTGCTAAATGACTTAAATGTAAATGTAAAATCAAACCTGTTTTTAAATACCTGGTCATTGTACCTTTAAAATAAAGTGCAACTAAATATCATCCCTTAATATATAAGCCCTTATTTCTGGTCTCTTGTTTCTTCAGGAGGACTGTGAGAAGCTGGCGGGCTTTCTGGAAGACGCCCTGTGTAAGCATTGGGCCGGGCCGCCATTGGAGGAGTCTTCCCTGGCATAGTGATGATGTGCCGACACATGCTGCTGACCCAAGGGGGATCTGGACCCTGGGAAAACTACAACAAGAAAGAGAATTTAGGGACAGAGGGGAAGGGGGGCAATTAGTGGGGGAACTTTCAGAGTGAACATTCCAGGACTAGGAAGTGCCAGATTTTCGTTTTTGTGAAGCTTGTAAGGGAAGAGAGCCAAGTCAGCGCTTCAATCTGTGTGGCAAATGTAAGCATCAAGAAACGCTGTCTCAAAACAGAAGTGAGAGGCGAGCTCTCTTTCTACTAAACAGAAGTGAGAGGCGAGCTCTCTTTCTACTAAACAGAAAGAGAAGCGATCTCCGTTTCTACTAAACAGAAGAGAGAAGCGATCTCTCTTTCTACTAAACAGAAGTGAGAGGCGAGCTCTCTTTCTACTAAACAGAAGAGAGAAGCGATCTCTCTTTCTACTAAACAGAAGTGAGAGGCGAGCTCTCTTTCTACTAAACAGAAGTGAGAGGCGAGCTCTCTTTCTACGAAACAGAAATTCGATCTCCGTTTCTACTAAACAGAAGAGAGAAGCAATCTCCGTTTCTACTAAACAGAAGAGAGAAGCGATCTCTCTTTCTACTAAACAGAAGAGAGAAGCGATCTCCCTTTCTACTAAACAGAAGAGAGAAGCGATCTCCCTTTCTACTAAACAGAAGAGAGAAGCGATCTCCCTTTCTACTAAACAGAAGAGAGAAGCGATCTCCCTTTCTACTAAACAGAAGTGAGAAGCGATCTCTCTTTCTACTAAACAGAAGTGCCAACCAACTCAAGCCAGATAAGACTATGCTAGGAGAGCTACTATATTTGGCCACTTCAATGCCTCCGTCTCTCCGCACAGATGATGTCAATGGCCTTGTTTAGAATTATAGCAAGAGACAGTGGACAAAGTAAGCAATACGAGGAACATAAAGGTCTTCAACATTTACTGCTGCATTGAGGCCTTTTTGTCCATAATAACCTATTGGGCTCAATTTTACACACGCAGCGCAGCCTTGGCAATGACCCCATAAAGAAAACTATTCTAAAACTCCCACTCTCACATGCAAGGTGAGGGTACAGACACATTGAGATTTTGTGTCCCAAGATTCCAGGATTGAGACAATGGTTTTTCAATGGGGAGGTCATCCTCTGCTTGATGACTGATTGTCCAACAGAAGGAAAACAAACTGAAAAATATGTTAAGTCTTCTACATATACAAGTCATCCGAAAAAAGTAGGGATGAGTTAAACTTATGACAAGAACGGACAATGATGTAGGTCATATACAATTTTATCCGTGTTCATGCTTCTCTGTTAAGAGTTTAATATTTTCCTGGTATTTTACAAATAAATCACTCTTCTCCCGGGTAAAATAATTTATAAAGCATATAAATATGCCCATGTCTGGATTTGAATAGACCTTTGAGCGAAAATTCAAGTCTGATGCGCCATATACATTAAAGACATTTAATGAGCCCAAGCCACCAAAACAAACACATGATTGTGCGGTTATCCAATACATATATGATATAGGCTACTGCACATTACGCACGACAGAAAAACATAAAAGCCCATTGATGTAGTTAGTTTCATTTATTTACCCAACAGAGCATATAGCTAACTCCAGTAGGCTAATACTTCCTGAGTGTAAACTGTATAATATCGACTGGAATTACACACATCGATCAAACTGTGATAGAGCGAGGAGAGAACATGCGATTCCGGTGCAGCACATGTCTCCTGTAAAGTTACAAGTATAGGTCAGCGAAATAGTTTTTAATTTAAGTATAATGGGGCCTATTTGTATCATTTTAGTCGACTGACGCATATATACCTTGAAATAATATTTCCCCTAATGTTATTTGTATATTATATTTGTTTTTGCTTGCTTCCTTCCTCTCTTTCAACTGTTAAATGAAATACTTTTCGTTGTCCTTTATTCTCATCATTCTAAATGACATCCGTGAACAATATAGGACTCGAATTAGATGCAGAAGGCTTTCACTTCTCTTCACAAAGATAGAATGGTCATGGGTCTGAATAAATAACTGCTATAGCCGACCGACATCGCGCGTTCGCTCTTTCAAACGAGTTATACTGGCTGCTGTATTTACCATTCAGCAAACAAGCGCTTCAGTCCCTCTTCAAATAGTCTATTGGTATAAGACATGCTTAATGTCCAAGCTATTCTAGTCAAGCTTCTCCTGCAAAGCTATTCGAGTGATGGGCTGTTTTTAAAACTGCAGCTGCAATAAAACAATTATCTTTACAATTTAAAAAAAAATACAAGTGATCCCTAAAGCCAGATGTAAAGACATTCAGTCGTTATATTACTGTAGCATAGACTATGCTGCAGAAAATGCAGGCCTACCATCACAATATATTTTGTGTTTACCATGATGACATACATTGTGAACTGCGGTCCATACTGCTGTTCCCTGAGCGTTGATTCATCATGCAGATGCCGTAGAGAAGCCAGATTTTCACGACATTGGGTATAATTTATGTTCCATTCACGCCATGCTGTTCATATAAATCATTTATTATAATTTTCCGGTTTCTCGCAGTTATTTATCCCGAGGAAAGGGTTTTGGGCCGTGAATCTCAGTAACCGGGTTCCCGCGATTCAACCCTAGTTTCCGTGTGGCCATTCCTCTTATGCAATTTCGTAACTTTTCGTTTGCGATGTCTGTGAGAAAGCACAGATTATTGAAACATCATTGAAGCACATAACACTAAAATGTGAAGCGCGTAATTCAATCTCGATGATTATTTTTCAAACGTTACCGAGGCTACGCTGCGTATGTCACCCTGGTATGTTTCAATGTTATAAGGCTACAAACAAGATGCACAAAATTAGCATGCATGTTGTATTGCTTAGTTACTTTCCAATCATGACCACTTCACCACAAGTGTTATTAGTCTTTCATAGGTCACTCTGACCATCACCGTTTCTGAGGAGACCGAATCTGTGTTCCCGGCAGACAAAATTGACATGGAACAAGGATGGTTTTTAAGGTTGTTTTTGTGAAGGTCTTTTTTTTTTAGCAAACTAAATAATGTGTTAATCTGGTTGTAACATAGCTTCTGACCAAATCACAACCAAAATATACGGTCTTTTCCATGACTTCTTTACCTTGTCATGAAATTTTTTTTTCTCAATTTCTCTTGCTTTACCTGGTTGTAAAAGAGACCCGTTGGTTGTAATCTGGTTATAGGACGTCTTCTCAACCAGAAAACTAGTTAACAACCAGAAAATGTCAGACCATGAGCAAAATGTCCATTGGGTTGATACCATAAATCAAACACTACTTCTGTGTTTGTGTCCGACCTAACACCTTTGTTCAATTGCAGGGAAAGTCTGAGTTAACGACAGATCTTCCAAACTAAATGTCAGACATCGAACCTGTGAAAGTAACTCAAGTTTTAAACTGGAGACAATAGAATCATTTGCCAGCAATCCCTTACACAGTATGCTGCGTTTCTCTTTCTAAGAATGAAAACCCTATCAAGCTGAGGAGGAAGACTTACCTCACAATTTGAATTCATACATTTTTCTGCCTCATTGACATGATCATCAATCCTTTCCGATCTTAATATTTTGCTCTGTCCTTAATGTCTTTCAGTGGAAAGTCATAGACCTACAAGAGCTTCTGAATTCAATTCACTGTTGAGAAATTTACCTTTTTTTTCCCCCTTTTTTTTTTACTATGAATTGTCATTTTTCTTCAATCATAACTTGCAATATGCCCTTTCCATGTTGCTGTGTGTTTTTAGTCTGTATGAACAAATGTTACATGTATCCACATTGGAGTATTCATTTTTTTGGTGTTTTTGCATTTGTTGAAAGGTCCAATCCTTTTAACTTGGTTTGATAGGCTACACTATGGAAATTTAGTTGCTAATTATTTACCTCAGATTTTTAGCTTGTTGACTGTATGGTTCATTATACATGCATGACATACTGTTAATCGATTTTAGCTGCAATCAAGCCCAAGTGCCTCACTATACACTAGTGCAGCGTTTTCCCAAACTTTGTCCTCGGGACCCCAAGGGGTGCATGTTTTGGTTTTGCCCCCAAACACTAAACAGCTGACTCAAATAATCAAAAGTTTGATGATTAGTTGAATCAGCTGTGTAATGCTAGGGGCAACTAAGCGCAACAACCCTTTGGTGTCCCGAGCACAGAGTTTAGGGAAACCCAGAACTAGTGTTACACATAGCAACTTTTTAATGCAATTTTAGTTGCCATTGAGCTCCCTTACTGGGCTGTATGGAACATGCATGAGCCACAATTTCCATTTTGTAAGCCAGCATTCATTTAGTAACACTTCATACCATGAATTTGTAAAACATTGTGGGTTCTGTTCCGCTTGAAATATTATCAGATACGGCTTATGTTTTAATATCTACTTGATTATATAACCGTCCAGTTGATCAAAACCAATGTGCTGGCATGTTGTATGATGAATGTTAAACTCATTTGATCAGTAATCTTTGTTACTCCGTTGCCCATGACTGGTCGGTACTGTGCCTCAGTAGACCTATTTTTTTGGGGGTCAAGCATGTCCTGTCCACACTGTATACAGGAGTGGATGTCTTGAGTTGAATTGTACTTGAGCACGCTGCAATCGAGTCACTCTGACCCTGTTTATACCTGGTGCTAACATGCAGCCTTTTTCCTGCTCTTATCCACACATTCTGATTCTGCCCGATTTTTTTTTTTGACAAGTGCAGATTTAAAAATATATATATATATATATTAAAAAAAAGAAAAAAAAAGCATTGTGATCTGATAGGTGTAAACAGACAAGATCAGATGTTAACGGCAGGTGTAAACAGGTTCAAATAAGGTCTCCTCATTTCAGCACCACTGATGGATTTATGTCTACATTCCATATTGTAGACAATGATCATTGTCTTGGTGAAATTTGGAGGGGTGAGGCTGTATGATCGATAATTGAAAAATAACTAAAAACAAATGAAAGGCCTAACACATCCTCTTTATCTGTTTAGCTAAATTACAGCTCTCCTTGTATTGAGTTGCTTCTGCCTTGTTCTGTTTGTACAACTCATGTAAAATATTGTACAATAAAAGTATTGAGTCTATAGATGAGGCAATAATGACACTGATTCTCGCATTTGTTTTTTCTTGTGTTAACTGAGAATCTGGGCCCTAGAGTTGAGCTATGGCTTGTTATTACACACATGGGCCTGCTATTCCTCACACATCAAACACAACATGAAGCCTAATCCCGTTCCAAAGACCATTCTGCACAATGAGCTATGGCTTCTGTTATTACACACGTGGGCCTGCTATTCCTCACACATCAAACACAACATGAAGCCTAATCCCGTTCCAAAGACCATTCTGCACAATGCTCGGAAGGTCTGGTGGATCAACGTGTCAAAGGTGACCTTTGTTTATTCGAAATAGGAAAAAGTCCCGACCCCCAGCCAAGGTTCTGGAGCACTCTGCCTTAGTCATTAAAAATCAGTTAATAATATTACAGTTGATATAGATTATAAAATAAATGTATTAAAGTTAAGACTCACTACACTGTATGTACACTTATCTGATAGCAGTCAGATTCACTTTGTAAATGTTCCAAATGTAGCCTTTAACTAGGCAAGTCAGTTCATGACATTCTTATTTACAATGACGGCCTACCACGGCCAATTGTGTGCCAGCGTCACGGACGGATGTAATACAGCCTGGATTCAAACCAGGGACTGTAGTGACGCCTCTTGCACTGAGATGCAGTGCCTTAGACCCCTCCGCGGGAGCCCTGACTCATGCAAGTCATCTCACAGATTATGCCATTTACTTAAACTCAGCAACAAAAAAAACATCCTCTCACTGTTAACTGAGTTTATTTTCAGCAAACTTAACATGTGTATGAACATAAGATTCAACAACTGAACAAGTTCCACAAACATGTTACTAACAGAAATGGAATAATGTGTCCCTGAACAAGGGGGGGGGGTCAACATCAAAAGTAAGTCAGTGTCTGGTGTAGCCACCAGCTGCATTTAATACTGCATCTCCTCTTCATAGACTGCACCAGATTTGCCCGTTCTTGCTGTGCGATGTTACCCCACTCTTCCACCAAGGCACCTGCAAGTTCTCTGACATTTCTGGGGGGAGGGGGGGAAGGGGGAGGGGCCCAGCCCTCACCCTCCGATCCAACAGGCCCCAGACGTGCTCAATAGGATTGAGATCCGGGCTCTTCACTGGCCATGGCAGAACACTGATATTCCTGTCTTACAGGAAATCACACACAGAACAAGCAGTATGGCTGGTGGCGTTGTCATGCTGGAGGGTCATGTAAGGATGAACCTGCAGGAAGGGTACCATGAGGGAAGAGGAGGTCTTCCCTTTAACGCACAGCGTTGAGATGGCCTGCAATGACAACAAGCTCAGTCCAATGATTCTGTGACACACCGCCCCAGACCATGACAGACCCTCCACCTACAAATCGATCCTGCACCAGAGTACAGGCCTCGGTGTAATGCTCATTCCTTCGACGATAAACGCGAATCCGACCATCACCCCTGGTGAGACAAAACCGTGACTCGTCAGTGAAGAGCACTTTTGCCAGTCCAGCAACGGTGGATTGGTGCCAATAGGCAACGTTGTTGCCGGTGATGTCTGGTGAGGACCTGCCTTACAACAGGCCTATAAGCCCTCAGTCCAGGCTCTCCTTAGCCTATTGCGGACAGTCTTGAGCACTAGTCAGTAGAGGGAAAAATTAACGGAGCAATGTACAGAGATCCTTGATGAAAACCTGCTCCAGAGCGCTCAGGACCTCAAGACTGGGGCAAAGGCTCACCTTCCAATGGGACAACGACCGTAAGCATAAAGCCAAGACAACACAGGAGTGGCTTCGGGACAAGTCTCTGAATCAATCTCCTTGAGTGGCCTGGACTTGAAACCGATCAAACATCTCTGGAGAAACATGAAAAATAGCTGTGCACCATCCAACCACAGAGCTTCAGAGAATTTGCAGAGAAGAATGGAAGAAACTCCCCAAATACAGTTGTACCAAGCTTGTAGCGTCATTCCCAAGAAGACTCGAGGCTGTAATCGCTGCCAAAGGTGCTTCAATAAAGTACCGAGTAAAGGGTCTGAATACTTATGTAAATGTGAATTTAATACATTTGCAAACATTTCTAAAAACCAATTTTTTGCTTTGTCATTATAGAGTATTGATTGATGAAGGGAAAAACTATTTAATTCATTTTAGAATAGGGATATAACGCATCAAAATGTGGAAAAAGTCCAGGTCGGAATTATTTCCAAATGCACTGTATGTAATATATATACAGTTTTTACCATCTTAAAGACAGTTTTTATGATACATCTCTGTTCACAAAAAGGTTATTGATTAGGCCGTTCACTATTGAAGCTGCCGTGCAGTTAAGTCCTATGTCCCATTCTAGCCCATACAACATATCTTAGTTTCATTTAGTGATTCAGACAGCAATGGCAAGTCAGACTAAGGCGCCATCATTCAGGAGGGAATTCAAACAACACACATTGTCATCAATCGCTCTGTCGAACAATGTGCCTTTTGTAAAAGGGCATTTCCCCTCGACGTTCGTGGAGAGATCGCATTCATGACAAACTCTGAAGATGCCAGCACAAATGTAAATATAAAGTCATAATTGAAAAGCCAAGTGCAATTACGCTTGTCGACAACACACCTTTTGATTGAATTCTGGCCATGGACTTAATTAAGCCCTGAGGTGGTCCCTTTACATCTTAATGCCAATCTGACAACAGACAGACACCACATTGAAGGAGTGAGATTTCCCACAATACAGACAACATCATTGGGGTTTCACAGATAATTGTTAATTGCCCAGTGTAAGAAACTGTTCCAAGACATCTGTTACGATGGGAGTGTTGTTGTTCTTCTCTTTCTGAGCTAAATGCCCTGTACTCCATAACTTGTGCTAACAATGACCACTCCGATCCCTTCAGCACAGACAAGTTAAGAGAGATTGCTTGGGGGTTGTGTTAATAAGATTAGTTTAGTTGATCCAACCGGTCAGTCGGTCTTATTCTTGGCTGCTTCTGCCTTCTGTGCTTTCCTCCTGTTTCCCACCTCTTTCAGTCCCTCCTGGATCTGCTCCAGTGCTTCTTCATCTCCTGCAGACTGGGCCAGAGCCAGGGCCTCCTTGTACAGCTTCACAGACTCCTCAAAAAGATCTAGAAGGATACAAGGATTGTGTTCATTTGGCACGAAACGGAAAGAAAAACAGGTGGGACGACCTGGAATTGGCCTTTTCCAATACGACACACGTTGTTTTCTTTGAAGCGTTTTCTGTTGCACGCCTTAGTGAACACTACAGAGATGATCAACAGTCGTAAGAAAGTCTTCACTGTACTCCCTTGAACTAAATGTTACTCATTAATGTTAATATCTGTACAGTTACTTATGCAGCTGCACCTACTCAAACTGCCGTATTCATCGACCTGGCCAAGGCTTTCGACTCTGTCAATCACAACATTCTTATTGGCAGACTCAACAGCCTTGGTTTCTCAAATTATTTTCCTCACTTGGTTCACCAACTACTTCTCCGATAGAGCTTAGTGTGTCAAATCAGAGGGCCTGTCGTCCGGAACTCTGGCAGTCTCTATGGGGGTGCCACAGGGTTCAATTCTCGGGCCGACTCTTCTCTGTATACATCAATGATGTTGCTCTTGCTGCTGGTGATTCTCTGATCCAACTCTATGCAGACGACACCATTCTGTATACCTCTGGCCCTTCTTTGGACACTGTTAACTAACCTCCAGATGAGCTTCAATGCCATACAACTCTCCTTCCGTGGCCTCCAACTGCTCTTAAATGCAAGTAAAACTAAATGCATGCTCTTCAACCGATCGCTCCCCGAACCTGCCCGCCCATCCAGCATTAAACTAGACGGTTCTGACTTAGAATATGTGGACAACTACAAATACCTAGGTGTCTGGTTAGATTAAACTCTCCTTCCAGACTCACATAAAACATCTCCCATCCAAAATTAAATCTAGAATTGTCTTCCTATTTTGCAACAAAGCATCCTTCACTCATGCTGCCAAACATACCCTCGTAAAACTGACCATCCTACCGATCCTCGACTTCGGCAATGTCATTTACAAAATAGCCTCCAACACGCTACTCAACAAATTCAATGCAGTCTATGACAGTGCCATCCGTTTTGTCACCAAAGCCCCATATACTATCCACCACGTTGGTTGGCCCTCGCTTCATAACCGTCACCAAACCCACTGGCTCCAGGTCATCTACAAGTCTCTGCTAGGTAAAGTCCCGCCTTATCTCAGCTCACTGGTCACCATAGCAACACCCACCCATAGCACACGCTCCAGCATGTATATCTCACTGGTCACCCCCAAAAACAATTCTTACTTTGGCCGCCTCTCCTTCCAGTTCTCTGCTGCCAATGACTGGAATGAACTGCAAAGATCTCTGAAGCTGGAGGCTCTTACCTCCCTCACTAGCTTTAAGCACCAGCTGTCAGAGCAGCTCACAGATCACTGCCCCTGAACATAGCCCATATGTAAACAGCCCATCCAATCTACCTCATCCCCATACTGTATTTATTTATCTTGCTCCTTTGTACCCCAGTATCTCTACTTGCACATTCATCTTCTGCACATCCTACCATTCCAGTGTTTAATTGCTATATTGCAATTACTTCACCACCATGGCCTATTTATTGCCTTACCTCTCTTATCCTACCTCATTTGTACATGCTGTATATATATTTTTTTCTACTGTATTATTGACTGTTTGTTTCTTCCATGTGTAACTCTGTGTTGTTGTATGTGTCAAACTGCTTTGCTTTATTCTTGGCCAGGTCACAGTTGTAAATGAGAACTTGAATTCACAATAAAACTTCATGTTGTGACACTGAAAACTGGCTTGTGTTGGAAGAAACCAAAGCCCTCCTAGAGGTTGCCCTCATTTTCATCCCTCCTTACCATTGTGCAGTAGGATGCCTGCCATGTTTCCCAGCAGCACATGTTGGTCAGGGTGGCCGGCTTCTCTGCTCAGCTCCACAGCCTGCTTCACCAGGGACAGAGCCTCGTCGTGGCAACCCTGCATGTCCAGGAT
This sequence comes from Oncorhynchus gorbuscha, assembly GCF_021184085.1. Taxonomy (NCBI): domain Eukaryota; kingdom Metazoa; phylum Chordata; class Actinopteri; order Salmoniformes; family Salmonidae; genus Oncorhynchus; species Oncorhynchus gorbuscha. Next base: position 71,131,968 of record NC_060180.1, on the reverse strand, counting down.
GGTGGCCAGGTCACTCATCAGCACCAAGGACTGTAGTCAGGACAGCAGAAAACAATTTCCAGATAATAAATAAGAACAGATGAACTTCAAGGATGCATAAATGATGCATAAATGCCACCCAGTCTGCTGTCCCCACATTCTTCAAGATGGCCTCCCATCGTTCCTGTACCCAAGAAGGCAAAGAACTGAACTAAATGACTAATCGCCCATCACACTGCCCTATCCCATCTGGACAAGAGTAATACCGATGTAAGAATGCTGTTCATTGACTACATCTCAGCATTCAACACCATAGTACCCTCCAAGCTCATCATTAAGCTGGAGGCCCTGGGTCTCAACCTCGCCCTGTGCAACTGGGACTGGGACCTGGACTTTGGAGGGCCGCCTCCAGGTGGTGAAGGTATGAAACAACATCTCCACTTCGCTGACTCTCAACACCGGGGCCCCACAAGGGTGCGTGCTCAGCCTCCTCCTGTACACACTGTTCACCCATGACTGCGTGGCCATGCACGCCTCCAACTCAATCATCAAATTTGCATACAACACAACATTAGTGGGCTTGATCACCAACAACAACAAGACTCTCCCTGCTCTTCCTGGACATCTAGTACCTGTGGGCGGGTCTCTCCCTGCTCTTCCTGGCCAACTAGTACCTGTGGGCGGGTCTCTCCCTGCTCTTCCTGGCCAACTAGTACCTGTGGGCGGGTCTCTCCCTGTTCTTCCTGGCCAACTGGTACCTGTGGGCTGGTCTCTCCCTGCTCTTCCTGGCCAACTAGTACCTGTGGCGGGTCTCTCCCTGTTCTTCCTGGCCAACTGTTACCTGTGGGTGAGTCTCTCCCTGCTCTTCCTGACAGATCAGCAAGGCTCGCTTGTAGTCCACCACCGCCTGGCTCAGGCGGTGTATAGCGACCATGTAGCGGGCGTGGGAGTCCAGGGTCAGGCCCAGTAGGAGCCGGGTCTCCTTCCGCAACTCCTCTGAAGAGAGGGAGAAACACGAGGATGGATGCTGTCAGCGAGCAAGTTCAATATCAAAAAGGTCACAAGTTGAATGCACACCATACTGAAAGCAAGGTTACACAACTTTTCAGAAGATAACGTCGTCCTCTTTATTTAAATGTTCTGATTTTATTGACCAGATCGTGCGAGAGGGTGACCAAGGGGAAAGATTTCCTCTCTCTACGTCACAGGGTATTAGGCCGGATTCCAGCCTATACCGTCACGGTACATAATGTGGTGCTGTCTCAGGCACCATTACACCAGCCATGCCACACCATCATTTCAAGCATGGTTGTGGCTGCATTGTGCAATGGTAATGCCTGTCATTGGCAGGGACTTAATTTGGAAGGATTAGGAATGAAAAGTTTTTTTTTTTTAAAGGGCAGAGAAAAACACATGGAATGTTCTAGAGGAAAAGCTGCATCAGTCTGCTTGAGACATTCAGTTCACAGGGAGCAGTGTTTGTTGTGCTGTTCTGTCACGCCCTGGATTACAGATGACATTATGAGGGATTAAATATTGTAATTGGACAACATTTACAAAGAAAGGAGAACAAGGACAGCGCACACACACACACACACACACACACACACACACACACACACACACACACACACACACACACTGTACTAGAGAGAAGACACCATAGGGCCCAACACAGTTAGAGAAGAAGAGGCTTGCACTTTACAATGAACTGACAGTCTGTTGTTCACTGAACAGTACAATGGCTTTTAAAACAAGATGGTGCTGACGACGGTCACCCTGTTGCTAGCTCCCTGCCAATTTAGCACTCTTGATTATTTTGTGTTTTTTTAAATGTATTTTTTAAACTTTATTTGATCAGAAGGTTTCTAGTATTATTCCCTATCACCGACAAGCACTTCTGGACTTCAGATCGAGATTACTCAAGACAACCGAGTCTTACTGGAGAAGGATACCTGGATACAAGTGCCTGGTCCTAATCCAGGCACTTGTCATCTCCCGTCTGGATTACTGCAACTCGCTGTTGGCTGGGCTCCCTGCCTGTGCCATTAAACCCCTTCAACTCATCCAGAACGCCGCAGCCCGTCTGGTGTTCAACCTTCCCAAGTTCTCTCACGTCACCCCGCTCCTCCGTTCTCTCCACTGGCTTCCAGTTGAAGCTCGCATCCGCTACAAGACCATGGTGCTTGCCTACGGAGCTGTGAGGGGAACGGCACCTCAGTACCTCCAGGCTCTGATCAGGCCCTACACCCAAACAAGGGCACTGCGTTCATCCACCTCTGGCCTGCTCGCCTCCCTACCACTGAGGAAGTACAGCTCCCGCTCAGCCCAGTCAAAACTGTTCGCTGCCCTGGCCCCCAATGGTGGAACAAACTCCCTCACGACGCCAGGACAGCGGAGTCAATCACCACCTTCCGGAGACACCTGAAACCCCACCTCTTTAAGGAATACCTAGGATAGGATAAGTAATCCCTCTCACCCCCCTTAAGTTTTAGATGCACTATTGTAAAGTGACTGTTCCACTGGATGTCATAGGGTGAATGCACCAATTTGTAAGTCGCTCTGGATAAGAGCGTCTGCTAAATGACTTAAATGTAATGTAAATGTAAATCTAGACTACCCAAAGCAGTTCCATTGCTTACGAGAGCCCTTTTTCCAAAAAGATGACGCCAGAGGAGGGGAAGGCGTACTGGAGTTCTCAAATAAATTAAACCACCCTCCCCTTTCTAGTATCTAACCTGCTATTGTACAGTCCCTGGACAATAAACTTTGTGAGCTCAGATTTCCTATCAGATATACAAGACACAACCAAGACTCTGTGAGACAGATTATGTTAATCATGTGTAGCTCAAGATACAAAGCCCACGGGTTGTAGGTACATCACGCGAACAGGGTAAAAGAGCTTTGTGGCACGGAAGAGTATGTTTTATGATCAACAACTCAGTGTGATTTTAGGAACGTACAAACCAGTATGTTCCCCTGACCGAGAATAGCTTACGATCAAACGCCGACCCCATTATCTTCCAAGAGAATTGTTTGTATCATGGATGTGTACACCCCCCCCCACACACACACACACAAACAGACACTGCACTGGCACTCGAAGAATTACACAAGACTTTGAGCAAATTGGAAACAGCATATCTCAAGGCCAGATCCATTGTGGACTTTAAAGGAAAATTCTCCCAAAATTCCACAAAACACATCTCTTCCTTTACTTGCGGGAATAATAAATTGGATCAGTGTTGTTATTCTTCATTCCGAGACGGATAGAAAGCCCTCCTTCGGCATATCAGACCACGCCTCTATTCTGCTATTCCCTGCCTATAGGCAGAAATTAAAACAGGACGCACCAGTGTTAAGATCTATTCAACGCTGGACTGACTAATCAGAATCCATGCTACAGAACTGTTTTGATCACACAGACAGAGATATGTTCCGAGCCGTCTCTGGGAATAACACTGACGAATATACTGACCCGGTGTCTGGGCTGGTTCATCAGGAAGTGCATAGAGGAAGTTGTTCCTACAGGGACAATTTGAACATACCCGAGTTGTGGACTCAAGTCACATGACTTGGATTTGAGTCTCGACAGAAAATAAAATAACTTGAGACTTGGAGCCTCAAGGCTCGGGACTTGACTGACTGATGACTTGAATTTTGTGGCACAGTGTCTGTGGATTACTCTCCACACAGCCAGAGACAGTAGCTGCAGCATCGCCCTTGCAAAATAAAACGTGCAACAGACTGGCTAGCGAAACACACACTCAGCCCTCTGATTGGAACAGCAATAGGTCAATCAACACAGGTCAGTGAGCTAGCGAACAGATTGCTGATTTGCTGTACAGCTATGGGATGGGGTGTAGTGTAGTCGAATGCCAAAATAAATATGCAGCTCCGAAAATTGTTTGGTGATCAAGAATAGTAATGGTTGACTTTGCAAGCTCACCAGAAATGGGCCATAAACCAACAATTACTAGCTTAGGCCTTTTTTGACATGATCCATTTCAAGCTATTGTGACATTTACTTATGAAGCTAGCATTTCAAATTTGTTAAAATTAATTAGTGGTGAAGAAATGATAAAAGTACAGATTGCATCTTCATGTATCTTATAACAAAAACATATATTTTTTCTTAGCATTAAAGATTTGTGTGAGTTGCTTTGCTTGTCAGACCAAGACTGTGCTGTTTTGACTAAAATGTAAGCCTAGATTTGTGATAATGATATGAGCTACAAGCAAGTTTGAGTGAAGTGATATGCATTTTTAGCAGACTGCATTGTGCCGCACACACACACACACACACACAAGCAGTGTTAGACAGGAGATAGACGAGGATCCTGTTTAGGGCTGTGATGATACCAGTATCGATCTAGTTTTTTCAATGGCAAAAAAAGAAGCAGACCAAACTATTTTGCCCTTTAAAAACCTTCTGTATGTAAAGTAGCGTGACTGTAGCTTGGAAAATACATAAATGTGACTCTTGGATGACAACATAATGATGACATCCTCCAGAGTCTCACACACAATCTTATGCTATTACAGCTAAAAACTATTTGAAGGTTTGGTCGTTGGATACCCGATTGCTCCTCAACAGGAAGTTCCTTGAATTTCGCCAACTTGGTTTCAAGGGATTCAGTGCAAAACTGGAAACCCATCTCTGCCAAGTCATTCCTGAGAAGAAACAAACAGGTCACAGTTGGTAAATGGTGCACCATGGTACTGGGGGGGTGTGGTTCATGAAAATATAGTCCTATAATACAGGACTACAACCAAGCGCAGGGAGAAATAAATAAAAAAGATTCTCAACTGAAAACCTTTGGGTAGAGCACTTCTAATGGTGTATAGGCACACTCTTAATCAACTAAGCTGGCTGGCTGGCTCCTATCAGAGACTTATTTGTATCTATTAAAAGTATGCATCAATAAGGTGCCTCCTAATTTAGATGATGTCCATTATTTAAGAGGTAAGGACCACTAAAACTCATTTGGTTGCCTTAAACCTTGAAGCTGATTCAATTGCTCCAATGTCCATTTAAATTCACATGAAGACATCTACTTTTGAAGTTCACTTACTTCTCCTGGCCGGCATATATGGTAGCGAGCTTCAAGGACATCTCAATGACCCCATTGTCATCCTTTGAACCCGAGGGAGACAGAAAAAGACTGAAGTAGCAATATAGCATTGAGTGTCTGGACCACAATGCACTGCCAATGGTTTCTGAATTGACGGAGCTGAGCCCAAAACTATTCCAGAAAGTCCTTCTTTCTTCAAAATGGACAATAGATAGATTGTCCTCTTCATTTCAAAATCAAAAAACTACCTCAGTACCCAGCGACTCTACTGTCCAGATGTCACAACAATTCTATTCCTCTGCTATTAATAAACTATATGCCATGTACCAGACATTTTTATCCAAAGTGACTTACAGTAATGCGTGCAGACATTTTTATATATTTACTACGCCATTAACCTCTTACTTAGACACACGACCAACCCTCACCTGTGGTGTTCCTCCGGACAACATGAAACTCATTGCCACCTTGAACAGTTTCTCTGCCTGAGGGAGAAGAGCACAGGGGTCACTGGAAGTCAGCAAAACAGCTCAAAACACAAGCATAAAAAAAAAGTACAATCACATTAACCTCTGCTCAATTGTCATTTCAATGAATGATGTACCACGAATTCTTGAAGAAAATACTTATGAGCTGAGTACAACTGAATGGTTTCAAAGGTAGACTCCGCAATATGACATCATCTTCACCTTCACCTCCAGCTTACAGACATCCACAAAAACAGGATGGGAAAAAAAATGCCAAGACTTCCCCTATTGGCTCTTCTCAATCTGTGCCCTCCTTTGAAGAACACATACACTGCCTTGCGAAAGTATTCGGCCCCCTTGAACTTTGCGACCTTTTGCCACAATTCAGGCTTCAAACATAAAGATATAAAACTGTATTTTTTGTGAAGACTCAACAACAAGTGGGACACAATCATGAAGTGGAACGACATTTATTGGATATTTCAAACTTTTTAACAAATAAAAAAATGATCCAAAATGTGGCAAAAGGTCGCAAAGTTCAAGGAGGCCGAATACTTTCGCTAGGCACTGTACATTAGGAAACGTCAATAGTGGCAGTCCTCCTTGCAGATTTTTAACTTAGTTAATTTTGATAAGCAGGATCCCAAAAGAGGGACAGCAGGTGGGGGTTCACTGAAGAGGAGAAAGAGTGGCAACCTCTGCTAGTACTCACATTATCCAGCTGACCTTGGACATAGGCAAGGTTCGCCATCTGTAGAGACCGGGGACAATGGAACAACAATAATGATGTGCAGCTGACTTTCTATGACATTAATACCATGCATGGCATTACATTAAAAAATGCTTACAGACATTCCTGAGTAAGCATATTACTCCATCAAAGTGTATTGAGTGATACCTCAAAACATGTATCAATGTGTGTGCAATATCACTATTGCAAGAGGCTGCGATTCTTAAATTCACTCTGTAATGCACAGCAGAAGCAAAGACCAATCACGTGTCAAATAAGTCCAGTCAACCACACATGTTCCCACAAGTTCACTGTGTAGGCTAATAAACACGGTTTGAAGCACATTTGAACAAGTTAAAAAAAAGTCCTGTTAAATAGTCAAGGCTTTTACCAAGCTGTAGGTGTAGATGATAGCTTGTGTATTGTTACTCTGATGGGCCAGCGCGATGGCCTGGTGGAGGAATCCATTGGCTCCATGCAACTGCCCCCGCATCATACTGAGCTTGAACACAACACACACACACCAATGTTACTCAGACATAACATGTAAAGAAATGACACTTCATCAAAACATAATGTCTAGAACAGATATGACAAACATTTGGGTCTGAATTGATACAATTAAAATGATGTTACGTTGATGACACTTACACGGAACCCAAACCGGCTGCGCACGTGCGCCGTCGTGCATAAATTTATTTGGTCCCCCCACACCAAACGCGATCACGACACACAGGTTAAAATATCAAAACAAACTCCGAACCAATGATATTAATTTGGGGACAGGTCAAAAAGCACTAAACATTTATGGCAATTTAGCTAGTTAGCTTGCACTTGCTAGCTAATTTGTCCTATTTAGCTAGCTTGCTGCTGCTATCTAATTTGTCCTATTTAGCTAGCTTGCTGTTGCTAGCTAATTTCTCCTGGGATATAAACATTAGGTTGTTATTTGACCTGAAATGCACAAGGTCCTCTACTCCAACAATGAATCCACATGTAAAAACGGTCAACCGAATCGTTTCTAGTCCTCTCTCCCCCTTCCAGGCTTTTTCATCGTTTAACTTATATGGTGATTGGCATCTAAACTTTCATAGTATTACCATGACAACAGGCAACAGTTCGTCTTTCAATCACCCACGTGGGTATAACCAATGAGGAGATGGCACGTGGGTACCTGCTTCTATAAACCAATGAGGAGATGGGAGAGGCAGGACATGCAGCGCGATCTGAGTCAGAAATAGAAATGACTTCTATTTTAGCCCTTGGCAACACAGACACTCGTTGGCGCAATAATTTAATAACATATAGATTCCTAAATGTATTTTGCAACGCTTGCGCACCAGAGCGGTGTAGTCAGGGTGTTAGATTCACAAGATTGCATATAATCTCTTGGCAAATACAGTTGCATGGTACAGTACTTCTCATTGAGATTAAGATTCTAGGTAGAAACTGGATTGAGGAGTTGCCTGCATCAATGACAATTAGTTACCTTGGCTCTCTTCAAAAGTAAAATAATCTCATCTTCTTTCTTCTGGGCATCAGTTCTGGTGTCCTCCTCAGCTTTGCTGAAGAGAGAGAACGCTATGAACGAGGAGGGGGGAGGGTGTATATCACAAAACATTTAGGTCACTCAATGACTCAAATGACCTGTTATGAACGTTAACCACGTTCTTGTAATGACATGTTGAAGGACTCATAATAATGCAAATCATGTGCACATCAATGTAAAAGATGATCGATGAGAGTCTCTTGGTAGAAGTGTCATGTATTGACAATGACACACACACACGGGAAGAGTATTTTAAACATCTAACATGACAATAACTTACTTACCAATTACACTCCCCATTGCATAAGTCCAGTTACTAGTAGCACGACTATTTTCATGGCCATTGCTTTCGCAGCTGCGGTATAGCGGTGACCTTCTGTGCACAGTAGCATGGATAGCATACGACTGAGAAGTCGTCCTTTTCAGACATTTCAATGATTGTGTCCTCGCATGAACTCGACTACCCAAAGACAGGTTGCGGAAGCCCTCTGACATACATTGCTTTATTTGATTCCTATTAGTAAAGAATGTACGAGTGACAGCGGGTAACGCCATTTTAAAATACATTACAATTCAGTCGGAGGTTTTGGTGGAAAACCAAAACACGTCACTCCCTGTAAATCAAAAAGCGTTGTACATAAGAGCAATAATATTAATTATAATATTTTCGCATATGTATTGAATACATCAATGTTTTTATTTTCTATTTTGAAGGGCAATACAAAAAAACTTGTGCCGGAAGTGATTCTATGCGCCTGCGGTCAATGTGTCTACCTTTAGTTGATTAATTTATGAGCATCCGAAGTGTACTTTTTCCAAAATGTCTAAAGTACAGCTGTTGAACCGAGCGATTAACAGCAGTAGCTGTGGAGTTATTTGGTACAATGGAAAAAAAGGTTGCAGAGGAGCATCAGAAACGATTAAACAACCGTGGCTGATAAGATTTTCATGGCAGTGGAAAAAACGATAGCAGAGTAGCGTTACCAGGATCAGATCTCCAGTTAAAAAATGGAGAACGAACGTCTACGGGTATTTCTTCTGAAGTTTGGAGCAGGTTTGTACCGAACAAAAAATATGCATTATAAAGTTACACAACAAATTCATTCTTCTAAGCTATCTGACAGCTACCCACAAGCCTTTTGCCGCGTTCAAAACAACTGGGAACTCGGATTTGGATAATCTCCGACTTCAGTGCGTTCAACTGGGAACTCAGGGGGGGGGGGGGAGAACGAGCTACGACTGGGAAAAATCGGTTTGAACGGTCATCCAATTTGAGAACTCGGGACATTTCAGGAGCTCCGATCTGAAGATCACTGACGTAATTATTTGACCTTTCTTTCTTCCGAGTTTCCAGTTGTTTTGAACGCGGCATTTGTCTCGCGAGAGGGACTGTCTGGGAATGACAGTGTCCCGAGAAGTTTCACCATCTCGTTCACGAAAATGGTTAGTTCCTACAGACAGTGAGATCCGTGGCTTGCAATATAAAGGAGGCAGACAGGTTTTGAGGCATTCAGTTACTGGTCAATTGAATGTTTGATTGGGTAAAACGACTGACCTAAGAAACTTTGAGCGTGGTCTGATCGCCGGTGCCAGTATCTCAGAAACGGCTGTGCTTTTCACGCACGACAGTGTCTAAGGTTTACAACAGTGGTGTGCAGAAAGGCATCTCTGAACGCACAACTTGTCACGGATTGGATATTGCAGCAGGCGACCACGCCGGGTTCCGCTCCTATCAGCTAAAAACAAGAAGCAGCAGCTCCGGTGGGTTCTTCAACACCAACACTGGACAACTGAGGAGTGGAAAAACATTGCCTGGTCCGATGCAGTTTATCTGATTTTTGACCACCCAATATTTATCTGGCCTCCATTGATTTAGTCAACCTAATTTTGGCAATCCTACAGGGGGTAAAAACTCCAATAACTTTTTCTTTTTTTTACAGATTATAATAGCGACATGAGGTTTTGACCATTAGGTCTTATTAGATGATTTATCTACACAATTTTACCCATTGGTCAAAATATGTGTTTTTATTGAACACCCTACATCGTATCAAACCCGTTGTCTGGTGTGTTTGGTTACCCTGCTAGGTAGTAGCCAATGCCATGATAAGCAAGGTTAGGAATTAAGCTAGCTAGCCTTTTATGCTGACGCTAGCAGTTTAACATACATTGGCTAACTAACAATATGACAATTTATATATTCTGCAGGGCTATCCGACTAAAAAGAAAGTATTGGTCGACCAAGAGTCATTCTTTCGACAGACATTATGAGTGTGGACAGACTGTCTCCAGCTCTGCCTCCGATTATAACACATCGCACCGCCTACTCTCTTGTTTTCCCTAAACTAACCAGTCCCCACCAGTGTTCTAGTAGCTACCCTTGTCTGGTTAAGAAACACAAGCTGCTTTAATAAGAAATTAAAAACAGTATTGAGTTTAATAGTAAAACAGTCTAGCTATGTTTTTCTCTCCCTTGAATAGGCTATAGAAAAGTAGACAATGTTTGAATTGTTGTATTCCTGTTCAACCCTTCCACTTTTCCCACTACATTTCATATACAGTTTGTGTAGCCAGCATGGTAGCCAAGTCTCCCTCTTCTCCTTATAGATAACAACTTGATTCTAGACCTTTAAGGCTACGGTTCAGCAGGACGCAACGTTTAGGGTACGTTCAGGTATGCAGAACAAACATGCCTCTCTGGAACAATCCCTGCTGTATTCATGGCATTTCTATCTGCAATGTTCATGAAATGTTTTCAACTGAACGTGGACCTGTTAACATTACCAGTAGCCTATTTGCAAACGTTTGGTGGCACAGAAAAAGGATAGCAAATCATGTATTAACTAAATTCCTCTTGCCACTACGCTATGTCTGACTGGGTAAATAACTTTTTTATTTTTAGTTAATGTGGACAGTGATTCAGACTTGACCCGGATAAAGCTAAAAAAAAAAGTGTCAAAATGGCAATGCAGTTTTGACACTATTAATTCAAGTTTGACTCACATCGATGCCACAGGCCGTTTTAAAACCAGAGAAGTTGGTTCTAAGGAGGAGCTAACCTTTTAGGATGGCGTCTCTTGGAGACAACATGTGCAGTTTGAGGGCTTTGTCTAGAAGGGATACAGCTTTTGTCAAAATTGACTTTACATAGCAGGTTTAGGTGAAGTTATGCAGCAGGTTAGGAGAATTAGGTTAAGGTTAGCTAAAATGCAAGAAAGAAAAAAAAAACAACTAGACATGACCCTGATTGAGATACTCCAGGAAATGACGTTGCCGTCTTAGTGCTGCCCTTAGCAACTAAATTATTCTCATAAACTTCTTCTGTGCGATTTTAAAATAATCGGTTCAAGGACATACATCTGGTGTATTAGAAGCAATTATTGGTACCATAATTGTCTTCAAAACATTTTATTTACACAGATTTTTCCTTTCACTATAATGGGGATCCTGTTCTCGGCTGATGCCTGCAGTACCGCGGTCGGCCTTGAACTCCCGTGGCTTCAATGACTGGGCAGTCGTTCTCTCCTGACCCATGCCGACTACTTCAAAACACATTCATGTAGTAGTAGGAGTAGGCTGTGTGAAGTGTCTTAGGCTACGTTTAGACAGGCAGCCCAATTGTGATAATTGTTTTTACTAATTGGTCTTTTGACCAATCAGATCAGCTTTGAAAAAGACGACCAATTAGTGGAAAACATCAGAATTGAGCTGTCTGCGTGAATGCAGCACTAGTAACTTAGTATTAGTAGTAGACAGAGTCTGGGTTTAGACATTAAAGGCCCAGTGCAGTCAAAAACCTGATTTTTTTCCCCCCCTGTGTTTTATATACAGTCCCTTTGGAAAGTATTCAGACACCTTGACTTTTTCTACATTTTGTTACGTTATAGCCGTGTTCTAAATTTGATTAAATAAAATGTTTTTAAAAATCCTATAATCTACACACAATAATGACAAAGTGAAAACAGGATTTTCAAAATGTATTAAATACATGGAAATACCTTACCTGCGTAACTATTCAGCCCCTTTGCTATGATACTTCAAAATAGAGCTCAGGTGAATCTTGTTTCCATTGATCATCCTTGAGATATTTTCTACAACTTGATTGGAGTCCATCTGTGGTAAATTCAATTGATTGGACATGATTTGGACCGGCACACCCCTGTCTTTATAAGGTCCCACAGTTGACAGTGCACGTCAGAGCAAAAACCAAGCCACGAGGTCGAAGGAATTGTCCGTAGAGCTCCGAGACAGGATTGTGTCAAGGCAATGATCTGGAGAAGGGTACCAAACTTCTTCCATTTAAGAATGATGGAGGCCATACATATCCGCAGCATTGAAGGTACCCAAGAACACAGTGGCCTCCATCATTCTTAAATGGAAGAAGTTTGGAACCACCAAGACTCTTTCTAGAGCTGGCTGCCTGGCCAAACTGAGCAATTGGGGAGAAGAGCCTTGGTCAGGGAGGTGACCAAGAACCCGATGGTCACTCTGACAAATCTGCAGAGTTCCTCTGTGGAGATGGAAGAAACTTCGAGAAGGACAACCATCTCTGCAGCACTCCACCAAAATCAGGCCTTTTTGGTAGATGGCCAGACGGAAGCCACTCTTCAGTAAAAGGCACATGACAGCCTGCTTGGAGTTTGCCAAAAGGCATCTAAAGACTCTCAGACCATGAGAAACAAGATGAGAAACAAGATGAGAAACTATTTGAGAATGAGGCTGTAACGTAACAAAATGTGGAAAAAGTCAAGGGGTCTGAATACTTTTCAAAGACACTGTATATTTCCACACTGTGAAATTGATAAAATGATTATAATGTCCTTTTAGTCTAAGTGCTATTAGAAAATAAAGAAATGTATATGGTGGGATGGAGTTCTGGTTTGCCTGGTGACATCACCTGCTTCTAGACCAATACAAAAGAGTTCCAAACCTCTTTGCCAATAAGATTTAGTTTCGTAGTTAACATGGTACCCGCAAAACACCAGTCTCAACGTCAACAGTGAAGAGGCAACTCCGAGATGCTGGCCTTCTAGGCAGAGTTCCAGTGTCTGTTCTTTTGCCCATCTTAATCTTTTCTTTGTATTGGCCAGTCTGAGATATGGCTTTTTCTTTGCAACTCTGCCTAGAAGGCCAGCATCCTGGAGTCACCTTTTCACTGTTGACGTTGAGACTGGTGTTTGGGGCTACTATTTAATTAAGCTGCCAGTTGAGTACTTGAGGCATCTTTTTCTCAAACTAGACACTAATGTACCTGTCCTCTTGCTCAGTTGTGCACTGGGGCCTCCCACTCTTTCTATTCTGTTTAGAGCCAGTTTGTGCTGTTCTGTGAAGGGAGTAGTACACAGCACTGTACGAGATCTTTAGTATCTTGGCTAACATAATTGCAAAAGGGTTTTCTAAAATTATAAACATTGATTAGCTAACACAACACCGTTGGAACACGGGGGATGGTTGCTGATAATGGGCCTCTGTACGCATATGTAGATATTCCATTAGAAATCTGCTGTTTCCAGCTACAATAGACATTTACAACATTAAATGTCTACACTGTATTTCTGATCAATTTGATGTTATTTTAATGGACAAAAACAATGTGCTTTACTTTCAAAAACAATGACATTTCTAAGTGATCCCAAACGTTTGAACGGTAGTGTATATATATATATACACAGAACTGACCAGTGATTCTCCACTTCTCTCTGCAGTAAATCCAGACTGTTCTGCAGTAAAGAGTGAAATCATTAACTCTTGATGGGGAGGAGAGTGAAGGACTATTAGGATTAAAGACACTGGGAAAGGAAGGACAAAGTTCTTATCTGTACAAAAGCTAAGACAACCAACCAGTGACCTCAAAGCACCATTGATGACTCACACAGGGAAGAAACTTCACATGTGTCGTGTGTGTGTGCAGTATGGGCTTTATCAGAGCAATACATTTAAAAATATATATATAAAAAACACCTGAAATTTCAGAGAGGAGAAATTATTCAGGTGTTCCATGTGCAGTAAATGTTTTAAACAAGCCTAATAAGACATTAGAGAATTCACACAAGGGAGAAAGCATATCGTTGCAAAGAACTTACACTGTAATTACAAACTAGACCAGGCATATGAGAAGTCTCACAGGGGAGAAATACTTCAGTTGTCCCGTGTGCAATAAATGCTTCTCAGTTCCAAGCTCCGTAAAGAATGCATATGAAGAGAGATCACATTGCACTGAATGTGATGAATCCTTCATAGCAGAGAGACACCTGGCCGTTCATACATAGATTCACACAAGGGGGGGAAAAAATACACAAGGTGTCCTGTGTGCAATGAATCCTATTATTAGCAGCTTGGATAAGCATCAGAGAATGCACACAGAGACAAACCATATCAGTGTAAAGAAAGTGGCAAATCCTATAGATGTATGAGATTGCTGGTCGTTCATACGAAGTATCACACAGAGGAGAAATCACACAAATGTCCTGTGTGCAGTGAATGCTATTTCAGAGTCAGCGATTTTTTTCAAAAGTCATCTGAGAATTCACACAGGTGGAAAAGACGTGGTAAATCCTTCAAAGTGCGTAACCTATTGCTCAATCAATCAACATGTTATTAGTCACATTCGCCAAATACAACAGGTTTACAGTGAAATGCTTACTTACGAGCCCCTAACCAACAATGCAGTTTTTAAAAAATACGGAAAAGAAAAAGAGATAAAAGTAACAAGTAATTAAAGAGCAGCAGTATATATATATATATATATATATATATATATATAGGACATTTGTGTGATTTCTCCTCTGTGTGATACTTCGTATGAACGACCAGCAATCTCATACATCTATAGGATTTGCCACTTTCTTGCTGGTTGCTGGTACAGAGTCGATGTGCGGTGGCAGCAGTTAGTTGAAGAATCACACAGGGGAAAAACATGCTGCTGCAATGAATGTGGCAAATTGGTTCAGAGGAAAAAGCAAGTCTTAACAGGGCATATGAGGATTCACACAGGGGAGAGGCCCTATAAGTGCCTTATATGGGAGAAATCCTTAATGTGTTCTAATGTTCTAAAACTCTGCCGGTTAACTCACTCTAAAGAGAAGATCTACTGCTGCCATGAATGTGGCAAATGGTTCAAAACCGAGAAGTACCTGGACAGTCCTATGACGACTCACACAGGAAAGAAGAAATCGTACTGCTGCATTGAATGTGACAAGTGCTACAAAGTAAAGCAGAGTCTTTAACGGCGCACACGAGGACTCACACAGGGTCGAAAACATTTTGCTGCCATGAATGTGGCAACGGATACCACCTGGATGTGCATATGAGGACTCACAAAGGAAAGAAACCACATTGCATGTAGTGAATGTGGCAAACGCTACCATGAAAAGGCAAGTCTAACAAAGCATATGAGGACTCACACAAGGGGAGTAATCAGATGTGTGAGAAAACGTCTTGTATCAGTTTTTGATCTAAGTCGCTGCATTTTTTTGCTACATCTGTGGCAAATGCTCACATGTGACCCCCCCCCCCACCAGAAAGAACATGGACATGAGAGAAGCACCACACACTGTCCATGTGTTTTCTGGAGGGATCCCATCTTATGTAGAGGCCAAAAAGAAACTGAATGAACACCTATTGAGTTGATGGGCAGCGAGTAGCATAAACACTTATGTGAACAATGCTTGGTGTAAAAGCTATTCCCAAAGTTTAAAAAAGTGTGTAAACAGAGCAATGGAGGGCACATACCAATCCACTGCAATTTGTCAGTCAAAAGAGGGAAAAGCTCATTATTATATCTGATACCTTTAAGAGACAATTCCCCCCAGGTTACAACTCTTGTTTGATTTTAGATGTGACAAATAGTTCAGGATTTGGAATTGTGGGAAGAGGTAGGGAAGTATGGTACACAAAAACATGTTGTTGTTTTTTGTCTGTACATTGCCCATTTTTTTGTAACTTTTCTCAAAATGCACCTGTTTACATTTCAGCCATTATGCTTTATGTTGGTATCAATAAAAACACGTAAATCCCATACTGCTGTTTTTTTTCTATAGCAAAGCAAGTCAGTGTCCCTATGATGGAATGTCACTCAGGACATCTGAAGCACTGAGTTATTTTTTGTCAACCTATTTTCAAATGAGAAAAGGCCTAGGATCTGGTTTCAATGATGGACTCTTGGTATAGAGGACCTTATCCGCTTGAATAAAATACTAAATAGTAACTAGCAAGATGGAGATCAGAGGTTATTTTAAATTAGTGCATTTTGGAAGTAGCTAGTTTGCATCAACTACCTTCACTAAAATCGTGATGTTCTGGTATGTCTGCCTCGTGATTTGTTGGGAGAGTTTTTGTCACAATGTTCTGAACCTGACCCGTCCTGTTCAACGATTCCTATCCCCCCCCCCCTCTGTCATTTCTTCTGTGGTTTTTAAATGTAAAGGTACATTACCGCCACCAAATTGACTGGAGACATGGAGACATGGAAAGTCTGTAGACCAGGGGTATATTCATTAGTCAGATTCCTACTAATGAATACCTAGACCCTACCCATTAATCCCAACTCCCCAAGGAAACAAAATGAAGAAATACCTAATTAAATATTACATCAACTGAAGGTTTTCTCAACAGTTCAATTAAACTTGGCTCTTCAATACTATTATTTCGTAGATCTACACTGAACAAAAATGTAAACGCAACATGCAACAATTTCAAAGATTTTGCTGAGATACAGTTCATATAAGGAAATCAGTCAATTTAAATACATCATTAAGGCCCTAATCTATGGGTTTCACATGACTGGGAATACAGATATGAATATGTTGGTCACAGATACCTTAAAGGTAGGGGCGTGGATCAGAGAGACAGTCGGCATCTGGTGTGACCACCATTTATTTGCCTCATGCGGCACGGCACATCTCCTACTCACAAAGTTGATCAGGCTGTTGATTGTGGCCTGTGGAATGTTGTCCCACTCCTCTTCAATGGTGGTGCGAAGTTGCTGGATATTGGCGGGAACTGGAACACGCTGTCATACGCGTAGATCCAGAGCATCCCAAACATGCTCAATGTGTGACATGTCTGGTGAGTATGCAGGCCATGGAAGAACTGGGACATTTTCAGCTTCCAGGAATTGTGTTTAGATCCTTGCGGCATGGGGCTGTGCATTATCATGCTGAAACATGAGGTGATGGCGGCGGATGAATGTCACGACAATGCGCTTCAGGATCTCGTCACGGTATCGCTGTGCATTCAAACTGCCATTCATAAAAATGCTATTTTTGTACGTTGTCTGTAGTTTATGCCTGCCCATGCCATTACCCCACCCACACAATGGGGCACTCTTCACAATGTTGACATCAGCAAACTACTCACCCACACGCCTGCCATCTGCCTGGTACAGTTTAAACTGAGATTCATCCGTGAAGAGCACACTTTTCCATCATGCCAGTTGCCATCGAAAATGAGCATTTGCCCACTGAAGTTGGCTACGACACCAAACTGCAGTCAGGTCAAGATCCTGGTGAGGACAAAGAGCAACGCAGATGAGCTTCCCTGAGACCGTTTCTGACCATTTGTACAGAAGTTCTTTGGTTGTGCAAACCCACAGTTTTATCAGCTGTCAGGGTGGCTGGTCTCAGGTGAAGAAGCCGGATGTGGAGGTCCTGAGCTGGCATGGTTACATGTGGTCTGCGGTTGTGAGGCCGGTTGGACGTACTGCCAAATTCTCTAAAACCCTGACACAGCCTGGAGGTGTGCTAAGTCATTTTCCTGTTGAAAAACAAATTATAGTCCCACTAAGCGAAAACCAGATGGGATGGCGTATCGCTGTAGAATGCTGTGGTAGCCATGCTAGTTAAGTGTGCCTTGAATTTTAAATAAATCAGACATTGTCAACAGCAAAGCACCATCACACCTTCTCCATGCTTCACGGTGGAACCACACATGCGGAGATCATCTGTTCACCTACTCTGCGTCTCACAAAGACAGTGGTTGGAACCAAAAATCTCAAATTTGGATTCATCAGACCAAAGAACAGATTTCCACCGGCCTAATGTAACTTTTATTAACAAGGCACAACTGTTAATTGAAATGCATTCCAGGTGACTACCTCATGAAGCTGGTTGAGAGTGCCAAGCTGTCAAGGCAAAGTGTGGCTACTTTAAAGAATCTCAATGATAAAATATTTAGATTTGTTTGAAACTTTTTTGGTTACTACATGATTCGATATGTGTTATGTCATCGTTTTGATGTCTTCATTATTATTCCACAATGTAGAAAGTAGTCAAAATAAACAGTATACAAAACATTAAGAACACTGGCTCTTTCCATGACATAGATGAAAGCTATGATCCCTTAGAGGTCACTTGTTAAAAAATCATTTTACCTTTATTTAACTTGGCAAGTCAGTTAAGAACACATTTTTATTTACAATGACAGCCTACCGGGGAACAGTGTCTTGTTCAGGGGCAGAACGACGCTAGGTCAATTATGCGCCGCCCTATGGGACTCACAATCTTTGTGTCAAGAACTACAACGCTGCTGCATGTTTTTTTTTACTCAATAGTTTCCCGTGTGTATCAGGAATGGTCCACATCCAGCCAACTTGACAACTGTGGGAAGCATTGGAGTCAACATGGCCCAGTATCCCTGTGGAACACTTTCGACACCTTGTAGAGTCCATGCCCCAATGAATTGAGGATGTTCTGAGGGAAAGGTGGTGGGGGGTGGGATGGTGTATCTGTACTTTACTATTTATATTTATTACAACTTTTACTTCACTACATTCTTAAAGAAAATAATGTACTTTTTACTCCATACATTTTCTCTGACACCCAAAAGTACTTGTTACATTTTTAAGGCTTAGGAGGACAGGAAAATGGTCCAATTCACTCACTTATCAAGAGAACATCCCTGGTCATCCATACTGCCTCTGATCTCGTGGACTCACTAAACACAAATGCTTTGTTTGTAAATGATGTCTGAGTGTTTTATTCTGTAAATCTGGTTTGCTTAATATAAGGAAACTTAAATATATTTTAGCATTTAAAATCAAGTATTTAAAATCAAATAATTATGGACTTTTACTCAAGTAGTATTTTACTGGGTGACTCACTTTTACTCAAGGATGACAATTTAATATTTTTTCCATCAATGGAAAATGTTGGGTTTTTTCTTTTGCATGTTGCTTCTCAGCATTGTACAGCAACACATTGTCAATATCCTTTACAAACTGCAAATGTAAGTATACACGATTGAAATAAGCACAAAATAAGTAGCCCATATGCATTTTGAACTTGCAAAAGATGTAAGAAGCTATATGGTTCATGTTGCCAGCAGCATACCATCCCACTGCTGGCTTTCCTCTGAAGCTAAGCAGGGTTGGTCCTGGTTGGTCCCTGGATGGGAGACCAGATGCTGCTGGAAGTGGTGTTGGAGGGCCAGTAGGTGGCACTCTTTCCTCTGGTCTAAAAATAATATCTTGGGGACATTGCCCTTTGTAAGGTGCCATCTTTTGGATGGGATGTAAACGGGTGTCCTGACTCTCTGTGGTCACTAAAGATCCCCTGGCACTTATTGTAGGGGTGTTAACCCCGGTGTTCTGGCTAAATTCCCAAATATTGCCCTCATACCATCTTGGTCACCTAATCATCCCCAGGTTCCAATTCTCATTTCTCTCCCCTGTAACTATTCCCCAGGTTTATGCTGTAAATGAGAATGTGTTCTCAGCCAATTTACCTCTTAAAATAAGGGTTCAAAATAAATATGGTGTTTCACAATGATAATGTGTTACTATCCAGTAATGAATGTCCACAGAACTACTTTGCCCCATGTATGTTACACACAGAATAATGAACTGTTGTGAAAGCCACAAAATGTCAGCCTTTTTCCCCCAAATATGAATGACTGTATATTTGTTCAGTAAATGTGTTTAGAAAAAAAGAACAAGTACAGCTTTTTTCCGGTAAAACTGCCCAGGAGGGCCCAATGTTCTGAATAAAGAGTGCAGTACAGTAGGTGGCAGTGCAATATTGGTTACGACGTTTCCGCCAATGAATGAACAGAGACCAGTGTTTACGACCTTTTTACGACAAAAGGTTCTTTATTTCCCGTGTTTACATCCAAACCCTGTTTAATGCCAGAGATGCCCAACGCTATATAGTTGCAAGTGCAAAAACGGCATCGGATGGAAGCTTTTAGAGACGGTTAGTTATGTTACTCCCATAGAAACTCATTCCTTGTCGAGATCTAGCATACATTTGGTGTATAATTTGGTCTGAAAACGTTATTCATACGTTTACATTTTGGTGGCACGTGTTTTGAGGGTTTGAAGTGTAAAAGCAATTTTGATGTTCAGTTTGCATAATCTTACGAGTCTGATATTTAGAGGCATTTAAGTCACATTTACACCAACCAGCTGTAGTTATCTGTTCATATAGTAGAAATCCTAGAGAAATACTTGACCTGGAGGCGAGAGAAACGCACAGTTGTTTAGGCGAGGTGCTGGCAAGCGGAATGTAAGGCTTGAAAAAGAAAAGTTGAGCCGCACACTCTAGGAGCTCAGATGCAATAATTTAATAACATAATAACCAACGTTTCGACAGTCAAGCTGTCTTCCTCAGGGTATAATAACAAAAATTGCGGGTCACTAGTTTATATAGTGTCAAAGGACACACAGGTGTCTGTAATCATGGCCGGGTATGGCTTGATATCATTGGTTACTTTACAGATATAAATATAACATATAAAAAACATAAATAGATATACGATCATAGATACAATTTGGCTATATAAGCCTACAAACATTTACAATGACTAGCAAAATCACAAGAACGGTGCTACGATGCTCCGAGATTCGTACTTTTAATTTGCGCTTAATTTTACCCACATAATTTTTTACCACAAGGACAAGTTATAAGATAATTAACTGCCTTAGTGGAGCACTTGGTAACAACAACTTTTTTGGGGGGGGGATCTCTGTCCCTGTTTGGGTGTGTTTGAAGTATTTGTAAGTGCCATTGCATTGACTGCAGCCATTACACTTGTGCAGGGGTATTTTGGGGTGGTACATCTTTGAACATCTTGGCCATGTTCTGTTATAATCTCCACCCGGCACAGCCAGAAGAGGACTGGCCGCCCCACATAGCCTGGTTCCTCTCTAGGTTTCTTCCTAGGTTTTGGCCTTTTCTAGGGAGTTTTTCCTAGCCACCGTGCTTCTACACCTGCATTGCTTGCTGTTTGGGGTTTTTGGCTGGGTTTCTGTACAGCACTTTGAGATATCAGCTGATGTACGAAGGGCTATATAAATAAATTTGATTTGATTTTGTCAAATCAGAGCTTTTACCAATTGATCTCTGAGATTTCTGCAAGAAAATACATTCCCAATGCTGTCATCGGATCTTAGAATTTTTCCTTGGACTACTCATAAGATACCTGCCAGTTGGTAGAGCATGGCGCTTGTAACGCCAGGGTAGTGGGTTCGATCCCCGGGACCACCCATACGTAGAATGTATGCACACATGACTGTAAGTCGCTTTGGATAAAAGCGTCTGCTAAATGGCATATATTATTATTATTATTATATTATTATTATTATATTATTATTATTATTATTATTATAGAGCGTTGGACTAGTAACCGGAAGGTTGCAAGTTCAAACTCCCGAGCTGACAAATCTGTCGTTCTACCCCTGAACAGGCAGTTAACCCACTGTTCCTAGGCCGTCATTGAAAATAAGAATTTGTTCTTAACTGACTTGCCTAGTTAAATAAAGGTAAACAAAAAAGTAGGTCCTCCTGTCATCTCTGTTATCCAGCTAACTGAATTTGTGTCTGCTGTAGGTCTCCCTCTATCATCTCTGTTATCTAACTGAATGTGTGTCTGCTGTAGGTCTCCCTCTCCCCCTATCATCTCTGCGTCTGTTGGTTCCTCCACTGCGGCTGGTGTCTGCAGCTCTATGGCAAGTTGTTCAGCAGAGAGACGTAATGGACTACGGGTTGGTGGAGGAGTTTGTCACCACTGTGTTGGAGATAGTTCCTGATATGATGAGTTACAGGGAGAGAGTCCAACTCATCATGGGGCTGCGAGCACAGGTGAGAGATGGTGCTGATTGGTGGAGACCAGGGAGTGGCCAGAGTTCCTCAACTCTCATCTTCTGATGTCAGTGCTCAGTTTTGTTTGTTTGTTGGCCCACCCACCAGTCTAACTTTTACTTCATCAGCTGGTTCTGGAGTTGTGTCGCTCTGATCACCTAGCCAACCCTGAGACTATCCAGCCACACCTGAACAGGATGAAGACCTGTATCATCACTCATAGGGGCAAGGAGGTTAGTACTACCCAGTAACAGATCAAGACTTGTAACGCTGCTACTTAGTTGAATTTATTATGACTGAGCTATCTATACTTCCTGTAGATTTCTGATCCAGAGGTGGAAGCGTCAGAATCAAACTTCCTGAAGCTGATTCAAACTCTGCTGGAAGACCCAGTCGAGAAGGAATACTTCTTTCAGGTCAGATTTGTAACTAAGTAGCTGCTGATGATTTTAGATTTTATTTGATTAGACTCTCATTTAGTCCTCATTCGCTCTAATCTTCCAAGAATCCTTGATGGTGATGACTCCAGAGTGAATGCTTTTACAAGGAATTGAAACTTATTATTAGATTTTTTTTAAAGTACTGAATATTGGGCCTCCCGAGTGGTGCAGTGGTCTAAGGCAGTGCTAGCTTTGCCACTAGAGTTTCTGGGTTCGAGTCTAGGCTCTGTTGCAGCCGGACGCGACCCGGGAGACCCATGGAGCAGCGCACAATTTGGCCCAGCGTCGTCCGGTTTAGGGGAGGGTTTGGCCCGGCAGGGATGACCTTGTCCCATCGCGCGCTAGTGACTCCTGTGGCGGGCCGGGCGCAGCGCACGTCGACACGGCCGTCAGGCGAACGGTGTACCCTCCCACACATTGGTGTGGCTGGCTTCCGGGTTAAGTGATTGTGTCAAGAAGCAGTGCTGCTTGGTTGGGTTTTGTTTCGGGGGACGCACGGCTCACGACCTTCGCCTCTCCCAAGTCTGTACGGGAGTTACAGTGATGAGACAAGACTGTAACATCCAATTGGGTAGAAAAAAGGCTAAAAGTTTTTTTTTTAAGGGGAAAAAAGTACTGAATTTCCTCTACTTGTTTGTTTCTTAGAGTGTGTTTTCAGAGGAATTTGGCCCCAAGTATAACTCAGCACTGCAGACTCTGGTGTGGGAGTTCCTCTCCAGGCTGGAGAAGCTGCTTCCAGCACCAACCCTTCAACAGGTACCATGCTAACATCTTATTACCTTTAACAGGGACCATGCTAACATCTTGTTACCTTCATCGGGGACCATGCTAACATCTTATTACCTTCATCAGGGACCATGCTAACATCTTATTACCGTCATCGGGGACCATGCTAACATCTTATTACCGTCATCGGGGACCATGCTAACATCTTATTAACTTCATCGGGGACCATGCTAACATCTTATTACCGTCATCGGGGACCATGCTAACATCTTATTACCTTCATCGGGGACCATGCTAACATCTTATTACCTTCATCAGGGACCATGCTAACATCTTATTACCGTCATCGGGGACCATGCTAACATCTTATTACCTTCATCGGGGACCATGCTAACATCTTATTACCTTCATCGGGGACCATGCTAACATCTTATTACCTTCATCAGGGACCATGCTAACATCTTGTTACCTTCAGCAGCATACTGTCATAAAAGTTGTTTTTAAAATTCACTGTACAAAGATATTTGTCCTTAAATGACAAATGCTCTTTAAGTGAATTACTAGATGGTTATAACAGAGTGAAAATATGCATAAAGACATATTTCTTAAAAGCTACCACGTGTTTTTATGTTATAATACAAAATGGATACATTGACCTTTTTAAAAGCCATTCTCTCTCTTCCCATTAGACGGCATCTTGGTTCCTACCTGACCCCTCTGTCCTGGAGGAGTGTGTGCAGTGTGTATCCCACCCTCAACCTTTGAAGACCCTTCTCCAGCACCACAACAATACATGTGGACATGTAGACACCAATGGTAGGAGAAATAGACTTTGGACAGGAAATAATGTTATGTGATTTTTAAGCTTTTTCTGGACCCTCTTCCCGACAGCTGAAGGTCCCGACGCTTCAGCGCATGTGGGGGATTCTTTACTACACGCACAGTCAATTCAATTCAATTCAAGGGCTTTATTGGCATGGGAAACGTGTTAACATTGCCAAAGCAAGTGAGGTAGACAACATACAAAGTGAATATATAAAGTATATATAATATAATATAAAGTATATAATATATAATTTAGTTGAACAGTCTCTGCTCTAACTAGTAGAAAACCTCCCTTCACTTTGGACAGGAAATAATGTTATCAGATAGCCTATAACATTTTAATGTTTGGCTTTAATGTTTTAATATTGACTTTTTTTCTTCTTCTACTGTCTTCTGCTCTACTCGTACTGTCTTCTGCTCTACTCGTACTGTCTTCTGCTCTACTCGTACTGTCTTCTGCTCTACTCGTACTGTCTTCTGCTCTACTCGTACTGTCTTCTGCTCTACTCGTACTGTCTTCTGCTCTACTAGTAGAAAACCTCCCTTCACATTTCTGACTGTCAGACGTGAATGACAATTCTTAATGTTTTACCAGTGCAACGTCCGTGCAGCATCTCGGCATACCAAACATTTCATCTCAGAGTTCATGGAGATATGCATTTAGATCTTCTTGAGTTGCACAGTGTTGTTTTGAATTAAGTAGCCTACAGTGAGCATTATATTATGCTTAGTAACGTTATACTATGCTATTATATTTGGTTGTGTTATGTAGAATACTATCATTATGTGATCTTGCAGACATTTGATTCAGACTTTGATTTAACTTGATTAAACAAGCACAATTCACCAGAGCATCCTGTTCTCTAGGAGTAGAGGAGAGACATCCCGCACATGCACAGAATCTTCTGGACCTTTAGCCGTCGGGAAGAGGGGTCTAGAAAAGTCCGATCTGCAATGTGAGGATATAACATGTTAGCCTTTAATGTTTAAAAAAATATATATATAGACTTTTCTTGTCATCCTGTCCTCAGGTCTGTTTTCTGGCGACAATCAAATCCCAATCGAAGCTGACCCAGAGGTCCAATCAGAACCTGTGCAGCAATGTATGAGCCATGTCTCATCTGACAATGAGTCAGACATGATCCCTTTGTTGGAACTGGGGATTGATTCAGACCGAACTGTGCACAAAGGGGTGGAGCCTGTGCACAAAGGGGTGGAGCCGGTGCACAAAGGGGTGGGGCCTGTGCACAGAGGGGTGGAGCCTGTGCACAAAGGGGTGGAGTCTGCTTCTTTAGAGGTAGGGCATATATACAATGAAACTACAGAGAAAAATATTAAACACAACACACCAGGTAAAGAGCTAGCAAAATATATGCAAAATAATACATATTTTCACCACCTTCACACTGACAGTGGGCTGAAAATCCAAGGAAAAGCCTACAGCAGCCAACAGGAAGTGCAGGACATTTCTAGTTTAT
The DNA here is from genome assembly GCF_021184085.1 of Oncorhynchus gorbuscha. NCBI lineage: Eukaryota > Metazoa > Chordata > Actinopteri > Salmoniformes > Salmonidae > Oncorhynchus > Oncorhynchus gorbuscha. The sequence goes on along the minus strand of NC_060180.1, from coordinate 71,106,624 downwards.
CTACTTCCTGTTGGCTCCATCAGCCAACAGTGCAGCTGCACAGACTTGACATTGCTGATATGCTTTTACCTGTGACAGAGGTCTATTCAACACCGAGGAGAGAGAGGCTTCAGATTGACAAAGTGGGATCCCAAGGACAGAGAAGAGGACAGGTCATATCACAAAAGAATGAGAGGAATATCAATGAAGAGCCGTCCGATGGTCAACCTCAGTATTCTCTGGCCCCTGACCCATCCCTTACCACAGGGCAGCCTAAAAGAAGCAAGCGTGTCAAAATATGCTCCTTGTGTGGAAAGACTTTCAGCGAAGCAAAGGATTTGACGGCACACATGAGATGTCACAATGAGCAGAGCCCTTCCAAGTGCACCCAGTGTGGACAAGACTTTGAACACCATGAGGACTTACAGAAACATCAGCAGAATGTGTGTGAGGCGGCAGCTCAACCTGAAGAGGACAACATGTCTACGACATCCGTGGTGGATCAGACGGAGCTAGCAGAGTCGTCCAAAGCCAGGACATGCCGTGTGTGTCATAAAACTGTCTATAGTAGAAATTATTTGAGAAAGCACCTGAAATCCCAACACGGTCAACTCCTGAAGATACACAAGAAACACAAAACGTTTTTCTGTTGCTCTTTGTGTAATAAGACCTTTGGATGCAGAAATGATTTGAGAAAGCATCTGGAATCCAAACACCGTCAACTCCTGAAGATGCATAAGAAACACAAAAATATTATCTGTTGCATTATGTGTAATAAGTCCTTTGATCTTTCTGAGCCAAACAAGTGTGAGGTGAACCAACAGCAACTCTCCAGGAAGGCACACCCAGAGGCCAACACACTTACAGCTGCAGTGATACCACAGCCCTCAAGCACTACATCCCAGAACCCAACAACCTCCAATGCTCTGCCCATTCAGGCACAGTTCTACAATCACTACAGAACATGTCTTTTGTGCAATGAAACTTTCGATACCGCAGAGACCATGAGAAAGCACCTAAGATTTCAACACAATATACTGTCTTACTTGTGCCACGATTGTGGGGAAAGTTTCCCAAGCAAATTAGATCTTCAGAAACACTCAAAGAATTGTTTGAGTTTTCCAGATTCAAGAAAATGTAATGAGTGCAGGAAAATAACTCCTCAAACAACGCAGCCGCAGGCAAACATTTGTCAGGAGATGAACCAAAGACAACAGCAACTACCTGCAGGGGGAAATGAGATGGAGATCCCTCAGTCCTGCAACACAGACGTTAACTTCTTAAATTACTTGCAGCGATGCCAGCCAAATGAGTGTGAGAAGATTCACTTTCACGGAGGACAGCAAGACTGGAGTGAGGAGGCTTATCCAAACCAGCTTCCAGGGGAGGTTTATCCAAACCAGCTTCCAGGGGAGGTTTATCCAAACCAACTTCCAGGGGAGGTTTATCCAAACCAGCTTCCAGGGGAGGTTTATCCAAACCAGCTTCCAGGGGAGGTTTATCCAAACCAGCTTCCAGGGGAGGTTTATCCAAACCAGCTTCCAGGGGAGGTTTATCCAAACCAGCTTCCAGGGGAGGTTTATCCAAACCAGCTTCCAGGGGAGGTTGATCCAAACCAGCTTCCAGGGGAGGTTGATCCAAACCAGCTTCCAGGGGAGGTTGATCCAAACCAGCTTCCAGGGGAGGTTGATCCAAACCAGCATCCAGGGGAGGTTGATCTAGAGGAGGTTGATCCAGCCGACAGAAGCAGTTCTCCCATTCCAAGGGAGAATGGGACAGATATTCCCCAGAGCCATAGCACTTCACCCCAGAACCCAACAACCTTCGATACTCAGACGCAGCCACCTGGCATCTCTCCCCCAGCCTGGCTAAAATCTAGAACATGCCCTTTGTGCTCAAAATGTTTTGCTTATAAAAAGACCATGATGCAGCATCTGAGACGTCATTCACAGGGTCAGGGACCCTTCATGTGCACCATATGTTCAAAGAGCTTTGGTACCGCCAGCGATTTGAAGAGACATCGGGGAATTAAGAGCGGTTGTGGGCCAAATCATCGTAATCTCGTCGTACCTGAGAATGTTCCCACAGAACAAAAAACTGTCTTCTCCTGCCCTCATTGTCAGGGACAGTACACGAATAAAAAAAAAATGAAAGCACACATGGTATGTCACACAGGAGATGGGTTCACCTGTAGGTTTTGTGGCAAGATATTTGCTGAAGATAAGAAATTACGCAATCATGTTCGTTCTCATATTGACAGACGACATCTATGTGACACATGTGGTAAAGATTTCACATCTCTGTCTAACTTGAAAAAACACACACTTGTACACACAGGAGAACAGCCGTACATTTGCCCAGACTGTGGCAAACGTTTTAGTCTGAAGGGTAACCTGAAAGTCCATCAACAGAGTCATACAGGAGAGCGGCCATTTGCGTGCACAATGTGTAAAATACGCTGTTTCACTCAGACTCATCTAAAACGGCATATGTTGAGGCACACAGGAGAGAAGCCTCATAAGTGTTTGGCTTGTGGGAAGACATTTCAACGGAAAAACACATTGAGGAAACATCAGCAAGATTCTTGTTCTTAGTTCTTGGCTTTTACACACTGCCTTCTTGAGATGCAGACTCAGTCATACTTTTTTTTCGCTCAACATTGATAACATTTAGTTGATGGCATTAATGGCTTGCAATTGGTTGTAGGTTCTAGTCAACAGACAAGTAGGCATCCATCTTTTGCAACTTTAACTTTTTGCCTATTTGTAATATCTAGTGTGTGTGTGAGTGTGTGAGTGTGTGAGTGTGTGAGTGTGTGAGTGTGTGAGTGTGTGTGTGTGTGTGTGTGTGCGTGTGTGCGTGTGTGCGTGCGTGCGTGCGTGCAAAGGATATTGTCAATGGTTTGCTGTATAATGCTGACAGAAAAATAATATATATTCTGTTTTGTGTCAAATATTGCCTTTTTTCTGTCAGCATTATACAGCAACCCATTGACAATATCCTTGACAAACTGCAAATGTACCGTAAGTCTACAAGAGAGATTGAAATAAGCACAACATAGGTAGACCGTATGCATTTTTAATGTAAACAAGTATAAATTGTCACCCCTACATTTTGTTATTGTGTTTAACAATGATCATGTGCTGTGACCTTATTTACTATTATGTATTGATTTCTTCTTCAGTCTTTATGCAATGTGCACTGCACAGAACACAGGAAGTATAATAACTGAATTATTGTAATGTTTGTGTCAGGGATTGGATTGCCAACTGGCAATTTGACACAAAAATAAAATGTCATTCACCACAATCTGTTAGCCTTTTTCCCCACACAAATCTGCCCAGGAGGGTGCAATGTTTAAAAACAATCCAGATGGAAATGTGACTGTCCATTATCCATCCATTCCCTGTCTGCCCTGTCCTTTCCTTGTGCGCGCTACTGTCACAGTACAGTAGGTGGTAGTGCAACGTTGGTTACAACGTTAAAGCCAATTAATGAACACAGACCAGTGTTTACGAACTTCTTACAAACAAAGGTTCTTTATTTCCTGTGTATACATCCACCCGGTCCGTGCTATCCGGGATCCTTGGGACGACTAGTTGAAATGTATAAAATGGTAAAGGTTTAGGTGTTGTGCTCCCGAGTGGCGCAGCGGTCTAAGATACTGCATCTCAGTGCTAGAGGCGTCACTACAGACCATGGTTCGATTCCAGGCTGTGATTGGGAGTCCCATAGGGCGGTGCACTGTTGTCCTGGGTAAACTGTCAATGTAAATGAGAATTTGTTCTGAAACTGACTTGCCTAGTTAAATAAAAAAGGTTCGGTAGAGTTTAGGTTAGGGACATCCCAAGGATCCCAGATTGCAAAAGACTCATCCAAATCCTGCTCTATTACCAGACATGCCAAACACCTATAGGGGCAAGCAGTGTGCAGGGGGACATGAGACAAAGAATGTGTTGTATTGGTGGAAAACGTTGTGTGTGTTAACTGTAGGGGTACACATGGTGCTGGAGATCAGAGGTGTCTGCTGATTTGATTTTATTAGATCTCTTTTAGTCCCCATTTGGACTAATCTTCCAAGAGTCCTTAAACATTCAAATACAATGTATAATACAAACACACTTTCACATATAACACACTATTACAAACATACATAATACACTAACATAATGACCCAATAAATACTCAAATCTAAACAAATATTGATTCTTCATCTACTGTAGTTCCACAACATTTCTATATACTATATTTAAATGGTTTTTAAATAATGTTTAAACTTATATATTGAAAGGTTTCTAGTTTGCTCAGTTAATTTATTCCATTTCTTTATTGCTCTTAAATCAAAATGTTCTTTTGCCCATTTCTTTTTTCTGTCTGGATAACGCATAGATGGTGGACAGTCTATTCCTAGTATTTACGGAATGTCTGTCTCTTACCAACTGAATACCATTGTGAATAGAACTTGGCCGTTTTAAATTATGTATATTATAAAATAAGATAAGCATGTTTTTTTCAATTATCTTGTCGATTGATGACCAACCAAGAACACTGCACATGACTGCAACAGAAGAACCATATCTCCACCTTAAAACAACCCATGACTGCAACAGAAGAACCATCTCCACCTTAAAACAACCCATGACTACAACAGAAGAACCATATCTCCACCTTAAAACAACCCATGACTGCAACAGAAGAACCATCTCCACCTTAAAACAACCCATGACTGCAACAGAAGAACCATCTCCACCTTAAAACAACCCATGACTGCAACAGAAGAACCATATCTCCACCTTAAAACAACCCATGACTGCAACAGAAGAACCATATCTCCACCTTAAAACAACCCATGACTGCAACAGAAGAACCATATCTCCACCTTAAAACAACCCATGACTGCAACAGAAGAACCATCTCCACCTTAAAACAACCCATGACTGCAACAGAAGAACCATCTCCGCCTTAAAACAACCCATGACTGCAACAGAAGAACCATATCTCCACCTTAAAACAACCCATGACTGCAACAGAAGAACCATCTCCACCTTAAAACAACCCATGACTGCAACAGAAGAACCATATCTCCACTTAAAACAACCCATGACTGCAACAGAAGAACCATCTCCACCTTAAAACAATCCTTGCTGCTTTATTCTGTGCATTCTGCAGCCTCCTAACTTCACTAGATGATGCATTTCTCCAGACCACCGAACAATAGTTCACTTGACTCTCAACCAATGCCTGTGTTATTTGCTGGAGGATTTTACCTGGAAAATATTTAGCTATCCTTCTGATTATGCATGCTGTTTTAATATGTTTTTTTACATAGATTCGTTATTTGAGACGACCATGATAAGCAGTTGTCTAGCAGCACTCCCAATAGTTTGGTTTCTGCCACTTCTTCAATTTGTACTCCTCCCATACTTAATTGTATCCCATGCTGTTTTGGCCTTTTCCTCGTTGAACAGACCAACATATTTGGTTTTCTTGGTGTTTAAAGGAAGTTTGTTTTGGCAAACCCATTTCCTGATAATCTCCAAATCTCTTTGCAAAGCTTGCTGTACCTGTTTAACCGATTGTCTTGCTGCATAAATTGTAGTATCATCTGCAAATATAGTAGCTTGAGTTTCAACCAAGGCATAGGGAAGGTCGTTGGTGTATATTAAGTAGAGAAGTGGCCCAAGGCAGCTGCCCTGCGGTATTCCACATGAGGGGAAGAAAATGAACCATTGATATAGGTGGACTGTTTCCTGTCAGTTAGATATGACTGTACCCAATTCAATGCTACATCCCTAAAACCATAATGCATTCATTTTGTCCAAATAATTTCATGATCCACTAAATCAAATGCTGCACTGAAATCTAAAAATAGTACACCTACAAACCTACCTTTATCCATAGCATTGAGCCACTGGTCTGTCATGTCAACCAATGCAGTGGTAGTGGAAGAGAAAGGCAAGTTGCTGAGAGAAAGGCAAGTTCAGGTTGCCAGGATCAGAGTAGTGCAGAAGGTGTGGCATGCTGAGCCAGTGAAGAGAGTAGTAGAGGAAGATAGATGGGCCCAGGGTGAGGGATCCTAAGGAGCACTGTGAGTAGGCCGAGGCCAATAGAGAGTGAAAGGAATAACATGTGCCTCCAGTAAGTTTTTTTGGGGGGGGGGGGTTCATGGTCATGGTTGTCAATTGTACCGCAGGAATGGAGCTTAAATCACAGAGGATAGAGGATAGATGTTGTGGGGGCAGCTGCAGAGAAGTACTTGGGTGTATGAGATTTTACTGCAGAAGAGTTACACGATGTTTTGAACGGTAGTGTCCTGTCTTCCAAGGCTGTTGGCCTGGAGTAGGATCAGACAGGGCCAAAGTAGTGGAATAGTGGTGAGGTTTTAGTGGGTGCAGTGTTAGTTGGTATAGTGGTCAGGTTTTAATGGGTGCAGGGTTAGTTGGTATAGTGGGGAGGTTTTAATGGGTGCAGTGGTTAGTTGGTATAGTGGTCAGGTTTTAATGGGTGCAGGGTTAGTTGGTATAGTGGGGAGGTTTTAATGGGTGCAGGGTTAGTTGGTATAGTGGTCAGGTTTTAATGGGTGCAGGGTTAGTTGGTATAGTGGGGAGGTTTTAATGGGTGCAGGGTTAGTTGGTATAGTGGGGAGGTTTTAATGGGTGCAGGGTTAGTTGGTATAGTGGGGAGGTTTTAATGGGTGCAGTGTTAGTTGGTATAGTGGGGAGGTTTTAATGGGTGCAGGGTTAGTTGGTATAGTGGGGAGGTTTTAATGGGTGCAGGGTTAGTTGGTATAGTGGGGAGGTTTTAATGGGTGCAGGGTTAGTTGGTATAGTGGTGAGGTTTTAATGGGTGCAGGGTTAGTTGGTATAGTGGGGAGGTTTTAATGGGTGCAGGGTTAGTTGGTATAGTGGGGAGGTTTTAATGGGTGCAGGGTTAGTTGGTATAGTGAGGTTTTAATGGGTGCAGGGTTAGTTTTAATGGGGAGGTTTTAATGGGGGTGCAGGGTTAGTTGGTATAGTGGGGAGGTTTTAATGGGTGCAGGGTTAGTTGGTATAGTGGGGAGGTTTTAATGGGTGCAGGGTTAGTTGGTATAGTGGGGAGGTTTTAATGGGTGCAGGGTTAGTTGGTATAGTGGGGAGGTTTTAATGGGTGCAGGGTTAGTTGGTATAGTGGGGAGGTTTTAATGGGTGCAGGGTTAGTTGGTATAGTGGGGAGGTTTTAATGGGTGCAGGGTTAGTTGGTATAGTGAAACCCGGTTAGTTGGTAGAGTGGGGAGGTTTTAATGGGTGCAGGGTTAGTTGGTATAGTGGGGAGGTTTTAATGGGTGCAGGGTTAGTTGGTATAGTGGGGAGGTTTTAATGGGTGCAAGTGTAACCAATGTGAAATGGCTAGCTAGTTAGCGGTGGTGCGCGCTAATAGCGTTTCAATCGGTGACGTCACGCGCTCTGAGACCTTGAAGTAGTGGTTCCCCTTGCTCTGCAAGGGCTGCGGCTTTTGGCGATGAGAAAAACTAAGCGCAAGGATGAACCTTATCGTCAGACTGAAGCGCTGGGATAGAATGGCTCCCACGCCTACAACCTCGACAATGAATTGTCTAGTGACGTCAGGAGTAACGAGGATAGGAGCGGACGTAAAACGTTCTTTTAGAAGCGATGGGTAATGGGTAACGATGCTTCGAGGGTGACGGTTGATGTGTGCAGAGGGTCCCTGGTTCGAGCCCAGGTTGGGGCGAGGAGAGGGACGGACTAAAGTTATACTGTTACACAAGGTTAGTTGGTATAGTGGGGAGGTTTTAATGGGTGCAGGGTTAGTTGGTATAGTGGGGAGGTTTTAATGGGTGCAGTGTTAGTTGGTATAGTGGTCAGGTTTTAGTGGGTGCAGGGTTAGTTGGTATTGTGGGGAGGTTTTAATGGGTGCAGGGTTAGTTGGTATAGTGGGGAGGTTTTAGTGGGTGCAGGGTTAGTTGGTATAGTGGGGAAGTTTTAATGGGTGCAGGGTTAGTTGGTATAGTGGGGAGGTTTTAGTGGGTGCAGGGTTAGTTGGTATAGTGGGGAGGTTTTAATGGGTGCAGGGTTAGTTGGTATAGTGGTGAGGTTTTAATGGGTGCAGGGTTAGTTGGTATAGTGGTGAGGTTTTAATGGGTGCAGGGTTAGTTGGTATAGTGGTGAGGTTTTAATGGGTGCAGGGTTAGTTGGTATAGTGGGGAGGTTTTAATGGGTGCAGGGTTAGTTGGCACGTGCTCCGTTGTTTCCATTTTGGTGAAAGGTTACGTCCTGCCTACTGTAGCAGAGGCGAAGAGAGAGAGAGAGAGAGAGAGAGAGAGATGTCTGTATTCTCCAGCAGGCGGTGTCACTCACCAAGCAAGGAGTTGTTGTATGGAGGTGAATGTAAGTGTCAAATTTGGTTAACAAAAACGGTATGGCTTATTTGATCGAATAGAAGTTTCGTAATGCTTAGGGTGTTCACACGCGTACAGCTCTCATTGGCTAGAATGGCCCAACTTGATCTTGCCTCCTCATTGACTGCCTTCCATTTTTGAAGACATTTATTGTTCATTGTTAAGAGTGGCCACTACAGTATCTGGTTAATATAATGGAAAATCTGTGCCTGTATTGTGTGTGTGTGTGTGTGTGTGTGTGTGTGTGTGTGTGTGTGTGTGTGTGTGTGTGTGTGTGTGTGTGTGTGTGTGTGTGTGTGTGTGTGTGTGTGTGTGTGTGTGTGTGTGTGTGTGTGTGTGTGTGTGTGTGTGTGTGAACAAGTATAAAACCAAGGTAGTTAATTTACTGTCACCTGCAGTTATGGAACGTTTCCTCAAGCGCAAAACACCACAGAAGCGGGCGGGCAGAGAGGATGGGAGTGGTAAAACCCCTACAGCTTGAACATCGTTGCGATTCTAGCTTGGCTGGTGGTGCATTTGGTAGCTGACAAGATTTGATAAATAACTGGTACTTCAAATGAACGAATCCCTGTCAGTTATGTGTAGTATCTGCATACTAATACCATCAGTATTAAGCTTTTGTTGAAAAGAATAAAACAAATATATAAACACATATATATATATATATATATATATACAATTTTTAAAATATGGTTGCTTAGCAACTTGGGGAATAATATATACAGTTTTGTACACCCTCAAAAAAAGTCTAACTTTTCAACAGCTTACATTGAAATAAATTGTAAATTTTCACCTCCCTCTCTCTCTTTCAACATTGCCAACTACACCTCCGATGATAGTTCTGGCTTTTGCTTTCACTGTATGCTAGCAGGATAGTCCATATCTCCAATCTGCTTTGCTGGTAAATAGAGAAACGCTCTACTCGAGCAACTTTCTACCTGAGCGCAGCAGCAAGGCCGACAGAGCGTTAGCTGCCCACCCACCGGCTGCAGTTGGGTCATTATCATTCAAAACAATGTATTCTAAAATAAATTGGTATTAGTATGCAGATACTACACATAACTGACAGGGATTCGTTCATTTGAAGTACCAGTTATTTATCAAATCTTGTCAGCTACCAAATGCCACAATATACTGTTGCTAGCCACAATTCTGACGTGTGCTCTGACATCTGCTTCGCTGCTTTCTGCTCTCGTAATATCCTGGGTGTACTGCACGTTAACGTGTGGGTTCACAGCTCCAATACAGATGTTTTGGTCATTACTGAGACGTGGTTAAGGAAGAGTGTTTTGAATACTGATGTTAACCTTTCTGGTTATGACCTTTTTCGGCAAGACAGATATTCCAAAGGTGGTGGAGTGGCAATCTTTACCAAGGAACACCTTCAGGGCTCGGTTGTCTCCACCAAATCTGTCCCCAAACAATTTGATTAGCTGGTTTTAAGCATTAAACTTTCAAATAGCTCTTCGTTGACTGTTGTTGGGTGATATTGTCCTTCATCAGCACCGGCCTGTACCCTGCCCACCCTAATCTCTCTCCTGGCCCCTTACACTAAGTCTGAATTTGTCCTGTTAGGTGACCTAAACTGGGACATGATTAAACCATCTGACCAAGTACTAAAGACTTGCTAAATCTTTCTCAGAGTATTACCAATCCCACAGGGTATGACTCCAAACATCCAGAAAAGGCTACTCTCCTCAACGTTATCCTCACAAATAATCCTGATAGGTACCAGTCTGGTGTTTCCTGTAATGACCTTGGTAGTGGTATTGTTAACGAACACGCCCCCATAAAGAAAAGTATAATTAAAAACCGGTTCAGCCCCTGGTTTGACTGTAATCTTGCAGTTACTCCACCTTAAGAATTGCATTTGGTGAAAGGCTCTGCACACACATACTCAGGCTGACTGGCTCTCGTTCAGGCAAATGAGAAATAAGTGCACTCAGGCTGTCCGGAAGGCTAAAGTTAGTTACTTTAAGGAGCAGTTCTCTCTCTGTGGGTCTAACCCCAAGAAGTTCTGGAAAACGGTGAAATACCTGGATAATAAACTCTCCTCCTCACAGCTGCCCATGTCCCTTAATGTTGATGATGTGGTTGTTACTGACAATCTTTAATCACCACTTCATTAAGTCAGGATTCCTATTTGACTCAGCCATGCCTCCTTGCCCGTCCAACATTTCCTCATCTCCCACCCCTTCTAATGCAACTATCCCAGATGCTTCTCTCTCTTTTTCCCCTGCCCCGCTACAAAGTTTCTCCCTGCAGGCAGTCACAGAGTCCGAGGTGCTAAAGGAGCTCCTTAAACTTGACCTCATAAAAACATCTGGGTCATATGGTTTAAGATCCTCGTGTCATCTTAAGGGTCAAAAATGACCCGCCACTATGTTTAACAGCAGAGAAAACCTCCTAAATGATATTTTTTCAACTTGAAATTGGTTGACTTTTCCTAGAGTGACCCCAACATTATAAAAAGTGAAACATCGCCTTTGTTCCTATTAACATTAAGGTTGTACACCACCAGGGGACAAAGGTTGTCTTAAGGGTAATTTTTGACTCGGCAGTTATACAATAATTTACACACCACATAAACCACAAAGACACACACACACGCAATGAGAAATGTAGATTATGTATGCTACTGATTGAACTCAGCCAGCAGCTCCTGAACAGGAAGATCACCATGGTCGGCACAGTTAGAAAGAACACGCTTGACTTCCCCTGCACTTCTCGCAACAAGGCGAAGAGAGGCCTTCTCATCAATGTTTGCCTTCACCCCCACCACCACTCTAGTTTCTTACCTCTTCTGAGCACACTGCACAAAACGCCTGAGACCAGTGATCGTGAGGACAGGAAGCCAGCCATCATCCTGGTCTACAACCACAACAAAGAAGGGAGAGCCTCCCCCGTAAAGCAGCCTCTGCAGCGCTTGTGAAAGCTGTTCAAGGGGCTGAATCTTGTCCTGAGCCACCTGAGGCTGCAGCTGGGGCAGGCAAGAGGAGGAGATGCTAATTCTGCCCCCCAAAGAAGGACTGTAAAACAAATACTATGTGCTGCACATGCGAGAAATACATCTGCAAAGTCCATGCACACACACTTGCATACTGTCCTTCATGTGCTAATTAGAGTTGATTGATTTATGTTCTTCACATTTTTGTTTTGTATCTGTTATCTTATTTTGTTATTATGTATTGATGTTGTTTATGCACCTTGTTGGTGGGGGCAATGGTTTTAAAAAAATGGGAGAAGACTAGTATTTTGTAGGTAAATTCCTAATTGAACAGTATATAAGAATATATCACTATGTTGACAAAAAAGTTCAATACTGTTATTGTTTCCCTTCATTCAAATACATTCAAACTACTTTCTGCACATTTATTCTACTTTCTTAGGCTACACAAGTGCTATCTCTTGTTTAAAAAATTATGTAATACTTTTTGCAATAATAATAACAATCCTATACTTGATGACAGGTGTATGTAATAAGAACGAGTGGTGACCACTGATTTAAATGCAGTCTTTCTGCATTGTGAGGGAAAACCCAGATATTCACAAAGTTTGTGATGAATGACAGGTTGTTTCTTCATGCAAAATAGATTTGTGGTTTAAAATTTAATTAAGATGCTTTATTGTAGGGGTTTAATGAAGGCGGGTCATTTTTTACTCTTAGGACGAGTATACAGAATGTTAAGACTGCACAAGGGTTAAGGTTGCTGCCCCTATCATCACCAAGCCTATCTCCAACTTTTTTAACATGTTTTACCTGTCTCTCCTTTCTGGAGAGGTTCCCATTGCTTGGAAGGCAGCCACTGTTAGTCCTTTATTGAAAGAGGGAGATCAAGCTGATCCTAACTGTTATAGGCCTATTTCTATTTTGCCCTGTTTATCAAAAGTGTTGGAAAAACTTGTCGCTAGTCAACTGACTGGCTTTCTTGGTGTTTATAATATTTTCTCGGGTATGCATTCTCGTTTCTGCTCAGGTTATGGATGTGTCACTGCAACCTTAAAGGTCCTCAATGATGTCACCTTTGCCCTTGATCCTAAGCAATATTGTGCTGCTATTTTTATTGACTTGGCCAAAGCTTTTGATACTGTAGACCATTCCATTTTTGTGAGCAGGATAAGGAGTATTGGTGTCTCTGAGGGGTCTTTTGGCTGGTTTGCTAACTACCTCGCTCAAAGTGTTGTGTATAAAGTCAGAAAATCTTCTGTCTCAGCCACTGCCTGTCACCAAGGGAGTAACCCAAGGCTCAATCCTAGGCCCCATGCTTTTCTCAATTTACATCAAAAACACTTCACATGTTGCATTGATATTTTAGTTCAGCTCATGAAACATGGGACTAACACTTCACATGTTGCATTGATATTTTAGTTCAGCTCATGAAACATGGGACTAACACTTCACATGTTGCATTGATATTTTAGTTCAGCTCATGAAACATGGGACTAACATTTCACATGTTGCATTTATATTTTTGTTCAGTTGTCTTTTTAACAAACCCATTTGTCCAATGTTCCTAGGTTTCAGCAGTCTGATTCAATAATTCATATTATTGATGGTTTCTTGTTTAATGTCCTCTGGACATAACAAGGCCACTACAGTTATCTATAACATTTGAGAAAAAAAAACACTTATGAATGAGGGCTTTCACACTAACGGGGGCTCATGTAACCTACGAACATGAACCATGACTTGAAAAAAGACCCTGTTCTGCTGCTGATAGCATATCAGTGCTCTACATGGCAGCTGACCGTGCTTAACCCACCCTGGGGTTAAAAAAAAAAAAAACATGACTTTGCCTACACAATCCTGGCCCTGGATTGCATCATCTTTAAAACTTTTTCTACACAATGTTTTGTGTGTGTCTTTTTAAAACGACGGTTATAGATGCATATCTAGTATGTGTTATCATCTTTTTTTGTCTGCTTTAGTGTTTGGCTGTCTTTCTTGTTCCTCTCTTTCCCTCCTCACCTGCTTAGTTTATGGAAAGAGGAAGAGGGAGGAATTCATGATTTCTCAAAATTCCCCTTTTTTTTAAAAACCCGCTCACTGTTGTGTTCACAACAAACCACAGTGCATCAGCAACCTTTTCTTTCTTAATGTATAACATCCCCTTCTGTGTTGTGGAGCCTATATGGCTAAGTCACAAACTGTTTCTTCACGTAATTACCAAAAATATATATTTGTTTTATGTAAATGAGGTACTGGCTTTTCATCAATGAATAAAGTCATTGGGCCAATGTGTGCGTGCCAAATGGCACCCTATTCCCTATATAGTGCTCTACTTTTGACCAGGTCAACCTGTAAGTAGTGCACTATATAGGGAATAGGGTGCCATTCTGGTCAAAAGTAGTGCACTATATAGGGAACAGGGTGCCATTCTGGTCAAAAGTAGTGCACTATATATGGAATAGGGTGCCATTCTGGTCAAAAGTAGTGCACTATATAGGGAATAGGGTGCCATTTGGCACGCACACATTGGCCCAATGACTTTATTCATTGATGAAAAGCCAGTACCTCATTTACATAAAACAAATATATATTTTTGGTAATTATGTGAAGAAACAGTTTTATTGTAATTTTTTCTCAGTTCAGTGCTGTTTTGTATTAGCTAAACGGAGCCGTTGTGCAGAACATCCCACGGGGTGACGGGTGAATGCTACTGCTGCAGATGTATGTAGGAGTCTTCCCCAGGCGTATGGGTGGGACTGTGATAAGGACTTCTGTTCTGGGAAAGTGACAGTTTACTGTTGGGTGACTAAGCTGATACTGTTTGCAGGAAAAAGGCGGGATAAAAATAATGCGTGAGAGAACGAGAAAAGTGAGGCAGTCTTATGAGAGGCCGAAGAGAAGAATGTCAACACGTGAGGTTCTTTTGAAGCTACAGGGGGGTGTAAATGTCCTATCGAAAGCAATTATTTAATGTACATGCATGTCAACAAAGGTACACAGTGCAGTGCATTGTCGCACAAACTCCAACTCAGTACTGTGTTGGACCCCTGGATGGGCTGCTAATCTGCCTGCTCAGTAACATAACATCTTCCAGAAAAATCCCTTAAAAAAAAAAAACTGTTACATTCAGAATGTGTTGCGAAGTGTTTTGTACAGAGCATGACAAGGGGAGACCTCATGGTTTTGCTATGCCTGTGCACCGGCGTTAACTTGCATGTACAATGATGAAATTGTTTAGTAAAACTTCCAAACCCCATGTGCAGTTATAATAGTGGGGGAAAGACACCTAGTGAGAGGTCGTGTGGTGAGGTTGTGGTTTCTCTCCAACATGGCAACCTGTTCTATTGAAAAACAAACCACAGAATCTCTTTCCACTTGTTTCTGAAACAGCTGTGGGCAACTGTCTGGCCAGACCCTCCTCCCAGACTGTCTGGCCAGACCCTTCTCCCAGACTGTATGGCTAGGCCCTCCTTCCAGGTGGATTGTGGTGGACTTTGTCTGTGTCAGCACCAGCAAGGCTTTGGACCCGTGCTTCCTGCCGGGAGAAACATGAGCCAAAGACCACATCCAGAGCAGCAGGAGAGGCCCATGGCAGACTTAACCAAGGTTAACCAAGTGGAGAGAACATCAGCAGCCATTATGAATCATACTGGGAACACCTGGGCTGAGTTTCCCAAATGCAAACTATCGTCTTTAGCTCGAAGATCATTTTAAGTCCATTGATCTTAATGCTGAAGAGGATCTGGATGTGTTTGGGGAAATTCACCCCTGGGAAGATTGAGGTGTTTCATTAAGATAAATGTAGAGCTGGTAAACTGTGTTGGAAATTTCAGGTGTTTCGCAGCTCTAGTTGCAATGTATTGATGTAGTTTCATGTCTTGCATCTTTTTATTTTTCTGGTGGTGGTGGGGGGGGGGGCATTGGTGGAGTCATTTTCAGATGAAGAGGTCAAAGAGCTTTGAACAACTACTTTACTGTGTAAAACAAAGAAGAGTTTAAAAAAACATTTTTTTTTTTAGCTAGGCGAGTCAGTTAAGAAGAAATTCTTATTTACAATGACGGCCTACATCAGCCAAACCCGGACGACCAATCCTGCGCCGCTCTATGGGATTCCCAATTACATCTGGTTGTGATACAGCCTGTATTTGAACCAGGGTGTCTGTAGTTTCATCTCTAGCACTGATAAAAAAAAGTGCTTTAGACCGCTGCGCCACTCGGGAGCCCAACCTGAGGTTTTCAGGTTTCTAAATAAGTCAAATGTACCACCAATGACTATTAGTGTAATCATTGGTTACAGTGCATGGAAAATGTATTGTGTATGTCATTAATGGTGCAGGTGTTTGTTGCTGTACTCGTTTCACTTCCTCAAAGGAAAATTAAGAATTTACTGTTTTGGCTTAGAGAAGATTTAACAAAGGCACAGCCTAAAAATTAACCCTACGCATAAATCTGACAGTTGGAAGCTCTGGCAATTCCATTTCATTTGCAGAAGAATGTACCATCAAACGGGAAGAACAACATCTGTATAGTTTCTGGATTAGAGCCTGGACTTGAATGACAATTTTACTAAATTGATAACCACATTTCATCACTAGTTTGGACTTGATGAATTTACACCCATGCAAAAACAGACACATATAGTATTGGTTTTCCCATGAAGAAGATCAGGACTTCTGAGACATCATTTGAGCAGAAGAGTCGTTGCCAATTAAAGATTAGTGGGGTCTCCCTCGGAAACAAAGGGAATTGATGTTTACGTTCATGTAATGGGGAGTCAAGAAACTACATTTGCTCTGTGATTACCGGTAGTCAGGCACGGAGTCATGGGAATCCTCTGTGCCCATCTGGTGAGAAACATTCAATGTCCCTCGCTCTCTCTCTCTCTCTCTCTCTCTCTCTCTCACGCACGCACGCACGCACGCACGCACGCACGCACGCACGCACGCACGCACGCACGCACGCACACACACACACACACACACACACACACACACACACACACACACACACACACACACACACACACACACACACACACACACACACACACACACACACACACACACACACACACACACACAGTTCCTAGCCTGGCTTTAATGGATGTGTTTATGGGATCTGGATCTGTGGGTGGTGTCTTTGCAGGTGGGGCCCAGGTGGTGTGTATGGACTGCATATTGGTCAAACACCATCATTCCTCCCCAACCTTTCCTAGGAACTTCACATATTAAGGTAAAGTTACTAGGAAAGGTTTGGAAGGAAGGGGGGCGCTTCACTAGTGCAGGGTTGAGACTTGACTAGCAGAGGGGTTCCTAATATGTATTCCGTAGGGTGGGCTTATGCTACATTTCACTGAAATCCTGTGAGGAAAAGAAATAAAGGGATTTTATTATCCCTCCTGTTCTTGAGCATTTAAATAAAAGGAATCTTCCATTGCAGTCATTGTAGGGTACGAGCAGCCTTCCAGTCTGCTAGACTGACCCTGTGTGTGTGTGTGTGTGTGTGTGTGTGTGTGTGTGTGTGTGTGTGTGTGTGTGTGTGTGTGTGTGTGTGTGTGTGTGTGTGTGTGTGTGTGTGTGTGTGTGTGTGTGTGTGTGTGTGTGTGTGTGTGTGTGTGTGTGTGTGTGTGTTTGTGCCCAGATAAAGACCGAAATTGGTTAGCTTTCACAAGATAATTTCTTAGGAAAATATATTTATTTAGGAATATTCTCTTTAACCAAGGCAACCATCCCACATTGTGAGTAGGTGTTTGGTGAATTGCTCTCTTTCAACACCTTTGCCCCTGAGTTAACAACTCAACAAGGTCATTACACATTGCTCGACAGGTTTGACATTATCCGGTGAACACAACAACTAATGATTACACATATAAAAAGAAAGAAACAATGAAGCTTGGCTTGCTAACAGTTGCTGTGGGAGCTTTGCATTCTTGGCCTGAGATACCTAGCAACTACAACAGTGATTTACCCAGAATTAATTCCATCACACTTTCAAAACTCTAAATCCATGTTTATGAGGCCCTGTAGAGAAGTAATGTAAATAACAGTCCCATTATGTAAACTGGTTTGTTACAGCAAGATACATTGTAACTTCCTCTTAGCTTATTAGAGGACAATAACATGCACCTACACTCATTTCGGTTCCAGGTAGAACCTTTTTGGTTCCAGGTACAACCTTTTTGGGTCCCGGTAGAACTCTTTTGGGTTCCATGTAGAATCCGCTGTCGAAAGGGTTCTACATGGAACTCAAAATGGTTCTTCGGCTGTCCCCATAGAATAACCCTTTTTGGTTCCAGGTAGAACCCTTTCCACAGAGGGTTCTACATGGAACCCAAAATAGTTCTACCTGGAACCAAAAAGCTTCTACCTGGAGCCAAAAAGGGTTCTCCTATGGGGAAACCCCGAAGAACCCTTTTGGAACCCTTTTTCTTCTAAAGGTGTACAGTATGAGTTCCCAAGACAAGTCCTGAGACATGCTTTATTCCCTGCGATCTGCCCTTTCTGGAACTGTGAGGAATAGCGGTGTAACCTACGTAGCGACCATGACAAAGACCAAAGCTAAAGGGAGTACCGTTGAGGACAGTGGTAAAGGATCATTTAAATGAATACAAATATTTCTATAAGCAGTTGTTACAACAACAAGAAAATAGCTTCAAGTGTTTTGTCCAACTACTGGTGGAGTCAACTAATAAAAGAATGTATGACCTGACCAGAGAGGTCCAGGACCTGAAGAACAGTTTGCAGTTCTCCCAGGGTCAGCTCGATGAGTTTAAACAGGACAACGGCAAGATGGCAGCAATCTGTAAGTCAGTGAGAGAGGACATCAGTTCTGTATGTGAATCAGTGATAACAACAACGGAGAAATCAGATTATCTCGAGGGACAATCAAGGTGGAACAACGTGGTTGTGGACGGAATTGCGGAATCTCCACGAGACCTGAACGGAGTCTGAGGACACAGTGAGGGAAATGGTCTCGGAAGATCACAGGAAGATTAGCTGTTCTGGAAAGAGCCAAGATCTTGAGAGGAATGTATATCTTCTCTATGAGGACTATCCTGAAGATGTGCACCAGAAGAGGAAAGAACTGATCCCAGCCATGAAAGCTGCCAGAAAGCATGGGGACATTGCTTACATCCACTATGACAGGCTAATTTTACACCCTCCCTCCCAAAAGCCTGGAAGGGATGAGAGAGCCAAGCATATGGGTTCTTGGCCCCGCAGCACACACACACACACACACACACACACACACACACACACACACACACACACACACACACACACACACACACACACACACACACACACACACACACACACACACACACACACACACACACACACACACACACACCAACTGATTTAATGGACTGAATGTATATATTTTTTTATTTTGCTTTGTTTGCTCTTTTCCATATTATATCTACAGTTGAAGTCGGAAGTTAACATACACTTAGATTGGAGTCATTAAAACTTGTTTTTCAACCACTCCACAAATGTCTTGTTAACAAACTATAGTTTTGGCAAGTCGGTTAGGACATCTACTTTGTGCATGACACAAGTAATTCTTTCAACAATTGTCTACAGACAGATTATTTCACTTATAATTCACTGTATCACAATTCCAGTGGGTCATAAATTTACATACACTAAGTTGACTGTGCCTTTAAACAGCTTGGAAAATTACAGAAAATTATGTAATGGCTTAAGAAGCTTTAAGAAGCTTCTGATAGGCTAATTGACATAATTTGAGTCAATTGGAGGTGTACCTATGGATGTATTTCAAGGCCTACCTTCAAACTCAGTGCCTCTTTGCTTGACATCATGGGAAAATACAAGAAATCAACCAAGACCTCAGAAAAAAAATTGTAGACCTCACCAGAAATGCCACCAGGGGTCTTTTCACAGTCCCCAAATCCAGAACAAATTCAAGAAAGCATACAGTATTATGTAGAGCTATTATTGCATGGAACTTCCTTCCATCTCATATTGCAGGGCGGCAGGGTTAGAGCGTTGGACTAGTAACCGGAAGGTTGCAAGTTCAAATCCCTGAGCTGACAAGGTACAAATCGGTCGTTCTGCCCCTGAACAGGCAGTTAAACCCACTGTTCCTAGGCTGTCATTGAAAATAAGAATTTGTTCTTAAACTGGCTTGCTTAGTTAAATAAATGTCAAATAAAATATTGCTCAAATGAACAGCAAACCTGGTTTCAAAAAACAGATAAAGCAACACCTCACGGCACAACGCCTCTCCCCTATTGGGCCTAGATAGTTTGTGTGTCTGTATTGATATGTAGGATACATGTGGCTTTCATTTTTTTAAATGTAGTTCTGTCCTTGAGCTGTTCTTGTCTATTAATGTTCTGTATTTTGTCATATTTCATGTTTTGTGTGGACCCCCAGGAAGAATAGCTGCTGCTTTCGCAACAACTAATGGGGATCCTAATAAAATACCAAATACCCCAACAACAAATATTCACATTGTAGGCCTCAACAGCAGGTATACTCTGCCTAAATATAAAGAGTTGAATCCAAAACGCTATATCCACAAATGTTTCACATTTCTGTTTTTTTTTCATCAGAAATGATTGCTTATGGGTACGTTCATGTATGTGTAAAATATGACTGTTTTTATTATTATTACACATTTTAGATGTGTATATGGTCCTTCTGTAGCTCAGTTGGTAGAGCATGGTGCTTGTAACGCCAGGGTAGTGGGTTCGATTCCCAGGACCACCCATACGTAGAATGTATGCACACATGACTGTAAGTCGCTTTGGATAAAAGCGTCTGCTAAATGGCATATATTATTGCATGAAAATGTTAGTTTTTTTGCTAAATGCTATATATCCATTGTTTAGCTGGAATGGAATGTTTGCATTCTGTATATTTGACTGTGATACGTGGCTGTCTCACCTAGCTATCTTAAGATGAATGCACTAACTGTAAGTCTCTGGATAAGAGCGTCTGCTAAATGACTTAAATGTAAATGTAAATAAGAGCATCTGCTAAATGACTAAAATGTCAAAGTTTTACATACACATCTCATATTAATGTATTGAATTATTATTTTAAACCATTTTTAAATATTGATGTCACAAATGTATAATTTGTACATTTCTTTATATAAAAAATAAGCAGGCCAAGCTTATTGTCAAGAAGTGGTGGCAGGGCCCTTTTGCATTTCACCTGAATCCCTGTGCTGTGATACTTTGAGACACCAGGGCTGATAATCCTCCCCCTTTTAATCACTGTCCACAGTGTACAAAATGAATACGTGACTCACAATACTTGTAGTGGCCAGGATTGGTGCGGAAACTATTTTTTACAATGTCGATGAGAAAGGCAAGCGAATAGTTTTACCTGATGAGACCACCCAAGGAGGGTTGTTTAATTGAAGAGTTGAGCTCTGATATTCCATACACAAAAGAACAACCACAAAATCCTGATTTACCCCTCTTTACACTTTTGGAGGTGATAGATTAACCTACTGACAGTTTAGAATTACATTGAATAACCTTTTTCACTCAGGATATAGAAGCTTATTAAAACATCTCTTTCCAGCGGCCCAAAACAATTCTTTAAACATCTTTAGCTACTAGCTTTGTTTTTAAATAAAAAAGGAACCTTGCATTCTTTCTCATTTGAAACATTCTGTATCAAAACATTCTGTATCAAATGACATTTTATCATATTTTAATGTTGAAAATGTCTCGTCATGGGTCTGCAGACTCAGCATTTCTAAGATTAGGCTAAATCACGCCCTTCTGCCTTCTGGCCTACAATTACAACAAGACCCTGTCTAGCAGATAATATTTCCACAGCTGTAGCAGAAAAATGAGTGTTGCAAAGAAAACTGACTTTTGTTCCCATGAAGTCTGATTTTCCTATTCATGTGTAACTGTAGGCCTGCGTCCGACTGGTTTGGTAGTTTTGGCATAATCTCATGCAGAATTCCGGTCTGTCAAACTGTTTGGCGTAATTACTGTTTAATAAACCATTTTGAATACAGAGAGGTCCTTATTCCTGACCAGTCGGATGAAACAAACTACTTAAAAAATTTTTTGGACACCCTGCAAAATGTGTCACAGTTATGGTTTCATCAGGCATGTATAGTGCGTAAAATCATGTCTGCTGTGTAAACGTTTTTAAAAAATATGTATGTATATATATATATATATACATATATATAGAAATATGTTTTTTTTACAATAATTGTCTGAGACACAAGAAATCTACCCTACCTACAAGTAAAGCCCTTATATCTGACTTAGGCCTACCCTAAACGTTGATTTGGCTATTGCATAGGCAAAAGGCGCCTCGCCTGTACTATATCACTGAAATAGCCTAAAGCCGAATTACATTGATGTCATCTCACGTCTGCGCAAATTGAGTTATCCAAATTATATTTGGACAAAAATCGTTACAAGAACACCCTTCATTTTTATTTTGAGCAACCTGCATATAGTCACATCGCATTCAAACCAATTCATATTTAGGGTAAATCCTATATGTTCAGAGATTACATGTTTATTGACGGAATGGTATATGAAAATGTTGCAATGAATTGTTGGTTGTTCATGGTGTGCAGCCTAGACTATGATGCCGCCAGCCAGTCGTTCACTGGCAAACTCCTGCGCAAAGCGTGAAAGTCGTCACACTGAAAAGCGAAGATACACTTGATTTAGCACGCTAAACAGGCAGTTTTCTCTTTTGGAACCATCCACTAATGCGAAGTGAAGTCCACGGAGCGCGCCGGGTGAGCAAAATCAACTGCGACCACGATTCTACATGTCTGTGTACATGTCAAAATATTTAACCCTCACTAATGTTATGCAAACACCCTATGTCATGTGAATGTGTCAAATTAAATGGTCAAAACACATAGGCCTAGAAACCATTGCCGACGTTGCTTTCTCAAGAGCGCACACCTTCTAGAAGTTCTATACTAGAACACATGGCAAGGCCAGCGCTCCTCGGCTAAGAGGAGACGTGCGACAGGAAGTGACGTTTTCATCTATTAGAACTCGATTTTTTTTTCTATCCATAAAGAGCATGCTCAAGGTTGCTTGTGCCAGTGAAGGAACACAATATAGTGAACGTTGAAAGAAACCTCGGGTCGAGGGAGCATACAATTACCAGACGATTGGCACAATCGAAGAGCGGTAAGGGTGTGATTAGAATCGTATCATAATAAATGCAGCTTTTAAAAAGCCGAAATAGTCTAACAATACAATGGATTGACTAACATGAATGGCCATGATGACAGTAATGTTAACGTAAAGCGTCATATTATTGGCGTCCTTGATTTTAGAGAGCATATGGATATATTAGGCTATATATAACCAATTATGTTTTACTGCCAGCATGTCATAATGACTATTTTTGCCTATCGTTTTATGTAGGCTAGTTGGCAGGTGTCAATGGTTGATTGGATCATGATTGTAGCTCTGTGTGTTATTGAAATCTAGGCTACAATGTAGCCCTTGACCACGACTCTCATCAGTTAATTCCTTTACATTACACAATGTTAAATCATTGGATGAAGGCGTCTTCTGTACGGGGGGGTATGGAAATGCTCAGTCTGAATATTAAACATCGCTTGCAGTATGGGTTTGGAAACCGTATCCTTCATATTAGCTAGAATATTAAACATCGCTTGCAGTATGGGTTTGGAAACCGTATCCTTCATATTAGCTAGAATATTAAACATCGCTTGTAGTATGGGTTTGGAAACCGTATCCTTCATATTAGCTAGATTAGAATATTAAACATCGCTTGCAGTATGGGTTTGGAAACCGTATCCTTCATATTAGCTAGATTAGAATATTAAACATCGCTTGCAGTATGGGTTTGGAAACCGTATCCTTCATATTAGCTAGAATATTAAACATCGCTTGCAGTATGGGTTTGGAAACCGTATCCTTCATATTAGCTAGAATATTAAACATCGCTTGCAGTATGGGTTTGGAACCCGTATCCTTCATATTAGCTAGAAATAATTTTCAAAAAACAAAAGGTTAAATTGATATACACTTTTTATAGGGTTGGTGTTCCCACATCTTTCAAATTTACAGCACACCGGGTGTATTTACGGAAGACCGTGACCACCTGTGCTAATTATTAAACGTGCTTTGAACACCTGTGTGAAACGGAAGTCCGCCCAGAAACGTGTTGTCACTGAAAAATACTATCGGCTGCAACTGTGATACACCCGTTTTAAAACGGGGTACATTAAGTGTATATATATATTTTTTTTGCATTTTGTGGAATTATGTTAACCTGATATGAAAGTAAAGGGCTTTGTTTCTATATCCGTATATGACTTAAATGTAAATGTATAGCTTCACGTTTTTAGATGGAGTATGTTGGTTGTTTTGGCTGCCACAGCAAGTCTACCTCAGAAAATAACAGTCATTTGGACTATAAGGAGAACTCGTAGGCTCTTTAAGAGTACACTTCTGTATGGGAGGTTTGTCATGTTCGGTTGAGCCGAGCGGGCTGTAGTTACTCTCAGCACATGGTGAGTAGCCTATTTTCACGAGGTATGTACACACTTGGTTGACCTGGACTCATCGCTACCTAGAGATAATCGTAGTAAAATTAACCTCGAGTAGGGTTCTTAAATGGGATTGAAGTTAGTAACGTTAGCATTTAAAAAAAACAAATAATAATCTCGTCATGATATTTCATCTGCATGGGTAAACCTTCGCGCCCCACAGTCTAATATCTCATTCTCTATCAGCAAGACCGTGTGAAACAGACATTGTGTTTATATAATCGATTTCTTGCTGGTCATAGAAGCTAAAAGGCCCCGTTAAGCTATAGCCAGGTACAGTAGACTATCTAAACAAATCCAGTTTTTCAACGCTGGTGTGCGTGTAGAAGTCCAACAAAATTCTTTATCTCAACGCAAATCATGTCGAGCAATTATTTTGCATTGAAATAGGCTATGAATGAACTAACCTCGGTTTGCAAATAAATACACAATGCCAATGTGTGCAGAACATTTGACTCAGAATGCTACATTTCTATTTAAAACCATAACGTAGGCTACATTGAAGCCGAAACTGCACCAGGGGAACTTGACAAGCTCAAGTAGCCTACTGCGCATGCCTGCCCTTGACAAGTCCCAGTCACTCCCTGGCGTCCCTATCCTATAATGACCTTGGTGATTACTTGAATGTCTAAACAAAGGTATTGTTATTCACAACCTTTGACACACATGGCTTTGCAACTTAACTATGCACGGCACACATGTTATCATCTCTATGCTGTGTGTGTCAAGTCAATTATATTCTAGAAGTCTCTACTTTGTAAGTAATATCCTTATTCATCCAGGTCGTTGATCTCCGTGTATGAAAATCTCCACAATATTCTAATTGACAACAGACCCCCCAGTGTGTTTGATGTTCACCTCACGGCTGTGGTTGAATGGGTGGCAGGTAGGTAGGTAGACTAGTGTTTAAGGACGTTGGGCCAGTAACAGATTGGTTTCTGTGTTGAATATCTAGGTGAAAAAATATGTTGCTGTGCCCTTGAGCAAGGTGCTTAACCATAATTGCTCCTGTAAGTTGCTCTGGATAAGAACATCTGCTAATTGACGTAAATGTCATGAAGATTCTGTTTTTTGTGGTGACAATATTGGTTAGCCTTTTCATATTCAACACAGTAATCTCAGACTGAATGTGTATGGAGATGCCTCTGTATGGCTCTGTAGCCTGTTCTCCTGGCTGCCCCTCTTTCTCATGAACAACTGGGAACTTTTCCCAATGTGACTCTCACATGATCGGCTACTGCACAATGAAGCAGAAGATATGACTCCCCCCACACCCCCCCCACCTCCTTTCTCACTCCTTATAACAAGGATTAGTGGGCAACAATCCAGATGTCAGCAGCTTATAGAATCAGGATTGGCCATGTTCGGTTTGATGAATGAAGCTTTCATGTAATTGTTGTGTGGGTTTGCGCTAGAATTCTGGACTCTGGCCTCTTTGGCGCTCCAGGCTTGCTCTTTTTGTGTTCATAGCAGGTCTGTTTCTTGGGGCAAAAGTTTGAGTTAAAAACACTAGTCTATACTTGGTAGGATCTGGTTGAATGAATGACATCTGTCATCAGTGAAAAATATTTGAATTTCCCTGAACCTACCAAAGTTTGCAGTTGTCACACCTTTTACATTCGGAAAACCTGAGTTTTTAATTACATTTTTTATTTAATTCCTTTTCAGAACTGAAATAGTTTCAGGAATCTTTTCTTGCTCCTCTTCACTTTAATACGTGCTGTCCATTCTGACTAAAAGTTTCCTATATAACCATTGTGACGAGTCGAAGAACCTTTGTTATACGTCTTCCTATGTGAGTGGTCGAAGAGCTTTAGCCAAGGGCAATGATATAGGCTAGGATCTGTTTCTTTGGTTAGGCTACATATTCAACCAGAAAGCTTAAGCCTCACACTGTGGCATGTAAGCGTCTAATCCTGTTGTGTTCATTCACAACATGTTGCCAGTTCTTGAGACTAAAATAACATCCCATGGCTGTTTGCAGTCAACTCGCAGCTTACGGAGTCAGTCCCCTATATCTGCATTTGTCATGATATTATTGAAGAAATGAATGGTTATGACATACGTTATAGCGTGTTTACAACACTGTAACATCGTCAGCTTTATGGATAAATGCTGTTCCATAGAAATGCATTGTGGTCAACCCGTGGGCTAGTTACAGTAGAAGGCCTTAACTCAGTCACGCTCGTAAAGCTGGGATAAATGGCTGTGTTTCTGACTTAAGGTTACCCGGGTTCTTCTGGGAGACGTGTTGGACAGCACTACCGTGAGTGTCTGCTTGACAATGGGAAAAGAGAAGAGCTATTAGGCTGTTAGAAAAAGCGGGTGAAGATGTGTCTGTTTTTCAAGGAATAACTTGATACGCAAGGCATATTGCTTTAGCCTTGAATTGATGTAACCATGCCCCCCCCCCGGGCCCAGCAGTTTGTCTGGGAACCAAGGGTGAATTCACAGTTCCCATGGTGATAGCACATGCTTTATCTGTCTTGCACACTTTGAAGGCTTCGCAGGTAGAGGCCTACACTCTAGAACAGGGATGGGGCGGTGGGAACTCCAGTCCTCAGGGGCTCGAGAGGTTTCGCACTTTGTCTTCATCCCTAGCAAACACAGCTGATTTTAAACTAATTGCTCCCGAGCTGTGCAGCG
Organism: Oncorhynchus gorbuscha; assembly: GCF_021184085.1. Taxonomy (NCBI): domain Eukaryota; kingdom Metazoa; phylum Chordata; class Actinopteri; order Salmoniformes; family Salmonidae; genus Oncorhynchus; species Oncorhynchus gorbuscha. The sequence goes on along the minus strand of NC_060180.1, from coordinate 71,080,096 downwards.
GTCTAAGGCACTGCGTCTCTGTGCATGAGGCTTCACTACAGACATCCTGGTTCGATATCCAGGCTGTATCACAACCGGGCAGGTGATTGGGAGTCATATTTGGCCCAGTGTCGTCCAGATTTGGCCAGTGTAGATTTGGCCAGGCTGGGTATGTTTGGCATGTAGGATAAAAGCTTTGATGGCTTACCTTTCAGACGGTGTGATTTTAATGAGAGAACCACTTAACCAACAGTCTTTTCTCAACATATTCCACTGCAAGCAGAGGGGTTGAAGTTACAGCCTACATTATGATATGCCAGCAAGAGGTTACAGCCTACATTATGATATACCAGCAAGAGGTTACAGCCTACATTATGATATACCAGCAAGAGGTTACAGCCTACATTATGATATGCCAGCAAGAGGTTACAGCCTACATTATGATATGTGGATATGAAGTTTACAAAAGGACCGGCCATCATAAAATTAATAATAATAAGTTGAATTTATAATGCATTTTTGTTTGGAAAACAATCTCAGTACTACAGTTAAGTGTATTAAAATAGATGTTAAAACGATACTTAGAGAAAGGATACAGCTAGACAGGGCAACTGCCACGAAGTACACAGCGGACGCTACCAAGGAACACAAGGAATAGTGCTACAGTATCTCCTCCACTGTGACCTTTACTGTAGTCTTGCTAAGTCAGCCTTTACTAGCCGTAGCCCAAAAATATGCAGAGGAAGACACGACTAGTCCATGCCGGACAGACTTAGCCTAACTGAAATTAGCCTATATCTGCTAACCTAATGTAGTGTTAAGATCATAGGCCTATATTTTATTTTATTATTTAGTTAGGCTAGGATTGGAGGTTGCTAAGTAGGGCAGGCCTGTCTCCTGGCATTTGCCCACGGTTCCGCTGTCACGCCATGTCCTTTCTGGAATCTCACCCCATTGGGGCTGAACATGTCGCAAGAGGTCATTCGGGGCTCATTGTCCAGACAGTCGCCACTGTTCTGCCCTGTTAGCGTTACTACAGTAATCATTGTGGCAACTTTCTACTGAGGTGACTTTACAAAAACAAGGACTGACTATCTGCTGATTCATTCAGTTTCTAACACAATCCTAGGATTGATTAGTCTTCTTTTTACACTAGATTGGTCATAAGAGAGCTGTTTAGGTGGTTGAAATACTGGGAGAAAAGGTTGCCGAGCAGTTATTTAGAGTAGCCGTGTTCAGTCTGATCGTGTCCTGCGTGGCTCAGTTGGTAGGAGCGTGGTGATTGCAACGCCAGGTGTGTGGGTACGATTCCCATTGGGGAACAGTGTGAAAAAGACTGTAAATCTATGTGCTCACTTAACTGTAAGGCGCTGTGGATAAATGAGTGAAATGTAAATGAGGGCTCTGCTCACTTGCCTCCAATATTTTTGTGATTGGTTCAGGAGCATTGAGATAATATTGATGCTTGGTGTGATGGGGAAAAGAGGTGAATGAGGTTCATTTAGGTGGGTTCATGCTGATTGGGAACACATTTAGCTAGGCATTTGGTAAGACCTGAACAACATGTGGATTGTTCAGAAAGATTGGGCATGGTTTGAAAGGTTTTTTTGTTTTAGTATCTAGGCCTAGATCCTCCCTTGTCAGAGATGCATTGTTTTGAATGGTAATAAGTGAAACATTGGTTGTGAATTACTGCTTGTCTTTCTCAGTAAAGGAGAAGTGTTATGAGGAATTGCTATCATGACTGCGGTAACTCTGTAGACGAAACAGATGTTAGGAGGGTTCGATAAACTTGACTTAGCATGTTGGCTGGATGCTCTGTTTCCTTTCCTGAATGTGGTTTACTTACTTAACATGTCAAAACACAACTTACCGTAAATAGGCAGTTCTCTGCACTTTGTTCTTTATTCAGTGCGCTAACTTAGTCAGGCTGCCCTATTGTCAAATATAGAGGAGGTGGTTGTTTTCATAGGTATTAAAAAATATATAGATGCGATGGGGATCGTGATTTATCATTTTTAACTGAATAATGAATGGCTCATCTAGTGGCCTCAAGTTGATAACCTCTCAGTGATGTAGGCCATCACAGCTGTGGCAATGATTAGAAGAGCTTTCGATTTCTTTGCCCATTATTTTCAATGACTCTTATATATACATACAATGAATGTATTTACATTTGGATTCAATTCCGATATTAATTTGAGCCATTAGGCCTAGTTGTAGATCACCCTAAGCAAAGCAATTCTTGTGGGACTTTGTCGCCACCTACTGCTCTAAACTGAATACTATTTGTTAACTTCAATGGGACAAAATAATGGATTATTTTATGAATTAATTTAGGCTAATTACAACAATTTACAATTAGGCCAGCATTACATTAATGTTACCAGTAGTGTACAGTAAAAGATCACTTATAGTCTGTCCAGTCAAATAAGCAATGGGGTCTGAAATGACTTAATAACACAGCACATTATCGAAAATGTTTAAAACGGCCTATTCCTTATTCAGAACAATTGTTCATGGGTGCTACTTGACAGCCAGGAAATTATATGGTAGTCTTGTGTTTCTGGTCTCAGGACTCTATTCACACAGAGACATTGCTTTCTTTGGCGAATCCATAAAATCACGTGGGAAGTTTTGTGTTTTTGTAATTATGTTATTTTCCTTCCCCCTTGACTTCACGTGGAGCCAGTGTGATTGTGGCCGGTTCACGCCCTCAACAGTGCTCCTTAGTGCCTGGGAACAGGGCAACACCGTAGGAAGCCTGGTGGATGTTCAGAGAAGTTGTGGGACTTTTCTTCTTTGGTTTCTCCCCACTAGCCAGAAAGAAACTGTTAATGAATACACAAATAAGAAGTGAAAACCTGGGGCTTTGGGACGTGTAGTATTTTCTTTCCCCAAAACTCCGTATTTCTATTCTAGCATGGATCCTGTTCCACACTCATTGTTTTTTTGTTCCCTCTAGACTTCTGAGAAGCGACCATGGACCACGCAAGGTCGACAATATCCAAAATTGTAAGTACTAGGCCTAGACTTTAAAGAAATTACCCTACTAAATGATTGTTTCATTATCCTGTCTAAAAATGGTTGCAAATCAAAACCATTCCTCTTTTGAATGTATTTTTAAATGGTTGCTTTTAGTTTCAGTTGACTGATACCTGCACAACAATTTTCTAAAATGTTAGTGAAATGAGTACATATCGACACTTGCAAATTGGTCTCTTCACTCTAAACTTTAGAGTCTAAAGTGATTCCCGAAGCAAAGGTATAGTGCTGCTACCTCTCATTCCAACCAAGGTGCATGAATAAAGGAGCCAACTGGAAATGTGAAGAATGGTGCTAATCTATTGGAGGTCAATTGATATTTTTTATATATATTTTTTTACTAGGCAAGTCAGTTAAGAACAGATTCTTATTTACAATGACTGCCTAGGAACAGTGGGTTAACTGCCTGTTCAGGGGCAGAACGACAGATTTGTACCTTGTCAGCTCGGGGATATGAACTTGCAACCTTTCGGTTACTAGTCCAACACGCTAACCACTAGGCTACCCTGATGAAGGCTTCAAGCCTAAAAAGCATTGATTTTTATTAAGGCAATGAAACATATATATATATATCTTTTTGTTGACAGAATATCAGAATTAGGCTGCCTGAGTAAACCGTAAACACAGCCAATGTGTTCAAGTGGCACACATTATGCAAATGAGTTGACACATACGTACCATATTACTGCACTATAGTATAACGTGACATAGTACCAGCCTAGTAAGACTATACATTAGGGCTGGGGACTGGACGATACTGATATTATCACGATACTTAGTGCCGAGTCGATATGTATTGCGATTTGATACTGTGATATCACGATACTTAGGGCCGAGTCGATATGTATTGCGATTCGATTTTCCCAAACACATTGCTCACGATATCGCTGCAGAGGGATCAGTCATGGAAATAAAAGTGCTGAAAATAAATTGGCTCACTATTTAAAAAGAAGACGGGGAAGGAAAAATACTAGAGTTTGTTGCAGGTACAGATGACGAAGTAAAATAATATTGCCATATATCGGCAAATAATAATATCCCGAGTTTTAGGGCTGTCAAACAATTTAAAATAATCAATCGCATTACATTCTGTAGTTAATCTCGATTGAATCACTTTTTATTTGGTGCCAAATAAAGATGGTTCCATTAAATAATATATATCTGTATATAGGCATGTAAGGAGTGAAACCCAAGGTAATCTGTATAAGAATGTTCAAAATGTCTTCATTTTGGCTGAATAAAACACACACTAAATCACATGGCATGTGAGGATTTTAACAGCTCTCCTTCCTTCATCAATCTCTGTCTCCACACAGTTCAATGGAGAGCCTCGCTCATACACACGCTTCAACCTGACGCAGAACATGGAGGGTGAGAACAGCCAGGTGGAGATGAAGCTGTCGTCCGACATGGACGAGGAGGTGGGCGGTAATGGCGTGGGGGAGGACCACAACCATGCCAAGGAACCCTATGTGGTACACAGGCCGGCCGGGCGCACGCCCAAGAGCGTCTGCTTCATGGTGGCCACCGTACTCCTCATCTTCATCATCAGTAAGAACAGACATTTAAAAAATTGACAATTGCATGCTGGTGCCTCAGTCACTGTTAGTCACGTATTGGTCATATGCTGTATCAGTAAAAGTCACAAGCTCTGTATTAAAGTACACGTTGAAGGATGGTTGGTTTCTTCACTCTCCAAGTAGTCTATTGGACAGGAGAAACTCTAATTCATTTTTCGGGTTTCTTTAAAAGCCACTATGAAATTATGCTAACTTTAGCCACAGATAGCTAAAACTCAGTGCAAGTTGCCACTGTCGTATGATTTATGGCTGAAACGCTGTTCAGATAAACTGATGACCAGATTAATTAAGGGCCCGTTTTCCAGACAAAGATTAAGCCTTGTCTTGGACAAAAAATATAAGAATTCTCCATCGAGAGCTTTAAAAAAATATATATAATTTTTGTCTGGGGTAAACCGTCTCTTGGTCTGGTTTCTGCCCGGGTGGTTGTGTCTAGCTGCAGCTGACAGTGGTTTCAGCGGTTATTTTACAATTTACTCTCTTCCCCTTTTTTCTGTTTCTCTCTCAGGCTATCTGATTGGCTACCTGTCCCATCGGAAGAAAGAGTTGGCTCCTCCCAGCTGCTCTAGGTCCACCTTTGAAGAATCCATTACCCAGGGTTCCGTTAAGATGGAGGCGGACCTTCCCATGGACTGGAATGACGTGAAGAGACTGCTGGATGAGAAGATGAGTGCCTCCAGCTTCGAGAGCGCCTTCAGGTGACCACTAGTAGCCCAGTGGGGTAAACATTAAAGGGATACTTCAGGATTTTTGCAATGAATCTCTTTATCTACCTCCCCAGAGTCGGATGACTGGATACCATTTAAAAAAAAATATCCATAAGCTCATCACTCTGGGGAAGTAGATAAAGAGATTCATTGCAAAAATCCCAAAGTATCCCTTTTAAGCTTGTCTGCTCTCATTTTTCAACTTTATATTGGAAATAGCACTACAATGTTATACTACTACCAATTATGTTGTGACAGTATGGCAGCTGCATATGAAGCCTGAACAGTTTCTACCCCCAAGCCGTAAGACTGTTATCCAATGGCTATCCCGACTATTTAGCTTTCTGCGTTGACCCTTATTGCACTTTACTCTTGACTCGTATAAGCTGCCATTACTGTTTATCTATCCTGTTGCCTGGTCACTTCATCCCTTTCCTATATGTACATGCAGTATCTACCTCGATTACCTTGTACCCCTGCACATCCACTCTGTACTGGTACCCAGTGTCTATAGCCAAGTTATCGTTACTCATTGTGTATTCTTTGTTATTATTTTTCTGTCTACATTGTTGGGAAGGGCCCGTAAATAACCGTTTCACTGTTAGTTTACATCTGTGAACAAAGCATGTGGCCAATAACATTTGAAGTCTTAATAATTGTCTGCATAATGTTTGGCACATCATTGGGATAAAGGAAGTATATTTATATTTCTCTCCTCTTTCTCTCTCCATCACCCCCCCACCCCCTCTTTCTGTCTGTCACTCTCACAGTGAGTTTGCTAGTGAAAGCCATCAGGCAGGCTCATCTGGAGACACTGTGCTGGCCAAGAAGGTGCTGGGAAGGTTCAAAGAGTACGGCATGTATACGTGGACTGACGAGCACTATGTCAAGCTTGTGGATCCCCCTGCATCTGGCTCCAACAAGGTGACCTTCAAAGGGTCTGATCTTGGAGCACTGAGGGGATATCTGGCCTACAGCAAAACTGGAACAGCAAAGGTAATCATTGAAGAAAAAACAAATCCAGTGTTTTTGTTTCATTTTTATTTTATTTTACATTGAAATTAACAAATTTGGAGCATTTCAGTTGATTTCAAGGTTGACAATAGAGCTGATACTCTGATTGTAATAAAATAATTGACATATTGTATACTATAAAATACTACATGAGTTATCACATTAGTCATTCAGTTTATTGTCAAGCACTTAGCAATTGTGCTAAGTACACCTTGCATACATACCCCTAGTATTCTTCCATAATAGTACCTCCATATTTATGAATTAATTGTTGCAGAGTAATTTGAGCTCAAGACCGGTCTCAATTTCTATTTTTGTTTTTCACAGGGCGCAGTACTTCACGGCAACTACGGTCAGATGGACGACCTGAGGAAACTGCAGGATAAGAACATTGCCTTGGATGGGAGGGTCCTTCTGGTCAGATCTGGGAAAATAAGCTTTGCTGAGAAGGTGTGGGAATTTGCACAAGAAGAAACAAAAACATACTTCCTTGAGATATTTTATAAGCATACGGCTGAATTTTTAATAAGGTCATTGATCGCTCTTCATTTGGAGGTTTAGTGTCAGAGTGATGAGTCTAGTTTGTATTGGTAAATCTATTGGAGCCTATATGAGCATGGCGCTTGTAACGCCAGGGTAGTGGGTTCGATCCCCAGGACCACCCATACGTAGAATGTATGCACACATGACTGTAAGTCGCTTTGGATAAAAGCGTCTGCTAAATGGCATTTATTATTATTTATTATTATTATATAGACTTGATTGAATAGCACAAGGTGATGTGTCATTGCTAAGCGTAAAAGGGTTCTGTTCTCGTGCTTTTTCATTCCATGCTCCCTCCTTTCTTCCTTGCGTAGGTGGCCAACGCAGCCAAGCTGAATGCCTCTGCTGTTCTCATCTACCCTGCTGACGACAGAAGGATCGGAGGGTCCACTCAGCTCTTTGGCCATGTGAGTGAGGCGGACATTTTCCTCTATGAAATGTACATGTAGACAGACTTATATTATTTGCATTCCCAGCCATGACTGAAGTTCACTGGATACACACATTGTTGGGTATATCTGCACTATCTACTACTTATGGGCTCCCGAGTGGCGCAGCGGTCTAAGGTGCACTGCATCTCAGTGCTTGAGGCGTCACTACAGAGACCCTGGTTCAAATACAGGCTGTATCACAACCGGCTGTGATTTGGAGTCACATAAGGGCGGCCCACAATTGGCCCAGCGTTGTCCGGGTTTGGCCGGTGTAGGCCGTCATTGTAAATAAGAATTTGTTCTTAACTGACTTGCCTAGTTAAATAAAATAAAAAAAATACATTTAAGGTTCCATTTAAAGATACAGTAGTGTATTGTGTACCTCTTGTTGCCTCATCTTATTCTGTTCCACTTTGTACCCTGATGACACCCTCACTATATTCTAGCCAGGGCAGTGCACCTTCTTGTTCTAGCCGTGGACTAAAACACCTGGGGTGTATTCACTAGGAACCAAAATGGAAAGGAACCGATTTGAATTTTTTTCAACAGAAACTAGGTTTTTTTGGACTAATGATTACACCCCAGATTGAACTTGTCAAGGGTTTGGCAAGTTGAATTGGATATGTTAGTGCAGGGCCAAATCAAAACACAAAGGTCAGGGCTTACCCTGTCATGTGTCTCTGTTTCTCCATATCCAGGTCCATCTTGGCTCTGGTGACCCTTACACCCCCGGGTTCCCCTCCTTCAACCATACCCAGTTTCCCCCTGTCCAGTCCTCAGGCCTCCCCAGCATCCTGGCCCAGACCATCACAGTCCGCATGGCCACCACTATCATGAGGTAGGTTTCCATCAACTGGTCGTAGTGTAGTAGAAGTTGGGCCTTACACACAGATCTAGGAACATCATACCATTCCTATCCTAACCATGACCATTTTTAAGGGTTAAAACCTTGAAACTGACCTTAGATCAGTGCCTAACATTTTCCCACCAAATCTTTGTCTGGAAACTCAGGGAAATGGAAGGGAAAAGCGCCCCTACAGGTTGGGAAGGGGTAGGAAAACTGGGAGATTATGCCGATATGGTCACGGTGGAGGTCAACAACGTCCTGGCTGAGAAGTTGATCGTCAACGTGTTTGGAGTCATCAAAGGCTTTGTGGACCCAGGTATGGTTGACCTAAGGCCCTGTGGAAAGAAACAGGAGTCCCTAGTATTGTGTAGTTCTTAGGTCATTTTACGGTAGCTTTGGGGTCAGTTACATTTCAACTGTAGGCAAGTCAGTAGATTTAATTTAAATTCAATGTGTGAATTGATGCATAGTCCAGATCTGAAAGAATGAACCATTTTCATTTAATGTACATTTCCTTTAAGATAAATTAAATGGGATTTACCCTAATTTGAGAGGCTAACTGCTATCTAATAGATCAACTGTCTTAATCCTTTACACAATTTAAATATGCTATGTCTCTGCCTTCCTTGCTGTAGATCGTTTTGTGGTTATGGGTGCTCAGAGGGATGCCTGGGGTCCAGGCTTCGCCAGCTCCACAGTGGGCACCAGTGTGTTGGTGGAGTTGGCCCGCACCATCTCAGACATGGTGAAAAATGGTGGGTGATGATAGATGACAAGCCAGACCATAAATGCCATAGAATAGACAGAATGGTCTCTATTCTACTGTACTGCTGTGGGTTTTCAATCGGCAGGTAGCCTAGCGCTTTAGAGCGTTGGACTAGTAACCAAAAGGTCACTGGTTTGAATCCCCACAGTGACGAGATGAAATTGTTCCCTTGAGCCAAGAACTTAACCCGACTTGCTCCTTTTAAGTCGCTCTGGATAAAAGCGTCTGCTAAATGACTCAAATGTACATTTATAGACCAAATTTTTATTTACCAAGTACATTTACATGTACCAGGAATTTGACCTGGTGAAGTGGTCCTGACATAGTCTTACAATAAATACACACACACACACACACACACACACACACACACACACACACACACACACACACACACACACACACACACACACACACACACACACACACACACAGTGCCTTCAGAAAGCATTCAGACCCCTAGACTTTTCCCCCACATTTTGTTACAACCTTATTCTAAAATGGATTAGATACAAATAAAAATCCTCAGCAGTCGACACGCAATACCCCATAATGACATCGCAATACCCCATAATGACATCGCAATACCCCATAATGACATCGCAATACCCCATAATGACATCGCAATACCCCATAATGACATCGCAATACCCCATAATGACAAAGTGAAAACGGGTTGTTAGAAATGTTTGCTAATTTATAATAAATTAAAAACATACTGATTTACATAAGTATTCAGACCCTTTGCTATGAGACTTGACATTGAGCTCATGTGCATCCTTTTTCCATTGACCATCCTTGAGATGTTTCTTCAACTTGATTGGAGTCCACCTGTGGTAAACTCAATTGATTGGACATGATTTGGAAAGTCACACACACACCTGTCTATGTAAGTTCCCACAGTCGAAGGAATTGTCCGTAAAGCTCCAAGAAAGGATTGTGTCGAGGCACAGATATGGGGAATGGTACCAACAAATGTCTGCAGCATTTGAAGGTCCCCAAGAACACAGTGGCCTCCATCATTCTTAAATGGAAGAAGTTTGGATACCCTAAGACTCTTCCTAGGCTGGGCATGCAGCTCTAACTGAGCAATCATGGGAGAGGGGCCTTGGTCAGGGAGGTGACCAAGAATCCGAGGGTCACTCTGACAGCTCTAGAGTTGCTCGGTGGAAATGGGAGAACCTTCCAAAAGGACAACCATTTCTGTAGCACTCCACCAATCAGGCCTTTATGGTAGAGTGGCCAGAAGGAAGCTACTCCTCAGTAAAATACACATGACAACACGCTTGGAGTTTGACAAAAAGCACCTAAAAGACTCTCAGACCATGAGAAACATTCTCTGGTCTGATGAAACCAAGATTCAACTCTTTGTCCTGAATGCCAAGGATCACGTCTGGCAGAAACCTGGCACCATCCCTACGGTGAAGCATGGTGGTGGTAGCAATATGCTGTGGGGGTGTTTTTCAGTGGGACTGGGAGACTAGTCAGGATCGAGGCAAAGATGAACGGAGCAAAGTACAGAGATCCTTGATAAAAACCTGCTCAGGACCTCAGACTGGGGCGACGATTCACCTTCCACCAGGACAACGATCCCTAAGCATACAGCCAAGACAACACAGGAGTGGTTTCAGGACAAGTCTCTGAATGTCAATTAATGGCCCAGCCAGAGCCCGGACTTGAACCTGATCTAACATCTCTGGAGAGACCTGAAAATGGCTGTGTAGCAACACTCCCAATCCAACCTGACGACGCTTGAGAGGATCTGCAGAGAAATGGGGAAACTCCCCAACTATAGGTGTGCCAAGCTCGTAGCGTCATACCCAAGAAGACTCGAGGCTGTAATTTCTGCAAAAGGTGCTTCAACAAAGTACTGAGCAAAGGGTCTGAATACTTATGCAAATGTGATTATTATAATTGTGTTTTAAAATAAGTAAGCAAAATAAATGTAGCATGTTTTTACTTTTGTCATTATGGGGTATTGTGTGTAGATTGATTAAATAGTTTTTCCCCCTTATCAATTTTAGAATAAGGCTGTAACGTATCAAAATGTGGAAAAAAGTCAAGGGGTCTGAATACTTTCCAAATGCACTGTATTCTACATGCATGACTTACAGTACAGAAATAGTGGAGGGGACAATGGAACAATTACACAATACAAAAGAAATATCCCCATAGCCTGTAGCCTGTAAGGAGGCAACCAACTGTGAATGATGGCGATAATGATGTTCATCCTCATGGTTCCTGTCTCTCTCCCCCCCCTGACAGATGGCTTCAAGCCCAGGAGGAGCATCGTTTTTGCCAGCTGGAGTGCTGGAGAGTATGGGAGTGTTGGCGCCACCGAGTGGTTGGAGGTAAGAACTGCACTTGATACCAATTCAAACCTTAGCACAGTTGTTTTTTACTTGAGTATGTGTCTCAACCAATGATTTATATACAGTGCCTTTTAAATAGTATTTACTTTTCCCACATTGTGTTGTGTTACAGCCTGAATTTAAAATGTATTACATTTATATTTGTCTCAGGCCTACACACAATACTCCATAATGTCAAAGTGGAATTAGGTTTTTAGATAATTATTATTTTATTTTTTTACAAATTAATAAAAAGTTTAAATGTTATTTATCCAATCCCTTTATGGCAAGCCTAAAGTTCAGGAGTTTTACAAGGCACATAATAAGTTACAATAATAGAGTTTAACATGATTTCTTTTAATGACTGCCTCATCTCTTTAACCCACACATACGATCTGTAAGGTCCCTCAGTCTAGCAGTTAATTTCAAACACAGGAAAGGAAGCCTGTACATAATAAACATATTAATTATTTTTGCAACAAGGCAGTAAAGTAGTACTGCAAAATATTTTTGTCCTGAATACAAAGTGTTATGTTTGGAGCAAATACAACACATTACTGAGTACCACTCTTCATATTTTCATGCATGGTGGTGGCTGCATCATGCTATGGTTATGCTTGTAATTGTTAAGGACTGGGGAGTTTTTCAGGATAATAAAGAAAAATGGAATGGCACTTAACACAGGCAAAATCCTAGAGGAAAATCTGGTTGTCTGCTTTCCACCTGACACTGAGAGATGAATTCACCTTTCAGCAGGACAATAGCCTAAAACACAAGACCAAATCTACACTGGAGTTGCTTACTGTGAAGACAGTGAATGTTCCTGAGTGGCTTAGTTACAGTTTTGACTTAAATCAACTTGAAAATCTATGGCAAGACTTAAATGGTTGTCTAGCAAAGATCAACAACCAATTTGACAGAGCTTGAAGAAATTTAAAAAGAATAACTGGCAAATATTGTACAATCCAGGTGTACAAAGCTCTTAGACTTATCCAGAAAGACTCACAGCTGTAATCACTGCCAAAGGGGATTATAACATGTATTGCCTCAGGGGTGCGTCTACTTATGTAAATAAGATATATATATATAACACACACACACACACCTCAGCAAAGAAACATCCTCTCACTGTCAACTGCGTTTATTTTCAGCAAGCTTAATGTGTAAATATTTTTCTCACCCATCTACACACATCCCATAATGACAATATGAAAATGGGAAGGAAAAAAACAGTAAAAAAAAAAATCGGACCTGTTTCAGGACCCTGTCTTTCAAAGATAATTTGTAGAAATCCAAACAACTTCACAGCTCTTCATTGTAAAGGGTTTAAACACTGTTTCCCATGCTTGTTCAATGAACCATAAACCATTAATGAAAATGCACCTATGGAATGGTCATTAAGACACTAACAGCTTAGATGGTAGGCAATTAAGGTCACAGTTATGAAAACTTAGGACACTAAAAAGGCCTTTCTACTGACTCAAAAACACCGAAAGAAAGATGCCCAGGGTCCCTGCTCATCTGCGTTAGCATGCCTTATGAATGCTGCAAGGAGGCATGAGGACTGCAGATGTGGCCAGGGAAATAAATTGTACTGTGAGACGCCTGAGACAGGATGGACAGCCGATCGTCCTCGCAGTAGCAGACCACGTGTAACACCTACACAGGATCGGTACATCTGAACATCACACCTGCGGGACAGGTACAGGATGGCAGCAACCACTGCCAGAGTTACACCAGGAAAGCACAATCCCTCCATCAGTGCTCAGACTGTCCGCAATAGGCTGAGAGAGGCAGGACTGACGGCTTGTAGAACTGTTGTAAGGCAGGTCCTCACCAGACATCACCGGCAACAACGTCACCTATGGACACAAACCCACCGTCGCTGGACCAGACTGGACTGGTGAAAAGTGGTCTTCACTGACGAGTCGCGGTTTTGTCTCACCAGGGGTGATGTTCGGATTTGCGTTTATCCTCAAAGGAATGAGCATTACACCGAGGCCTGTACTTTAGAGTGGGGTCGATTTTTGAGGTGGAGGGTCTGTCTTGGTCTGGGGCGGTGCGTCATCGAACTGAGCTTGTCATTGCAGGCAATCTCAACGCTGTGTGTTACAGGGAAGACATCCTCTCATGTGGTACCCTTCCTGCAGGCTCATCCTGACATGACCTGACAATGCCACCAGCCATACTGCTCATCTGTGCGTGATTTCCTGCAAGACAGGAATGTCAGTGTTCTGCCATGGCCATCAAAGAGCCCGGATCTCAATCCCATTGAGCACCTCTGGGACCTATTGGATCGGAGGGTGAGGGCTAGGGCCCTTCCCCCCCAGAAATGTCCAGGAACTTGCAGGTGCCTTGGTGGAAGAGTGGAGTAACATCTCACAGCAAGAACTGGCAAACCTGGTGCTGTCCATGAGAAGGAGATGCACTGCAGTACTTAATGCAGCTGGTGGCCACACGAGATACTGACTGTTACTTTTGATTTTGACACCCCCCTTTGTTCAGGGACACATTCAATTTCTGTGGAACTTGTTCAGCTTATGTCTTAGTTGTTGAATCTTATGTTCATACAAATATCGAAAAAAATATTAAATATTCATAAGGTATTAAATATTTTAAGCAGGCTATAACACCTGCTTATTGACAACGTGCCTCACACCTACAATACAATTTACGGAATCCTAGTATTTAAAAAAACTATATGTATCTGAGGAGAAGTGGGTAAAGACATATACTCGTTGACGCCAAATACAACACAACTTAAATTATTAATATTTTTTTTTACTGTTGCTATCACTCATTACTGGAGCCTATGCTATTTAAACTGTAGTATCAATCCACAATGGACTAGGACAAGAATATTCTGAGCCCCCAGCTGAATTGCACTTGATAATGCAGACTGACATTAACCTACTGAACTGAAGACCAACAAATTGTAGTATTAAGCCATGGAACGCCTTGATTGGTCAGGTAGTGACCAGACACTCGTCGCACCGAGTGTCATTAAAACCCAGCCCTTTCGCGCCACCGCTAGCTATTTGCGCTCATAATAACGGCTGTGAAAATAATCACTAAAATATTTTGGATTCACTTAATAGCGCTACCGTCAGCGCCTAGATTGACCATTTGCGTTAGTTAAAATAGAGCCCGTAATGTTAATGTCCATCCTACAACAACAAAAATACTTTAAATTAATGCCATTTTTTTCCCCCTAAGAAACATTTTAATTGAAATGCTGTAGAATTCCATTTATTCCCATGGAAACTGGTCTTCTCGGAAATGCCAATATGGCCGACTGGTGGTTTCAAAGCCTCTCATTGGCCAATACATGGCATCAGTAATCCAGGGTTTATATACCTAATTGGTCTCAACTCGTTTCTGTTTTCAGGGTTATTTGTCTTCTCTGAACATGAAAGCCTTCTCTTACATCAACCTGGATGGAGTTGTAACAGGCATGTATAGTGTATTTGATTTCTGTACACAGAATGCATTGTTTGGGTTTGTGACAGTTTACAGTTGCAAAGGTTATACATTGAAAACCTAAAGTAATAAGGTGAAATAGTTTCCTCTTGAATTGTACAATGTCTCTCTCCCCAGGTTTCCCAACATTCAAAGCCTCGGCCAGCCCTTTAATGAACACGCTCATCCAGAGAACGCTACGGGAGGTTAGTTTCACGTAGCAGCAGATCATCTGACAGGATTTCTCTTTTCATTATTAAGCAGTGTCCTCTGTTTTGAAACCTGTGCTGCTCTTCTCTACAGGTGAACACTCCCAGTGACTCCGGTACACTCTACTCTGCAGTCCCCGGGCTCAACTGGGAGGCAGCAGTGTAAGTGGGACTTTGGGAAGATCATAACAGTGTGTGTGGCTCAACGTGTCAAATGTTTTATTCTAAAGCAGATCCCACATTGAAGTTAATTGAATCGCTTATAGAATTGGGGAACATTTTTTTTCACCACCATATTTGTATGATTGTGTAGTCATGTATTTTGTGTTATTTATGTTTTAACAGCATGGAGCCTCTGAGGCTAAATGATCCCGCTTATCCCTTCATCACCTTCTCCGGCATCCCATCCGTCTCATTCCGTTTCACCACAGAGGTCAGTTTGTGAAAAGTGCCTTTACAAGGCCTACATAATGGTCTCAGCAGTACATCACGATACACATAGAAATAGTCATTTTAGAACCCTTATACTCAACTGGCAGACCGCAGTACGGAACCGGACCCACAACAGGGTCAATATGGGCCGGGACCCTGGTATCATAAGCGGACAAATGTGTTGAATTGCAGGTCATTTAACTTTAAAACGGCAACATTTTCAGTCTCAGGAACAGGGGTGTGAACAGTTTACATGGGTTGCAAGGTGGGTGGGTGGGGTTTGTTACTACTCTGATGAATGACAATATCCAGCCGGACCTTTCGGCATCTAGGAAATTAGTGTAACCAGACCTTCTCAAATAGTACTTGCGCACCCCTGTTATCGAAGGTCCTCCTCAGACCTGGAGAATCAGGTCCTGTCAGGGAAGCTTTCCAAAACCTCTGATCCAAGATGGCCCCTGGGAACCATAACAATTAGGTCCTTGATCCCATTCCTGTCAGATTCCACTGTTTGTTCCATCAGGCTTTGCATTTTAAAATATCTTGTGTAATATGACCGATAACTCTCTCTTTCTATGACAATATAACAAATGTTTTTGCTACTACCTCTCGTTTATTTTATGAACCCATTTTTCCCTCCACATTTTGAGTAATACCAGTCATTGTTTAGCATTCGGTTTCTACCTGTAATTTTTGACATTCTTTCTCCTTTAACCACCATGTGTCTCAGGGTGAGGAATACCCATTCCTCGGGACACTGGATGATACACGCGACAAGCTGTATGGTGCCACGTCCAACCAGGTAGCCAAGCTGGCGGTGTCCGCAGGGCAGTTCGCCGGGAGAATAGCCCTGCGGCTGGTCCACGACCACCTGCTGCGCCTGGATGTGGAGAAATACACCCGCCAGATCCGCACCCACGTGTTCGCCATTAACTCCAAGATCAAAGCCGTGCAGAGTGTAAGTCGAGTGGGGAAAAGGACATGTTCACTGTCTGGTAATGTGAACTTGATGGCAGAATTATAATTTTAAGTTTAGTTTTCATGTCTTGTTTTCCTTTCTCCATGTCTTGTGCGTTGTTTAATCTGTCTCAAATTGACCTCTATTTGATCCCGGTGCTTGTTTTGTCTATGTTCTCATATCTCCTTTGATCTTAATTTTGTTATCTCCAGATGCAGCCCCAGCTGTTGCCTAAGTCGCTGTCTGTCCAGTGGCTGATGTCTGCGACGGGCTCCTACAGCCGAGCCGCCAGTAGCCTGGCCACTGAAATCGATAATAGTAACCTGGAGGACGCAGAGCTGTGCCGGAACATCAACGACCGCATCATGAGTGTGCGTGCTTTTAAGTGTTGCCGTTTGAGATTATTTTGTTGTTGGAATTGGACTGCGTACGGCTAGGTTACGGTGCCTTCATTGGGTGTGAACACTTTCTGACTTTTTTCCCACATCTTGTTACAAAGTGGGATTAATTATTATTTTTTTTTGAGCAGCAGTACAGAAGCATCGCTAGCCCGGCACATTAGACTGCACATTCCTCACTCTCCAGATGCGCAACTAAATTAGTTTGTTTTCTTCTAATAATATAATAATAATAATAATAATAATATATGCTATTTAGCAGACGCTTTTATCCAAAGCGACTTACAGTCATGTGTGCATACATTCTATGTATGGGTGGTCCCGGGGGATCGAACCCACTACCCTGGCGTTACAAGCGCCATGCTCTACCAACTGAGCTACAGAAGGACTTAGTATTCTGTGATTTAAGCATTTGAAATGGACTCAGAACATCAAATTTAGTAGTTTCTCTTTTGAACAACTTGAAATTTTGAAAAAAATTAAAACATTATTTGGGAAAATATAAAATTGAATTTTGGGAGGGCCCACCTTAGTGCACTACTGTATCGTGTAAGGACATGGGGAAGAATTTGAGAGGAGAAAAACTCAAAGAAAAGTGTTTCAATTTTATTTTAAAGTCTCTCTAGAAAAGGTTTAGACCCCTGCTGTAACACAACAAATGTGGGGGGGGGGGGGGGGGGGATCAAGGGGTGTGAATACTTTCTGAAGGCACGGTGGATGTCGTGTACATCGGGATTGGGGTCCATTTTAAATTCCAGTCAATTCAGAGGGTAAACCTGATTCCACTGAAGAATATGTCAATTGAAATGTGTGTACTTCCTGAATTGCCTGGAACTGAAATGGAATTGACCAATCCTGATGTACACATGTTCCTTTTGAAAGTATTTTGAATAATGATGACACCAATAGGGAGACTGGAATACAGCCTAATTACATTTAATTGCCTCCACACATGGTTCATCCAAAAAGTTTTGGGACACTAAAGTCCCAGCTGCCCACTGCACTGAGAATAGGAAACACTGAGAAATCAACGATAATCAAATTTCAATAAGAATGTATCTACGGCTGCCCATGCTTTCCACCTGGCTTCCAGCTCTGCAGCAACTGGCCCAAGCCCCCCCCACCCCCCTCGCTTCTCCTTCCCCCAAATCCAGACAGCTGATGTTCTGAAAGAGATGCAAGATCTGGATTTCCTACAAATCAGCTGGGGTAGACAATCTGGACCCTCTCTTCCTAAAATTATCCGCCGCCATTGTTGCAACTCCTATTACTAGCCTGTTCAACCTCTTTCGTATAGTCTAAGATTCCTAAAGATTGTAAAGCTGCTGCGGTCATCGCCCTCTCCGAAGGGGGAGACACTCTAGACCCAAACTGTTATAGACCTATATCTGTCCTGCCCTGCCTTTCTAAAGTCTTTGAAAGCCAAGTGAACAAACAGATCACTGACCATTTTGAATCCCACCGTACCTTCTCAGTGTGTCAAATCGGAGGGCCTGTTGTCCGGACCTCTGGCAGTCTCTAATGGGGGTGCTAGAGGGTTCAATTCTCGGGCCAACTATGTCGCTCTTTCTGCGGGTGATTCTTTGATCCACCTCTATGCAGACGACACCATTCTGTATACATCTGGCCCTTGGACACTGTTAACAAACCTCCAAATGAGCGTCAACTCCATACAACACTCCTTCCGTGGCCTCCAACTGCTCTTAAATGCATGCTCTTCAACCGATTGCTGCCCGCCCGACTGGCATCACTGCTCTGGACGGTTCTGATTTAGAATATTCTGACAACTCTAAATACCTAGGTGTCTGGTTAGACTGTAAACTCTCCTTCCAGACTCGCATTAAGCATCTCCAATCAAAGTTAAACCTAGAATCGAGCTTCCTATTTCGCAACAGTCTCCTTCACTCATGCTGCCAAACATACCCTCGTAAAATGGACTATCCTACCGATCCTTGACTTCGGCAATGTAATTTACAAAATAGCCTCCAACACTCTACTCAGCAAACTGGATGTAGTCTATCACAGTGCCATATGTTTTGTTACCAAAGCCCAATGTACTACCTTCCACTGCGACCTGTATGCTCTCGTTGGCTGGTTCTCACTACATATTCGTCGCCAAACCCAATCGCGCCAGGTCATCTATAAGTCTTTGCTAGCTAAAGCTCCGCCTTATCTCAGCTCACTGGTCTCTATAGCAACACCCACCCGTAGCACGCACTCCAGCAGGTATATTTCACTGGTCATCCCTAAAGCCAACACCTACTTTGGCTGCCTTTCCTTCCAGTTCTCTGCTGCCAATGACTGGAACTAATTGCAAAAACCACTGAAGTTGGAGACTTATCTCTCTCACTAACTTGAAGCGTCAGCTGTCAGAGCAGCTTACCGATCGCTGCAGCTGTACTCAGCCCATCTGTA
Source organism: Oncorhynchus gorbuscha (assembly GCF_021184085.1). Taxonomy (NCBI): domain Eukaryota; kingdom Metazoa; phylum Chordata; class Actinopteri; order Salmoniformes; family Salmonidae; genus Oncorhynchus; species Oncorhynchus gorbuscha. The sequence continues at coordinate 71,060,962 of NC_060180.1, read as the reverse complement.
AATAGCCCATCCAACTACCTACCTCATCCCCATATTTGTTTTAGTTTTTCTGCTCTTCTGCACACCAGTATTTCTACTTGCACATCCTCATCTGTACATATATCACTCGTGTAAATTGTAGTTTGCCTATTTATTGCCTTACCTCCTTACTTCATTTGCATACACTGTATACAGATTTTTTTTGTTACTGACAGTATGTTTGTTTATCCCATGTGTAACTCTTTTTGTGTAACTGTTTTTGTTGCACTGATTTGCTTTATCTTGAACAGGTCGCAGTTTGTGAGAACTTGTGTTCTCAACTGGCCTACCTGGTTAAATAAAGTTGAAATAATACATTTAATTTAAAAAAATAGTGTAACCTAGGACGATACTGACACATTTGAAACACTTATGTTTTATTTACCTTAATTTCCTCTTCCTCCTGTAGGTGGAGAGGGACTTCCTGTCCCCATACGTGTCTCCCAGAGAGACTCCGTTCCGCCACATCCTGGTGGGTTCCGGCTCCCACACCCTGAAGGCTCTGTCGGACCACCTGGACACCCTGCAGATTGACCACTCAGAGGCCAACGCTGATCTGTTCCGGATTCAGTTTGCTTTGGCAACCTGGACCATCCAGGGCTGCGCCAACTCACTGGCGGGGGAAGTCTGGTCCACAGACAACATGATCTAAGCCGGTCTCGACATGTCCTATTAAACAAAACACCCAATATAGCCATCGCTCAAGGCACCCTCAGTTAGGCTCAACCATTCAGGAAAATGAAATGGAAGTGTTCTGTGTCTATCAATAACTCAACCTCCTTTTTTTTCCATATGCATTGCAACTCAACAATATGCTGTACTTTACCTTCCAAACAAGACCCCAAAAAATAACACTTAAATTCAACTGCCTTAACTTTCACTTGTTTGTGAAATGAGTGAAAAGCCATTTATCACTCTTGCGAGGAAAAACAAAAAACTGAAATGCATTTCTTAACGCCGTATTTGAATTTATATTGGTGCTAAATACGAATGACTAATGGCCTACAAATGTCACCGTACTTACTAGTATGGCAATAACACAGTTTTGGCCCAATATCCAAGGTCACAAACACCTAAATCGTGTGTGTAAACTCAAGAGGTACTTTGCGATTACAACAAAGGTTATTATGGTACTATTACCACCCATGAACAAAATCACAAAAAAACATTTTTTTACAATCCGAGACCGCTGTTATTTCTACACTGTTACTTTACATTGGATTCAAACCTGGGCTGTTTTTTTTTATAGAGATTAAGGTGCTGAAAACTTTAGAACGAGACCTGGTCTGAGAGCTGTTGCCAAATGGGTTTAAATTTACATTCAGTTCAGAAAGTAACACAGAATAGATCGTTATCAATAAAAGGTCACAATTGGATTTGCCTGCTTGGCGGCGAAGAGACCACCGCTCTGCTAAAACCAGGGGCAACTGCGTGCCCTTTTTTTCAAGGGATAGTTAAATCAATGTTTAACTATTTGGTTGTAATATAATCCCCCTCCTTGAAGAGCTTAGTCAGAACTTACAAATGTATGATTTATTTTCCCCCTTGCAACAAATTGAGCACATTTTAACTGTTTTCATACAGCATGTAACTGCATGCTTTTCATGATCAGTAAATGTAATTTCAGATACGTGAGAGCAAGCCCTCTCAACATCCCTCAATATTGGCCACCATTGATTGGATATTTTAAGTGCAAAAAAAAAAGTTAACCACTCATTCTTGTCATGTTAAGGTTAATTTCCCCATCTTTTGTGAGCTCTGCTTGTCAAGCAGCAGAAGGGTACATTTGCAGATGTAATGTGTACGTTGCAAGCTACCGGTCGGAGGTTTGTACAGTTGGCTAAACGTGTGTGTGTGTATATATGTATGTGTGTTTTAGCTCTTTCCTAAAGCCTAATCTCTGAAGCAAGCTAAATGAGTTTTAGCTAGCTACATGCCAAATGGTTAGGCTACCTTCCCTCACGTATCTTAAACGACATGATACATGGATGTTTACTTACAATGAGAAAGCATGCAGTTACTGCTAAATGTGCAATAATCAGGAATGTGGTGTTCTGACTATGCTCTTCAAGAAGTGATGATATTAAAAACCTAAATAGTTACAATATTGATTTAACAATTCCCTTAAACGGCACATATAGTTGTCAATGGTTTTAGCGACGCTGCAGTCAAATCGAATGCTTCGCCACATTTGACACACTATTGATAACGACCTGTTGACCTGACCCTTCACTGAGCCCTGCCTGCCTTGGTTACTGTTGCCATCGGGAAGCCCAATTCTCTATTCAACCACTGTTGAAATCTCCTCACAATGATCTCAAACTGTGTTTTCGAATACACAATGAAATTAGACAGACTGACTGACTACCCCTTGCTAATCAGGAAGCTCTTGGGTATGTTGTGGTTGCCTGCCATTACAATTGCTTCAGGGGAACCTGGGGAAAAAATTGTTTGTACTTTAGCTAGCCACTGAATGGCTCTGAAATCATTGTCGGCATGCAGTTAAAGCTATAACCACTTTTGGCGCTAACTAGTGCCCTCAAACCATATCCTGATGTCGACAGCAGTGTAAGCTAAAAACCTAGCTAGCTAGCTAAAACAATTTAACTAGCATTAGCAAGCTTGGTGGTCAGCGACAGAGCTAGCTAAACTAGCAAACAAAATTGATATAATTTTGGGATTCTAAAAAATACTCCAACAGGGTCTATTTCAAGAATCACAGTAGCAAGTATTCCTGGTGCATATTTCAAATATTTATCCATTTGAATAAAGTTTGAAAAAATATTTTTTGCCATAGATGGGTTGGCGTGGCTTAGCGAAGGGTCATTTCAACCATGTAAAGTGAGACCATCTAACCTAGTTACTGATGTACAGTTGTCCTGAGACCTAAAGGCTAAAGCCCTTTTGTTTTTTTACACCTCAAGCAACATGTAAATTACACCACGCTTGTGAGCTCTTTTCAAAATGGCCTCCTGCTGACATGAATACAATAGCGAGGACTTTTAAACCTGGGGCGAAAGGGTCTTCACCACATGGCACTGAAAAGGTCTATTTATTTCCTTGTTTATTTATCAGTGACAGGGTTCACTATAAATGGTGTTTTTTTAAACTACTTTTTGAACATGTATAATTATCGGGAGCAGTGTCTTCCATAATTATGACAGTAATACTGTCAATGACAAAGCAGCATCTGCTATGGAAGTGTACCTGTCAGACCGACTAACCCATACTAGAGACCAGCCCTTACTTCAGTCACCTACTTCACAACCGACTGCGAGTTAGCCGTTTAATATATTCCCGAATTACATCTCAAACAGATGTTCAAAATACATTGAAAACGGCACAACCAAAGTTTGTTTCCTAAAAAATTAATAAATAATTGAACCGTTATTTCACTCGGCAATCAGTTAAGAAAAAAGTATTATTCATAATGACGGCCTACCCCGGCCAAACACTAATGACGCTGGGCCAATTGTGCACCACCCTATGGGACTCCCAATGACGGCCTGTTGTGATACAGCCTGGAATCGAACCAGGGTCTGTGACACCTCTAGCACTGAGAAGTAATACCTTAGGCCGCTGCGCCACTCAGGAGCCCAAATTGCCTTTTTACATTAACACAAAACTCAAGGCGGTTTCTAGTACAGGTCTCTTGGTGAATGTACACTTTCTCATCCTGAAACGTTATCGGGAGCAGTGTCTTCCATAATGTGAAGAAGAAGGTAGTTTTTGTCTACCAGCGTGTCCTTATCGGAGGCAGTGACCTCCATATTTCACTGTAGGGTGGATGTGATTTATTATCGGGAACAGTGTTTCCCATAATGTTGTGTATATAATGTCTGCGTCCGCATCTTTTGCGGTGCTTGCCGTTCCCTGTCATGTTGTCGCAACCCCCTATAACCGTGTCACTCTGTAGTCGGCTAGTATTTGATTTCTACCAGGTGCTGTTCTTCCTCTTGACTATCCATAAGGAATTGATAGTGTGAACCTGAAACATCCATTGATTGGGTAAATGTTAAAGCTGAGACTGACCGATTGTCGTCAAAAGGGTTTGTTTTCACAAAAGATTGAGACCTGGCTCTTATTTCCTGTATGATTCTGTTCGTATGACAATATCGGTTACACTTAACATAAAGCCTGCACTGAAGTATAATGCTTTATTACTTATAGGCATGTATGAGCCATTTATAATGTCTTATTATAAGACTTATAGTATGCTTTCTCTTTATGTAGGACTTTTTTTTTGTCCGGATCATTTATGAAAACATTCTTATTCTTACAATGCATTATAACCACAATGCATTATAACCACTGCAGGCTTTTAATAAAGTGTTACCAAGTTATATATTTTTTTCTTATTCTCCCTTTTTTTGGGGTTGCTGTACATTCTGTTCTCGTTAAGGGCTTAGGCTATCTGTGCCTTGTTATGTTGTGAATGGTAATTAATGTAGAGAAATCCTGGCGTAATGAAGTCTTCTCTGTGGTGTATATTGTTTTTGCTTTATCAATACTTTGCAGACATCGTAGTTCTTGATTTAAGATGTGCGAGTATAATTTGGATGCGTTTTTGAAAGTCTCATTTTGTTAGCTTAAAGCTAGAATCCGCTGTTGAAACAATAACAAAGGGTGACATTGTTGTCCTTAAGCCAACTTTGTTTTCCTTTTACTGTGTTAGTAGAAATGCTGGGGGATGGGCCTAGAGAAATGAAACCACTCTCAAATTGACAGAGCTATGGATCCAAGGACTGACTCCAGGACATCTATCAAACTTATTCGGTGGAGGCCCGCGTGTCTGCAGGTTTCCGCTCCACACCTGTACTTGATTGATTGAATTAAGGTCGCTAATTAGTAAAACTCACATCACCTGGTTATCTAGTACTAAATTGAACCGAAAAACCCCGCAGACACTGCCCTCTGTGGAATGAGTTTGACACCCCTGATTCATGATATCAAAATGAGTTTTAACCATGTTTTGAGGCTATACAGTATTTTACATTTTCTTTGTTTTACATTGGAGTAAAACAAGCTTATTTATTGGGTTCAGATGGGGTATGCCAGTTACTAAGCTCATTAATAAGGCATTCATAATTGATATTCTTGAATATACAATAAAAAAAAAAATTTTAAGTCCAAAATGGATGTAGCAACTGCGGATTCCAGCGTTAAGCCCAAAGTCATTGTTTTTGAGAGAAGTCTACCCTATACTATTACACTCGTAGGTTATAAACAGGCTTGATTATGACTGTTGGAAAATAACATTAATATTTGAAAAAATGTCTAGAACAACTTCCTAACTTACACAGCAGACAAAGAATTTCTTAATTTTATTTATTTATTTGTTTACGGGACACAATTTACTGATCATATAAATATTTGACCATCAGACACGTCTGATCGACGGGTAGACCTGAGTTGTCATGTCACATTGGCAGAGTCAAAATTCCATGAACCAAATTGTCAGGGATTACCACACTGAAATGGCTATTTTCCTGCGTTAGTTAGACTTGGCATTTTACATTTAACCACTCTAAACTGGAAAGTATGCTACAGTCAGATTATTCCGTATGTTAATTTAAAGCTAAAGTATTGGCCAAACTGTGATGCCCCACAAAGGTGTAATTGGTGTATTGATTGTTGAGTTATGATAGAAAATGTCCTACAATGAATGTTTTTGAGGATTGGATTAAATCGCTTCCCTTTGGTGGGTACTTAAATAAAACATTTAAAAAGCCTGGAAAAAGATATGTAGCATATTTTGAAAAGAGGACTTATTGGATGTTGGAGTTTCTTTTGTTTAGGACTACGCAAAATTGCTTGTCTCCTGTGTTTGCTGCAATAAATCATTACACAGGTGTTTTGTCGTGTTTTTTTTTTGCTTGTGTAAAATTTCAAGAATGTACCGGTAACACACTACTGTCTGAAAGGGAATGGCTAAAATATAGCTGACGACAGGACGAGGAGACCAATGTCAGTCTAGTAAAAAAATAATTGGAAGAGGGGTTTGATTTTTAAGAAAAAAAAGAAAAAAAAATTGTAGTGTTGCTTTTCATCATGGAAGATGTTTGACCAAATATAATGGCAACTACACTGAACAGAAGTATACATGCAACATGTAAAGTGTTGGTCCCATGTTTCATGAGCTGAAATAAAATATCCCGTAAATGTTCCATATGCACAAAAAGCGTTTGGGTTATGCTATAGGCAGGCATAAGCCACGGACAAAGAACAGAATTGCATTTTATCGATAGCAATTTGAATGCACCAAAATACTGGGACGAGATCCTGAGGCCCATTTTTTTTTTCTTCCCCAAGGTATCTGTGACCAACAGATGCATATCTGTATTCCCAGTTATGTGAAATCCATAGATTAGGGCCTATTGAATTTATATCAATTGACTGATTTGCCCATATCAAATGTCACTCAAATCTATGAAATTGTTGCATGTTGCTTTTATATTTTTGTTCAGTATAATCACATTACTATATTCCCATCTACTCAATGTAGGGCGGAAGTAGTGCAATCCCCCATTCCCCCAGCCTCTACAGCAGAAGCTGCTGGGAGGAGCTATATGAGGACGGGCTCATTGTAATGGTTGGAATGGTGTCAAATATACGGAAACCACATGTTTGGATCCATTCCATGAATTCCAGTCCAGTCATTACAATAAACCCGTCACTAATCCAGCCCTGCGAGCCCATGTGGGACACAGACCACTCTAACATGAACGGACACACACACACACACACACACACACACACACACACACACACACACACACACACACACACACACACACACACACACACACACACACACACACACACACACACACACAGAGGTGTTAACTGGGCAGGAGCAGCCTGTGCATACTATGGTCCTCCAAAACTGGAGATGCCCACTTCAGTCCTTTAGAATGTTCATCTTCATATGGCCTGGCCCTGCAGTTTCATTTACCGTCATTATAGCACCACTTGATGGCGACAGAGAACAATACAACATACAAGGGAAACGACATGCAGCCAAGCAGTGACAGCCATCTCTTCAAAATACGGGAGCCGCAGTACAACCAACACATGCTCTTTCTACACGTTTTATTTACAGTATTACACATCTGTGAAACCCCTACTACAGCTTGCGATGAAGTTGATACTGTCTTTCATATATTAATTTAAAAAAAAACACTGGCTGTGCATGACAGCAAAGTCGGACACCAAATAAAAATGAAATAATTAGCATTCAGCATTGTTTTGTATTTGGAAGTGCAGTCGCAGTCAAATGTATTTTCAGTGGTGCAAGTGTACGTTTAGCTCGGTACTTTACCAAAGTTCAGGTTCAAAACGTGAGTTAGGGCCATGTGCCTTTAAGAGTGGGTTGACGGCATAAACGCGTAGGGAAAAAAGCAGGGTTGAGTGGATGACGTCTGCTCGAGCCGACGCAAGCAACGCTAGAATATAGTCAATTGAGAATAGAAGAATAAAAACAAAATTAGCGACCCATGTTAAGTTTTCATAAGGAACTGGAGAGTTTCAAAGAAAGAGTCAGCAGCCAAACACGCCTCGCCACGGAGCAATGCCGTGAGAGAGAGAGAGAGAGAGAGAGGAACAGAGATCTACAGGTAGTTTAAAGTTTTATTAGTTGTATGTAATGAAGTTGTATGTACAGGATACACATGGTAACGTTATAACGTTATACACCGTCCAACGAAATGCCTTCTCGAAAATGAAACAACAATAAGAAATAATGCAAGATAAAGAATACGAACACAAAGTAAATGTCTCAGTAGAATATAATATATATATTTTTTAGCATAAATATAATACAGGAAGGCACAATTTATAGTTCAATATTTACACCTTTTGGGGATGGGGGGGGGGGATTGGGGTGCAAGTGTTTAAATTGTGCAGAATTTAGCAATAATAAATAAACAGGTGTGTGTGTGTGTGTGTGTGTGTGTGTGTGTGTGTGTGTGTGTGTGTGTGTGTGTGTGTGTGTGTGTGTGTGTGTGTGTGTGTGTGTGTGTGTGTGTGTGTGTGTGAACATGTGTGCTAAGGTGCAGGTGGTCTGTCCAGTTCATGTGTTTATCATTCTGATGGCTTGTAGACAGAAACTGTCTCTGAGCTTGTTGTTATCAGACCTCAGGCTCCGTGTGATACAGTCTGACCGACTGTACGGGAATGAACAGCTCGTAGCTGGGGCTGTGTGGTGTCCTTGCTGATGCAGCGGGACTCCTTCAGGCATCGTTTTGAGTACATGGATGGGTCGGAGGATGGTCCCAGTGATATACCGGGACCAGTGGGCCATCCTTTGTCACCCGCTGGAGGGCCTTGCGGTCGTGGACAGAGCAATTATCGCAAAGGCCTGGATGCAACCTGTCAGGACGCTCTCGATGGTGCAGTGGCGGTAGGCTGTGAGGCGAGCAATGCAGTGTGTGCTCATAACAAAAATGCATATGACAAAACCTGGCAGTGAGTTTAAATAATTATCTACCTGCCATTCTAAGTCTTTGACAATTGACACCACCTTGTCTACTTGATAATTGTCAAGGCAGGAAAAGCGATTTTACATACTGTTGACTGAAGAAAAATATAAACGTAACATGTAACAATTTCAACGATTTTACTGAGTTACAGTTCATATAAGGAAATTAGTTCATTTAAATATATTTATTAGGCCCTAATCTATGGATTTCACATGGGGCAAAGCCAATCATAATTAGTTTTTCCACACAAAAGGGCTTTATTACAGATATAAATACTCCTCAGTTTCATCATCTGTCCAGGTGGCTGGTCTCCAACGATCCCGCAGATGAAGAAACTGGATGTGGAGGTCCTGGGCTGGCGTGGTTATACGTGGTATGCGGTTGTAAGGCCAAATTCTCTAAAACGGTGTTGGAGGTGCCTTATGGTAGAGAAATGAACATACAATTCTCTGGCAACAGCTCTGGTGGACATTCCTGCAGTCAGCATGTCAATTACATGCTCCTTCAAAACCTGAGACATCTGTGGCATTGTGTTGTGTGACAAAATTGCACATTTTAAAATAGCCTTTTTTGTCCCTAGCACAAGGTGAACCTGTGTAATGATCATGCTGTTTTAATCAGCTTCTTGAATGCCACACCTGTCAGGTGGATAGATTATCTTGGCAAAAGAAGAAATGTTCACTGGCAACGATCTAAACATTGAGGCTTGGAAATTGTCAGTGCAGACTTACCCCAGGCACTTGCCTAGTCCTGCATTTAGTCTGGCCTAGTCCTGCATTTAGTCTGGCCTAGTCCTGCATTTAGTCTGTTCTAGTCCTGCATTTAGTCTGGCCTAGTCCTGCATTTAGTCTGGCCTAGTCCTGCATTTAGTCTGGCCTAGTCCTGCATTTAGTCTGTTCTAGTCCTGCATTTAGTCTGGCCTAGTCCTGCATTTAGTCTGGCCTAGTCCTGTATTTAGTCTGGCCTAGTCCTGCATTTAGTCTGTTCTAGTCCTGCATTTAGTCTGTTCTAGTCCTGCATTTAGTCTGTTCTAGTCCTGCATTTAGTCTGGCCTAGTCCTGCATTTAGTCTGGCCTAGTCCTGCATTTAGTCTGTTCTAGTCCTGCATTTAGTCTGGCCTAGTCCTGCATTTAGTCCGGCCTAGTCCTGTATTTAGTCTGGCCTAGTCCTGCATTTAGTCTGTTTTAGTCCTGCATTTAGTCTGTTCTAGTCCTGCATTTAGACTGTTCTAGTCCTGCATTTGGTCTGGCCTAGTCCTGAATTTAGTCTGGCCTAGTCCTGCATTTAGTCTGGCCTAGTCCTTCATTTAGTCTGGCCTAGTCCTTCATTTAGTCTGGCCTAGTCCTTCATTTAGTCTGGCCTAGTCCTGCATTTAGTCTGGCCTAGTCTTGCATTTAGTCTGGCCTAGTCCTGCATTTAGTCTGGTCTAGTCCTGCATTTAGTCTGGCCTAGTCCTGCATTTAGTCTGGCTTAGTCCTTCATTTAGTCTGGTCTAGTCCTGCATTTAGTCTGGCCTTGTCCTGCATTTAGTCTGGCCTAGTCCTTCATTTAGTCTGGCCTAGTCCTGCATTTAGTCTGGCCTAGTCCTTCATTTAGTCTGGCCTAGTCCTACATTTAGTCTGGCTTAGTCCTTCATTTAGTCTGGTCTAGTCCTGCATTTAGTCTGGCCTAGTCCTGCATTTAGTCTGGCCTAGTCCTTCATTTAGTCTGGCCTAGTCCTGCATTTAGTCTGGTCTAGTCCTGCATTTAGTCTGGCCTAGTCCTTCATTTAGTCTGGCCTAGTCCTGCATTTAGTCTGGCTTAGTCCTTCATTTAGTCTGGTCTAGTCCTGCATTTAGTCTGGCCTAGTCCTTCATTTAGTCTGGCCTAGTCCTGCATTTAGTCTGTTCTAGTCCTGCATTTAGTCTGTTCTAGTCCTGATTTTTCATGTTCTGAATCTTTAAGTGGGGTCTTTCTCTAACATATCATTAACATTAATTACATTTACATTTACATTTAAGTCATTTAGCAGACGCTCTTATCCAGAGCGACTTACAAATTGGTGCATTCACCTTATGACATCACATTAACCCCCCCAAAATTGGATTTCGTAACCTAATACATCCGATAATAAGCACCAATCTCTGTTGACAGTGTGCATTCTTACAACAACTTTTGAGGATTTTGCTGCTTGTTTTGTTGTGATGGTCGTCTGTGAATTTGTTTCTGTGTGCCGCAAAAAGCCAAATTAACAAAAACTGAATTAAAAGTAAACTTGGGTATATGGAAATACAGTACAGTGGAATGGTAGAGAGAACGTTCGCCGAGTGCGTCGGTAAACCATGTGTCGATACCGATGGGATCGAAAGAAAAGTAGCACTGCTCTCAGATCAGCTTTCTCCATTCAAATCTTACCTTAATATTAGAATTTTTCCACAATACTGACGACGGATCAGCTCCTAGAGAGATATCATCACCTTATGGCTGCAAATATTGAGGCGACTTATGACGCTTACCCTATAATAATGCAGTAAATCACAGATTGGGAACATGTTGTCACACATCATGAAACACATTGAGCCAGAAAAAGCATATAACTACGTACTTAGCGGTTCTTTTTGTAAAAAAATATGTATTACCCTTTTATTTAAGCTAGGCAAGTCCAGTCAAGAACAAATTCTTATTTACAATGACAGCCTACCCTGGGCCAAACTCGGACGACGCTGGGTCAATTGTGCGCCGCCCTATGGGACTCCCAATCACGGTGGGTTGTGATACAGCCTGGAATCGAACCAGGGTGTCTGTAGTGGTGCCTCAAGCACTGAGATGCAGTGCCTTAGACCGCTGCGCCAATCGGGAACCACATGTCTTGGAAAAAAGACTCGTAGAAGGTACGAGGCAGTCGGTAAATAACAAGCGTTTAGTAATGATGGTTTTGGGGGAAACAGCTTGGCTACTAAAGATACATCGTAGGATGGTTCTAACGATGCTTCTAGATGGTTCTTGATGGTTCTAACGATGATCTTACCGCTACAGAAGGCTATGGAAAAAACGGCTGCAGCACAAAGCAACTGCACTCCAGCCACCACAGTCACAGACAACTTCCCATTATGACTAATGGAAGACTATGTCAACACAGAGCTTCGATCGCAGTAATACAATACAGATCAATCCACTGGTGGGCCCAGACACATCCTGTTCTCTCGCAAAGGGTTTGATTGGACAAAGGCCAGGGCCATTACTGGTCACCACCATTCTGGAGAGACAGTGTCACTACAACTCTCAGGTCAATTGGTCTTGTTTCAATGTATTCCATTTCTTTTTTTTCTTACCCTGTTTTCGTGGTATCCAATTGGTAGTTACAGTTTTGTCTCATCGCTAAAACTCTCATACGGACTCGAGAGAGGTGAAGTTCGAGAGCCGTGCGTCCTCCGTTTCACAACCCAACCAAGCCGCACTGCTTCTTGACCCAGAAGCAAGCCGCACCAATGTGTCGGAGGAAACACTGTACACCTGGCGACTGTGTCAGCATGCGTTGTGCCCGGCCCGCCACAGGAGTCGCTATTCCGGGATGGCACAAGGACATCCCTGCCGGCCAAACCCTCTCCTAACCCGGACGACGCTGGACCAATTGTGCGCCGCTCCATGGGTCTCCCGGTCGCGGCCGGCTGCGACAGAGCCTGGACTCGAACCCAGGATCTCTAGTGGCACAGCTAGCACTGCAATGCAGTGCCTTAGACCACTGCACCATTCTGTAGGCCCGATGTCTTCCATCTCACATCAATTAATGATTCACATGAAAGTCTGAGTTCCGCACGCTTATCTCAACTGGGAATAGGCCCAGCAATGAACTGTACAAAGACCCAACAATCACAAAATAGGCAGCTGTATCAGGAATGGCAAACTTAGAGAATTCTGCTTCACGTAAAGAACAGGATAACTGAGTCAACTAATTCAGTCATAGGAGATGCTACAGCACATCAGGTTTCTCCCTGAGGCAACCAAGTGTTTTTCAGTTTCTGAGGATGGGTTCCGAACGGCTGTGTGAATAAGTGTGAGAACAGGATTCACTGCACTGTCTCATTGTTCCTTAGAGAGAATTGAATTACAAACCCACCCAGTTTTCACCATAATACCATCCACCCCCTCCAGAGTATAGAGAAAACATTGGTCCCTGTAGTACTGTATCAAATGTCCTGCTTTGACCTTTGGACACCTTATGCCTTAGTTTGACTGATGGTCCTATACTGTGAAGGAATATTCTTTACAGTGTCGTCTCTTGAAATACAGTATGGTGTGGATGAAAGTGCGTTCTCAATAGCATGCAAACCTTCATTTTAAAGAAAGTTAAAGAAAACTGTGAATTTTCAATCAGTGGGATCTTACTTGGCCTGTGCTTTATACTACACACTGAGTTTTTAAAATATCCTTGTGGAAGTTAGAGTTGGCTACTAACAACATTCACAATATGGATGACCAAGACCTACAGCATGGCTTGTAACTAGAGGTCGACCGATTATGATTTTTCAACGCCGATACCGATTTATTGGGGGACCAAAAAAAGCCGATACCGATTAATCGGACGATTAAAAAAACAAACAATGTATTTATTTAATTATATTAATGACAATTACAACAATACTGAATGAACACTTTTATTTTACCTTAATATAATACATCAATAAAATCAATTTAGTCTCAAATAAATAATGAAACATGTTCAATTTGGTTTAAATAATGCAAAAACAAAGTGTTGGAGAAGAAACTAAAAGTGCAATATGTGCCATGTAAAAAAGCTAACGTTTCAGTTCCTTGCTCAGAACATGAGAACATATGAAAGCTGGTGGTTCCTTTTTAATATGAGTCTTCAATATTCCCAGGTAAGAAGTTTTAGGTTGTAGTTATTTTTGGACTATTTCTCTCTATACCATTTGTATTTCATATACCTTTGACTATTGGATGTTCTAACAGGTACTTTAGTATTGCCAGCCTAATCTGGGGAGTTGATAGCTTGAAGTCATAAACAGCTCAATGCTTGAAGCATTGTGAAGAGCTGCTGGCAAACGCAGTAAAGTGCTGTTTGAATGAATGCTTACGAGCCTGCTGCTGCCTACCATTGCTCAGTCACACTGCTCTATCAAATCATAGACTTAATTATAATATAATAACACACCGAAATATGAGCCTTTGGTCATTAATATGGTCAAATCCAGAAACTAACATTTCGAAAACAAAACGTTTATTCTTTCAGTGAAATACGGAACTATTCCGTATTGTATCTAACGGGTGGCATCCATAAGTCAAAATATTCCTGTTACATTGCACAACCTTCAATGTTATGTCATAATTACGTAAAATTCTGGCAAATTATTTTGCAACGAGCCAGGCGGCCCAAACGGTTGCATATACCCTGACTCTGCGTGCAATGAATGCAAAAGAAGTGACACAATTTCCCTAGTTTAATATTGCCTGCAAATCTGGATTTCTTTGAACTAAATATGCAGGTTTAAAAATATATACTTCTGTGTATTGATTTTAAGAAAGCCATTGGTGTTTATGGTTAGGTACATTAGTGTTTATAGTTAGGTACATTAGTGTTTATAGTTAGGTACATTGGTGTTTATGGTTAGGTACATTGGTGTTTATAGTTAGGTACATTGGTGTTTAGGGTTAGGTACACATTGGTGTTTATAGTTAGGTACATTGGTGTTTATAGTTAGGTACATTGGTGTTTATAGTTAGGTACATTGGTGTTTATAGTTAGGTACATTGGTGTTTATAGTTAGGTACACATTGGTGTTTAGGGTTAGGTACACATTGGTGTTTAGGGTTAGGTACACATTGGTGTTTATAGTTAGGTACATTGGTGTTTATAGTTAGGTACATTGGTGTTTAGGGTTAGGTACATTGGTGTTTATAGTTAGGTACATTGGTGTTTATAGTTAGGTACATTGGTGTTTATAGTTAGGTACATTGGTGTTTATAGTTAGGTACATTGGTGTTTATGGTTAGGTACATTGTCACTGTTTAGGGTTAAGTAGTCATTGGTGTTTATAGTTAGGTACATTGGTGTTTATAGTTAGCCCTCAGTCACTATTGGTGTTTAGGGTTAGTTACATTGGTGTTTAGGGTTAGGTACATTGGTGTTTATAGTTAGGTACATTGGTGTTTAGGGTTAGGTACATTGGTGTTTATAGTTAGGTACATTGGTGTTTATAGTTAGGTACACATTGGTGTTTATAGTTAGGTACATTGGTGTTTATAGTTAGGTACATTGGTGTTTATAGTTAGGTACATTGGTGTTTATAGTTAGGTACATTGGTGTTTATAGTTAGGTACATTGGTGTTTATGGTTAGGTACATTGGTGTTTAGGGTTAGTCACTACATTACTGTTTAGCACAATGATTGTGCTGTTTTTTCGTCACAAATGTTGCTTTTGTTAAATCATACCATGTTTGTTGAAGTTGTCACTACCTGTCTTTGTTAGAAAGTCAACCATAGTTTATCACTCAGCCCTTCACACCAGCACTTTGCAACATGTTACTGTTACATCACTCAGGTCACTACCATGTTACTGTTTATCACTAAGCCCCAAACTGCTGCTGTTTATCACCCTCAGACTCTACTGTTTATCACTCAGTCACTACCAGTGACACAATTTCCCTAGTTAAAAGAAAATCATGTTAGCAGGCAATATTAACTAAATATGCAGGTTTCACTAAAATATATACTTGAGTATTGGATTTTAAGAAAGGCGTTGATGTTTATCAGCCCTCAGTCACTTATGGTACATTGGTGCAACGACAGTACTTAGTTTTTACTGTTTATCACTGCAGCTTGTTAAATCACCTGTTTGGGGAACCATGTTACTGTTAATTCAATGATAAATTAACAGGTCACTACCATGTTACTGTTTATATCAGTCAACCAGGACAAGCTAGATAAACTAGTAATATCATCAAGTCACATGTGTAGTTAACTAGTGTTATGTTAAGATTGATAGTTTTTTCAAAGTCACTAAGATATGTTTATTGCTAGCTACCAGCAACTTGCCTTGTTACTGTTTCTCAGCCCTCAGCCCTCATGTCACTACCTGTTTAACTCAGGTAGTCAGCCTGCCACAGCCCTCAGTCTCCTCTGTGGAGTGCAATGTAATCGGCCATGATCCGTGTCCAAAAATGCAGATTATAGATTGTTATGAAACCTTGAAATCAGCCCTAATTAATCGGCCATTCCGATTAATCGGTCGACCTCTACTTGTTACATCACTCAGCCCTCAGTCACTACCATGTTACTGTTTATCACTCAGCCCTTAGTCACTACCATGTTACTGTTTATCACTCAGCCCTCAGTCACTACCATGTTACTGTTTATCACTCAGCCCTCAGTCACTACCATGTTACTGTTTATCACTCAGCCCTTAGTCACTACCATGTTACTGTTTATCACTCAGCCCTCAGTCACTACCATGTTACTGTTTATCACTCAGCCCTCAGTCACAACCATGTTACTGTTTATCACTCAGCCCTCAGTCACTACCATGTTACTGTTACATCACTCAGCCCTTAGTCACTACCATGTTACTGTTTATCACTCAGCCCTCAGTCACTACCATGTTACTGTTTATCACTCAGCCCTCAGTCACTACCATGTTACTGTTTATCACTCAGCCCTCAGTCACTACCATGTTACTGTTTATCACTCAGCCCTTAGTCACTACCATGTTACTGTTTATCACTCAGCCCTTAGTCACTACCATGTTACTGTTACATCACTCAGCCCTTAGTCACTACCATGTTACTGTTACATCACTCAGCCCTCAGTCACTACCATGTTACTGTTACATCACTCAGCCCTCAGTCACTACCATTCGTACTGACCTTAAACGTCACCTCGGGACTTGAGGGACAATCGTGCAAAGAAATAATGCCAGTTGTCTGTGTTCAAGTGCTCATGATTAATAAAGATTAGCCATTCAATCGCCCTTGTTTTTCTAACAGTGGTGTGATGATTTCATTATGGCCACATCAATGAAAGGCCTCACTGCTGACCTGTGAATCAGCAGTGACTCGACTGGGTTGACTGGTCCACTTCCATTTCTTCCTCTGTTTGGTTAATGGATCACATTCATTCATCACACTCAATGTGGTTACAAGGAAATCGCCTGTTTTTTAAATATTTTTTAATGACAATTCAGATCCGGTAATGGTAATGACATGTTTTTAAACTGTACAACATTGTGCAAGCAGTGAACATTTACCATCTAAATTAGGCCTAGGCACAAGGACTGATTTGTATCGATGACTGTCCTCCCTAGGTAGACTTTGTTTTCTGAACACTCTACAGATACCGTCTCCTGCCACTGCCCACTGAGTGAATTGCGTAACTATAATTCAATTCGGTATAGTATAGTCGCCTATGTATATAGTGTGTGTCCTTGCATAGGTGTGTGTGTGTGTGTGTGTGTGTGTGTGTGTGTGTGTGTGTGTGTGTGTGTGTGTGTGTGTGTGTGTGTGTGTGTGTGTGTGTGTGCGCGCGCGCGCACGTCCCTCAGATAATTTATGTCTCTTGGTGTGTATATTCCGTTTTCTAGACGCCCGCTCAGAGAAAGATGATCACCTGCCTCTCGCCCAAGCACGCATTCTACGTGTTCTCATAAAAACACCTGATGGTTAGCTCTATAGCATTAATACATGGTATGTTATTGTAGAGTAACTCAGGTGTGATGGTTAGCTCTATAGCATTAATACATGGTATGTTATTGTAGAGTAACTCAGGTGTGATGGTTAGCTCTATAGCATTAATACATGGTATGTTATTGTAGAGTAACTCAGGTGTGATGGTTAGCTCTATAGCATTAATACATGGTATGTTATTGTAGAGTAACTCAGGTGTGATGGTTAGCTCTATAGCATTAATACATGGTATGTTATTGTAGAGTAACTCAGGTGTGATGGTTAGCTCTATAGCATTAATACATGGTATGTTATTGTAGAGTAACTCAGGTGTGATGGTTAGCTCTATAGCATTAATACATGTTATGTTATTGTAGAGTAACTCAGGTGTGATGGTTAGCTCTAGCATTAATACATGGTATGTTATTGTAGAGTAACTCAGGTGTGATGGTTAGCTCTATAGCATTAATACATGGTGTGTTATTGTAGAGTAACTCAGGTGTGATGGTTAGCTCTATAGCATTAATACATGTTATGTTATTGTAGAGTAACTCAGGTGTGATGGTTAGCTCTAGCATTAATACATGGTATGTTATTGTAGAGTAACTCAGGTGTGATGGTTAGCTCTATAGCATTAATACATGGTGTGTTATTGTAGAGTAACTCAGGTGTGATGGTTAGCTCTAGCATTAATACATGGTGTGTTATTGTAGAGTAACTCAGGTGTGATGGTTAGCTCTAGCATTAGTACATGGTGTGTTATTGTAGAGTAACTCAGGTGTGATGGTTAGCTCTAGCATTAGTACATGGTGTGTTATTGTAGAGTAACTCAGGTGTGATGGTTAGCTCTAGCATTAATACATGGTGTGTTATTGTACAGTAACTCAGGTGTGATGGTGAACTCTGAGCATTAAGACATGATTTGTTGAATTGAAGCTGGTAACTGACACTGGTGTGATGGTTAGACTCTGGTGAATTAGACTGACATGGTGTGTTATTGTAGGGTAACTCAGGCGTGATGGTTAGCTCTAGCATTAATACATGGTGTGTTATTGTACAGTAACTCAGGTGTGATGGTTAGCTCTAGCATTAAGACATGATGTGTTATTGTACAGTAACTCAGTAACTGCAGTAGCACTTGACTTTACTGACTGACTGGTGAACTGACTGACTGACTGACTGACTGACTGACTGGTGAACTGACTGACTTACTGACTGGTGAACTGACTGACTTACTGACTGGTGAACTGACTGACTGACTGACTGGCTGTGAACTGACTGACTGACTGGTGAACTGGCTGGTGAACTGACTGACTGGCTGGTGGACTGACTGACTGACTGGTGAACTGACTGACTGACTGGTGAACTGACTGACTGACTGACTGACTGGCTGGTGAACTGACTGACTGACTGGCTGGTGAACTGACTGACTGGCTGGTGAACTGACTGACTGGCTGGTGAACTGACTGACTGACTGGTGAACTGACTGACTGACTGGCTGGTGAACTGACTGACTGGCTGGTGAACTGACTGACTGACTGACTGGTGAACTGACTGACTGACTGGCTGGTGAACTGACTGACTGACTGGTGAACTGACTGACTGACTGGCTGACTGACTGACTGACTGACTGACTGACTGACTGGTAAACTGACTGACTGACTAACTGGTGGACTGACTAACTGGTGGACTGACTGACTGGTGGACTGACTGACTGGCTGGTGAACTGACTGACTGGCTGGTGGACTGACTGACTGGTGGACTGACTGACTGGTGAACTGACTGGCTGGTGGACTGACTGACTGGTGGACTCTTGAGGGCATTCTTAAGCCCCCACTGTCACACATTCCTACTAATGTTCAAAAGCACTTTCAGCACTGCCTTTCACACAGAGGCTATCCTAGCATCTCTGGACGCCATGCATAAAGTAACATCAGAGCACGACCCCCCCCCCTCCTCCCCCATCTTTTACCTCATTAGATATTGATGCTTGTTGAAGTTGGCAGTTGGCCCCCTGTTGAGCTCTCAGTTTAGACCACCTCTGTGTGCTCAGTCTGACCCCATCACTCATCAGGGTGTAATGATCACTGTGGTTTTATGTTTGCATATAAAACAGAGGGTTTTGTTTCCAGTCTTGAAGAGAGCCTATGTTGCAACAACTCACGCTTCCTGCTTTGATCTTAAGCCAAAGTAGGTCGAAAGTTAGTGATGGGGGGGAAAACTCGATACAGTTATATATCACAATATTATTTTGGATGATATTCTATCGATACTTACTATCGATTAGTAAAAACAAATATATTTTTTTGCTACTAAGCATTAGTTAGTGCAGGTCGACTGTACCTGCTCCACAACATATACTTTGCTATCTGTCTTCTTTTTAAATAGTGAGCCAACATGTTTTCAGCACTTTTACTTCCCTGTCTGATCAAACACTGATTTTCTCCTGCTCTCTCTTGTCTCTCTACAGCAGACATATAGTGAGTTATATGTCCGGGAACATCAAATCGCAATAAAATCACAGTATCGAATCACAATACATTGAGAATCACACTACATATAGAGTCATGAGAATCACACTACGTATAGAATCGTGAGAATCACACTACATATCGTATCTGCACCTAATTATCGTGATAATATCGTCCTTGGCAATTCCCAGTCATAGTTAGTATCGATATTGTACAGTATCCTTCATCAAGTAGGAGGAGCCTTCAGTACAACTTCCAGTAAATATAGGTGTAGGTTGACATTCATTGGTATTTTGGTGATTCTGAGGCCTTTCCCCCCCCCCAGGCAGTTTCCAGAAACAGATGTTTTCCATGGACGGGGATGTACGAGACCATGTGACCAGCTGACCTTTCCGCACAACATCGCAGCACCATGATGGACTCCTAGCCAGAGCTGTGCCTCGCCACGGACTGGGGCCTGCCGCCAACCAGTCCGTGGGTGACCTCTGACCTTCCCCCCCATACACAACCAACGACCACTAGACCTCGTCTCTACAGTCCCTGAGAGTAGGCTTGTCCCCAGATAGAGGCCGAGGGTCGACAGACAGAAGGACACCTGCGCTCTGTCTTCCGATAGCAACCCAACAGCTAGCAGGTAAGACTTTGGATGTGTGTGTGTGTGTGTGTGTGTGTGTGTGTGTGTGTGTGTGTGTGTGTGTGTGTGTGTGTGTGTGTGTGTGTGTGTGTGTGTGTGTGTGTGTGTGTGTGTGTGTGTGTGTGTGTGTGTGTGTGTGTGTGTGTGTAGTATGTACACTTTGGTAAATATGTTTATTAGTTAGAACGAATGGGTGTGTCAGGCAAGTTGCTCATCTGGCAAATGGAGTCTGAATGTAGAGTCTGAATGTAGAGTCTGAATGTAGAGTCTGGCAAATGGAGTCTGAATGTAGAGTCTGAATGTAGAGTCTGAATGTAGAGTCTGGCAAATGGAGTCTGAATGTAGAGTCTGAATGTAGAGTCTGGCCAAATGGAGTCTGAATGTAGAGTCTGAATGTAGAGTCTGGCCAAATGGAGTCTGAATGTAGAGTCTGAATGTAGAGTCTGGCCAAATGGAGTCTGAATGTAGAGTCTGAATGTAGAGTCTGAATGTAGAGTCTGGCAAATGGAGTCTGGCAAATGGAGTCTGAATGTAGAGTCTGAATGTAGAGTCTGGCCAAATGGAGTCTGAATTTAGAGTCTGAATGTAGAGTCTGGCCAAAGAGTCTGAATGTAGAGTCTGCAAATGGAGTCTGGCAAATGGAGTCTGAATAGAGTCTGAATGTAGAGTCTGAATGTAGAGTCTGGCAAATGGAGTCTGAATGTAGAGTCTGAATGGAGTCTGAATGTAGAGTCTGAATGTAGAGTCTGGCAAATGGAGTCTGAATGTAGAGTCTGAATGTAGAGTCTGAATGTAGAGTCTGGCAAATGGAGTCTGAATGTAGAGTCTGAATGTAGAGTCTGAGTCTGGCAAATGGAGTCTGAATGTAGAGTCTGAATGTAGAGTCTGAATGTAGAGTCTGGCAAATGGAGTCTGAATGTGGCCAAATGGAGTCTGACAGAGTCTGAAATGTAGAGTTTGAATGTAGAGTCTGAATGAGTCTGGCAAATGGAGTCTGAATGTAGAGTCTGAATGTAGAGTCTGGCCAAATGGAGTCTGAATGTAGAGTCTGAATGTAGAGTCTGGCCAAATGGAGTCTGAATGTAGAGTCTGAATGTAGAGTCTGAATGTAGAGTCTGAATGTAGAGTCTGGCCAAATGGAGTCTGAATGTAGAGTCTGAATGTAGAGTCTGGCCAAATGGAGTCTGAATGTAGAGTCTGGCCAAATGGAGTCTGAATGTAGAGTCTGGCCAAATGGAGTCTGAATGTAGAGTCTGAATGTAGAGTCTGGCCAAATGGAGTCTGAATGTAGAGTCTGAATGTAGAGTCTGGCCAAATGGAGTCTGAATGTAGAGTCTGAATGTAGAGTCTGGCCAAATGGAGTCTGAATGTAGAGTCTGAATGTAGAGTCTGGCCAAATGGAGTCTGAATGTAGAGTCTGAATGTAGAGTCTGTCCAAATGGAGTCTGAATGTAGAGTCTGAATGTCTAGAGTCTGAATGTAGAGTCTGAATGTAGAGTCTGGCCAAATGGAGTCTGAATGTAGAGTCTGAATGTAGAGTCTGGCCAAATGGAGTCTGAATGTAGAGTCTGAAGTCTGGCCAAATGGAGTCTGAATGTAGAGTCTGGCCAAATGGAGTCTGAATGTAGAGTCTGAATGTAGAGTCTGGCCAAATGGAGTCTGAATGTAGAGTCTGAATGTAGAGTCTGGCCAAATGGAGTCTGAATGTAGAGTCTGAATGTAGAGTCTGGCCAAATGGAGTCTGAATGTAGAGTCTGAATGTAGAGTCTGAATGTAGAGTCTGAATGTAGAGTCTGGCCAAATGGAGTCTGAATGTAGAGTCTGAATGTAGAGTCTGAATGTAGAGTCTGAATGTAGAGTCTGGCCAAATGGAGTCTGAATGTAGAGTCTGGCCAAATGGAGTCTGAATGTAGAGTCTGAATGTAGAGTCTGGCCAAATGGAGTCTGAATGTAGAGTCTGAATGTAGAGTCTGTAGAGTCTGAATGCCAAATGAGTCTGCCAAATGGAGTCTGAATGTAGAGTCTGAATGTAGAGTCTGGCCAAATGGAGTCTGAATGTAGAGTCTGAATGTAGAGTCTGGCCAAATGGAGTCCAAATGTAGAGTCTGAATGTAGAGTCTGAATGTAGAGTCTGGCCAAATGGAGTCTGAATGTCTGAAGAGTCTGAATGTAGAGTCTGGCCAAATGGAGTCTGAATGTAGAGTCTAGAGGCCAAATGGAGTCTGAATGTAGAGTCTGGCCAAATGGAGTCTGAATGTAGAGTCTGAATGTAGAGTCTGGCCAAATGGAGTCTGAATGTAGAGTCTGAATGTAGAGTCTGGCCAAATGGAGTCTGAATGTAGAGTCTGAATGTAGAGTCTGGCCAAATGGAGTCTGAATGTAGAGTCTGAATGTAGAGTCTGGCCAAATGGAGTCTGAATGTAGAGTCTGAATGTAGAGTCTGAATGTAGAGTCTGAATGTAGAGTCTGGCCAAATGGAGTCTGAATGTAGAGTCTGAATGTAGAGTCTGGCCAAATGGAGTCTGAATGTAGAGTCTGGCCAAATGGAGTCTGAATGTAGAGTCTGGCCAAATGGAGTCTGAATGTAGAGTCTGAATGTAGAGTCTGGCCAAATGGAGTCTGAATGTAGAGTCTGAATGTAGAGTCTGAATGTAGAGTCTGGCCAAATGGAGTCTGAATGTAGAGTCTGGCCAAATGGAGTCTGAATGTAGAGTCTGAATGTAGAGTCTGGCCAAATGGAGTCTGAATGTAGAGTCTGAATGTAGAGTCTGAATGTAGAGTCTGGCCAAATGGAGTCTGAATGTAGAGTCTGAATGTAGAGTCTGGCCAAATGGAGTCTGAATGTAGAGTCTGAAGTCTGGCCAAATGGAGTCTGAATGTAGAGTCTGGCCAAATGGAGTCTGAATGTAGAGTCTGAATGTAGAGTCTGGCCAAATGGAGTCTGAATGTAGAGTCTGAATGTAGAGTCTGGCCAAATGGAGTTTGAATGTAGAGTCTGAATGTAGAGTCTGAATGTAGAGTCTGGCCAAATGGAGTCTGAATGTAGAGTCTGAATGTAGAGTCTGGCCAAATGGAGTCTGAATGTAGAGTCTGAATGTAGAGTCTGGCCAAATGGAGTCTGAATGTAGAGTCTGGCCAAATGGAGTCTGAATATAGAGTCTGGCCAAATGGAGTCTGAATGTAGAGTCTGAATGTAGAGTCTGGCCAAATGGAGTCTGAATGTAGAGTCTGGCCAAATGGAGTCTGAATGTAGAGTCTGAATGTAGAGTCTGGCCAAATGGAGTCTGAATGTAGAGTCTGAATGTAGAGTCTGGCCAAATGGAGTCTGAATGTAGAGTCTGAATGTAGAGTCTGAATGTAGAGTCTGGCCAAATGGAGTCTGAATGTAGAGTCTGAATGTAGAGTCTGGCCAAATGGAGTCTGAATGTATAGAGTCTGAATGTAGAGTCTGAATGTAGAGTCTGGCCAAATGGAGTCTGAATGTAGAGTCTGAATGTAGAGTCTGGCCAAATGGAGTCTGAATGTAGAGTCTGAATGTAGAGTCTGGCCAAATGGAGTTTGAATGTAGAGTCTGAATGTAGAGTCTGAATGTAGAGTCTGGCCAAATGGAGTCTGAATGTAGAGTCTGAATGTAGAGTCTGGCCAAATGGAGTCTGAATGTAGAGTCTGGAATGTAGAGTCAAATGGAGTCTGAATGTAGAGTCTGGCCAAATGGAGTCTGAATGTAGAGTCTGAATGTAGAGTGGCCAAATGGAGTCTGAATGTAGAGTCTGAATGTAGAGTCTGGCCAAATGGAGGAGTCTGAATGTAGAGTCTGGCCAAATGGAGTCTGAATGTAGAGTCTGAATGTAGAGTCTGGCCAAATGGAGTCTGAATGTAGAGTCTGAATGTAGAGTCTGGCCAAATGGAGTCTGAATGTAGAGTCTGAATGTAGAGTCTGGCCAAATGGAGTCTGAATGAATCTGAATGTAGAGTCTGAATGTAGAGTCTGGCCAAATGGAGTCTGAATGTAGAGTCTGAATGTAGAGTCTGGAATGTAGAGTCTGAATGTAGAGTCAAATGTCTGAATGTAGAGTCTGAATGTAGAGTCTGGCCAAATGGAGTCTGAATGTAGAGTCTGAATGTAGAGTCTGGCCAAATGGAGTCTGAATGTAGAGTCTGGCCAAATGGAGTCTGAATGTAGAGTCTGACCAAATGGAGTCTGAATGTAGAGTCTGAATGTAGAGTCTGGCCAAATGGAGTCTGAATGTAGAGTCTGAATGTAGAGTCTGGCCAAATGGAGTCTGAATGTAGAGTCTGAATGTAGAGTCTGAATGTAGAGTCTGAATGTAGAGTCTGGCCAAATGGAGTCTGAATGTAGAGTCTGAATGTAGAGTCTGGCCAAATGGAGTCTGAATGTAGAGTCTGGCCAAATGGAGTCTGAATGTAGAGTCTGGCCAAATGGAGTCTGAATGTAGAGTCTGAATGTAGAGTCTGGCCAAATGGAGTCTGAATGTAGAGTCTGAATGTAGAGTCTGAATGTAGAGTCTGGCCAAATGGAGTCTGAATGTAGAGTCTGAATGTAGAGTCTGGCCAAATGGAGTCTGAATGTAGAGTCTGGCCAAATGGAGTCTGAATGTAGAGTCTGGCCAAATGGAGTCTGAATGTAGAGTCTGAATGTAGAGTCTGGCCAAATGGAGTCTGAATGTAGAGTCTGAATGTAGAGTCTGGCCAAATGGAGTCTGAATGTAGAGTCTGAATGTAGAGTCTGGCCAAATGGAGTCTGAATGTAGAGTCTGAATGTAGAGTCTGAATGTAGAGTCTGGCAAATGGAGTCTGAATGTAGAGTCTGAATGTAGAGTCTGGCCAAATGGAGTCTGAATGTAGAGTCTGGCCAAAGAGTCTGAATGTAGAGTCTGGCCAAATGGAGTCTGAATGTAGAGTCTGAATGTAGAGTCTGGCCAAATGGAGTCTGAATGTAGAGTCTCTGAATGTAGAGTCTGGCCAAATGGAGTCTGAATGTAGAGTCTGAATGTAGAGTCAAATGGAGAATGTAGAGTCTGAATGTCTGCCAAATAGAGTCTGGCCAAATGGAGTCTGAATGTAGAGTCTGAATGTAGAGTCTGGCCAAATGGAGTCTGAATGTAGAGTCTGGCCAAATGAGTCTGTAGAGTCTGAATGTAGAGTCTGGCCAAATGGAGTCTGAATGTAGAGTCTGGCCAAATGGAGTCTGAATGTAGAGTCTGGCCAAATGGAGTCTGAATGTAGAGTCTGAATGTAGAGTCTGGCCAAATGGAGTCTGAATGTAGAGTCTGAATGTAGAGTCTGGCCAAATGGAGTCTGAATGTAGAGTCTGAATGTAGAGTCTGCCAAATGTGAAGAGTCTGGCCAAATGGAGTCTGAATGTAGAGTCTGAATGTAGAGTCTGGCCAAATGGAGTCTGAATATAGAGTCTGAATGTAGAGTCTGAATGTAGAGTCTGGCCAAATGGAGTCTGAATGTAGAGTCTGAATGTAGAGTCTGGCCAAATGGAGTCTGAATGTAGAGTCTGAATGTAGAGTCTGGCCAAATGGAGTCTGAATGTAGAGTCTGAATGTAGAGTCTGAATGTAGAGTCTGGCCAAATGGAGTCTGAATGTAGAGTCTGAATGTAGAGTCTGTCTGAATGCAAATGGAGTCTGAATGTAGAGTCTGAATGTAGAGTCTGGCCAAATGGAGTCTGAATGTAGAGTCTGAATGTAGAGTCTGAATGTAGAGTCTGGCCAAATGGAGTCTGAATGTAGAGTCTGGCCAAATGGAGTCTGAATGTAGAGTCTGAATGTAGAGTCTGGCCAAATGGAGTCTGAATGTAGAGTCTGAATGTAGAGTCTGGCCAAATGGAGTCTGAATGTAGAGTCTGAATGTAGAGTCTGGCCAAATGGAGTCTGAATGTAGAGTCTGAATGTAGAGTCTGGCCAAATGGAGTCTGAATGTAGAGTCTGAATGTAGAGTCTGAATGTAGAGTCTGAATGTAGAGTCTGGCCAAATGGAGTCTGAATGTAGAGTCTGAATGTAGAGTCTGGCCAAATGGAGTCTGAATGTA
Source organism: Oncorhynchus gorbuscha (assembly GCF_021184085.1). Lineage (NCBI taxonomy): Eukaryota > Metazoa > Chordata > Actinopteri > Salmoniformes > Salmonidae > Oncorhynchus > Oncorhynchus gorbuscha. Next base: position 71,034,644 of record NC_060180.1, on the reverse strand, counting down.
GAGTCTGGCCAAATGGAGTCTGAATGTAGAGTCTGGCCAAATGGAGTCTGAATGTAGAGTCTGAATGTAGAGTCTGGCCAAATGGAGTCTGAATGTAGAGTCTGAATGTAGAGTCTGGCCAAATGGAGTCTGAATGTGGCCAAATGGAGTCTGAATGTAGAGTCTGAATGTGGCCAAAGAGTCTGAATGTAGAGTCTGCCAAATGGAGTCTGAATGTAGAGTCTGAATGTAGAGTCTGGCCAAATGGAGTCTGAATGTAGAGTCTGGCCAAATGGAGTCTGAATGTAGAGTCTGGCCAAATGGAGTCTGAATGTAGAGTCTGAATGTAGAGTCTGGCCAAATGGAGTCTGAATGTAGAGTCTGAATGTCTGGCCAAATGGAGTCTGAATGTAGAGTCTGGCCAAATGGAGTCTGAATGTCTAGAGTCTGAATGTAGAGTCTGGCCAAATGGAGTCTGAATGTAGAGTCTGCCAAATGGAGTCTGAATGTAGAGTCTGGCCAAATGGAGTCTGAATGTAGAGTCTGAATGTAGAGTCTGGCCAAATGGAGTCTGAATGTAGAGTCTGAATGTAGAGTCTGGCCTGAATGTAGAAATGGAGTCTGAATGTCTAGAGTCTGAATGTAGAGTCTGAATGTGAATGTAGAGTCTGGCAAAGAGTCTGAATGTAGAGTCTGGCCAAATGGAGTCTGAATGTAGAGTCTGAATGTAGAGTCTGGCCAAATGGAGTCTGAATGTAGAGTCTGAATGTAGAGTCTGGCCAAATGGAGTCTGAATATAGAGTCTGGCCAAATGGAGTCTGAATGTAGAGTCTGAATGTCTGAATGAGTCTGGCCAAATGGAGTCTGAATGTAGAGTCTGGCCAAATGGAGTCTGAATGTAGAGTCTGAATGTAGAGTCTGGCCAAATGGAGTCTGAATGTAGAGTCTGAATGTAGAGTCTGGCCAAATGGAGTCTGAATGTAGAGTCTGAATGTAGAGTCTGAATGTAGAGTCTGGCCAAATGGAGTCTGAATGTAGAGTCTGAATGTAGAGTCTGGCCAAATGGAGTCTGAATATAGAGTCTGAATGTAGAGTCTGAATGTAGAGTCTGGCCAAATGGAGTCTGAATGTAGAGTCTGAATGTAGAGTCTGGCCAAATGGAGTCTGAATGTAGAGTCTGAATGTAGAGTCTGGCCAAATGGAGTCTGAATGTAGAGTCTGAATGTAGAGTCTGAATGTAGAGTCTGGCCAAATGGAGTCTGAATGTAGAGTCTGAATGTAGAGTCTGGCCAAATGGAGTCTGAATGGAGAGTCTGGCCAAATGGAGTCTGAATGTAGAGTCTGAATGTAGAGTCTGAATGTAGAGTCTGGCCAAATAGAGGAGTAGAGTCTGAATAGAGTCTAGAGTCTGAATGTAGAGTCTGAATGTAGAGTCTGGCCAAATGGAGTCTGAATGTAGAGTCTGGCCAAATGGAGTCTGAATGTAGAGTCTGAATGTAGAGTCTGGCCAAATGGAGTCTGAATGTAGAGTCTGAATGTAGAGTCTGGCCAAATGGAGTCTGAATGTAGAGTCTGAATGTAGAGTCTGAATGTAGAGTCTGAATGTAGAGTCTGGCCAAATGGAGTCTGAATGTAGAGTCTGAATGTAGAGTCTGGCCAAATGGAGTCTGAATGTAGAGTCTGAATGTAGAGTCTGGCCAAATGGAGTCTGAATGTAGAGTCTGGCCAAATGGAGTCTGAATGTAGAGTCTGGCCAAATGGAGTCTGAATGTAGAGTCTGAATGTAGAGTCTGGCCAAATGGAGTCTGAATGTAGAGTCTGGCCAAATGGAGTCTGAATGTAGAGTCTGAATGTAGAGTCTGGCCAAATGGAGTCTGAATGTAGAGTCTGAATGTAGAGTCTGGCCAAATGGAGTCTGAATGTAGAGTCTGAATGTAGAGTCTGAATGTAGAGTCTGGCCAAATGGAGTCTGAATGTAGAGTCTGAATGTAGAGTCTGGCCAAATGGAGTCTGAATGTAGAGTCTGGCCAAATGGAGTCTGAATGTAGAGTCTGGCCAAATGGAGTCTGAATGTAGAGTCTGAATGTAGAGTCTGGCCAAATGGAGTCTGAATGTAGAGTCTGAATGTAGAGTCTGGCCAAATGGAGTCTGAATGTAGAGTCTGAATGTAGAGTCTGAATGTAGAGTCTGGCAAATGGAGTCTGAATGTAGAGTCTGAATGTAGAGTCTGAATGTAGAGTCTGGCCAAATGGAGTCTGAATGTAGAGTCTGGCCAAATGGAGTCTGAATGTAGAGTCTGAATGTAGAGTCTGAATGTAGAGTCTGGCCAAATGGAGTCTGAATGTAGAGTCTGAATGTAGAGTCTGAATGTAGAGTCTGGCCAAATGGAGTCTGAATGTAGAGTCTGGCCAAATGGAGTCTGAATGTAGAGTCTGGCCAAATGGAGTCTGAATGTAGAGTCTGAATGTAGAGTCTGGCCAAATGGAGTCTGAATGTAAAGTCTGGCCAAATGGAGTCTGAATGTAGAGTCTGAATGTAGAGTCTGAATGTAGAGTCTGGCCAAATGGAGTCTGAATGTAGAGTCTGAATGTAGAGTCTGAATGTAGAGTCTGGCCAAATGGAGTCTGAATGTAGAGTCTGAATGTAGAGTCTGGCCAAATGGAGTCTGAATGTAGAGTCTGAATGTAGAGTCTGGCCAAATGGAGTCTGAATGTAGAGTCTGAATGTAGAGTCTTGCCAAATGGAGTCTGAATGTAGAGTCTGAATGTAGAGTCTGGCCAAATGGAGTCTAAATGTAGAGTCTGGCCAAATGGAGTCTGAATGTAGAGTCTGGCCAAATGGAGTCTAAATGTAGAGTCTGGCCAAATGGAGTCTGAATGTAGAGTCTGGCCAAATGGAGTCTGAATGTAGAGTCTGGCCAAATGGAGTCTAAATGTAGAGTCTGGCCAAATGGAGTCTGAATGTAGAGTCTGGCCAAATGGAGTCTAAATGTAGAGTCTGGCCAAATGGAGTCTGAATGTAGAGTCTGGCCAAATGGAGTCTGAATGTAGAGTCTGAATGTAGAGCCTGAATGTAGAGTCTGAATGTAGAGTCTGAATGTAGAGTCTGGCCAAATGGAGTCTGAATGTAGAGTCTGGCCAAATGGAGTCTGAATGTAAAGTCTGAATGTAGAGTCTGGCCAAATGGAGTCTGAATGTAGTTTGACATGGCTTTTGTGGTTTCTTAGCAGTAAGACCAAAACAAAGTTGGACACACAGTGCACTTTCTACTGTTTCTACACAGCCACCCAACCACATACTCCTATGCACACACACACACACACACACACACACACACACACACACACACACACACACACACACACACACACACACACACACACACACACACACACACACACACACACACACACACACACACACACACACTGGTTGACCATTTCTTTGCGAAAACAGGCTTGTGACCGCAAAGCCCAGAATATCTGTGATCTGCTAATGTTTATTTTGTCTCTTTTGGTGAGACATCTACATGACAGGGGTGGATCCAGAGCCAGGTGAGTTGATGAGGTAAGAGTCAGTCAGCCATTCAGGCAAACTGTCAGTCAGCCATTCAGGCAGCCATTTAGGCAATCAGTCAGTCAGTCAGCCATTCAGGCAGCCCGCGAGTCAGTGAGTCAGGCAGTCAGTCAGCCATTTAGGCAGCCAGCGAGTCAGGCAGTCAGTAAGTCAGTGAGTCAGGGCCTGCTTGGTTACACAGGAGGTCCTCTGTTCCTCCCCCTCTGTCTCCCTCAGTACCCACAGACAGGATACAGGCCAACCAGCCAGCCAGGTGTCTGCTGCTCACTGTTGCTGTTCAGAGACTGACTGACTGGCTGACTGGCTGGTGGGCACCATAGGAGGTGTGTGTGGGTGAGAAGGAGACTGGCAGTGTGTGTGGGATGTGGGTGTGTTCATACATTTGCAGTTTATGCTCAGACTTTGTTCATGTGTGTGCGTGTCTGTGTGCGCACTAGCATCGTGTGTGTGTGTGTATGTCTGCGCACTGGCGCGCTGAGGTCCATGTGAGTTGTAGTTTGTTTATCCAAAATGTATCCTATTGTGGTATCCTAGTTTGTAACATCCTAATAAACTATAATTGTTCTGACAATTATGGTCTTATCTCTGTGCTAGACCAACAGCTTATGATTAATTGGTCACTCCCCTGTGTCCATTACCAGGGCTGTTACAGGGGTCAATCCAGGCCTGGTTTACTGGACAGTACATTACTAAGGACTGAGTGGAAGGGCAAGGGGAAAAAGTACTAGTAGGGAGAGTGTAAAGACAACGGAGGAGACTGTAATAACAGAAGGGTAGAGGTTGTGACAACAGACGAGAGGGAGAGGTAATACGGAGAGGGAGAGGTAATGCAGAGAGGTAATGCGGAGAGGTAGAGGTGAGAGGTAGAGGTGAGGGAGAGGTGAGAGGGAGAGGTGAGAGGGAGAGGTAATATGGAGAGGTAATGCGGGGAGAGAGAGGTAATGCGGAGAGGGAGAGGTAATGTGGAGGGGGAGAGGTGAGAGGGAGAGGTAATATGGAGAGGGAGAGGTAATGTGGAGAGGTAATGCGGGGAGGGAGAGGTAATGCGGAGAGGGAGAGGTGAGAGGGAGAGGTAATGTGGAGAGGTAATGCGGGGAGGGAGAGGTAATACGGAGAGGGAGAGGTAATATGGAGAGGGAGAGGTGAGAGGGAGAGGTAATATGGAGAGGGAGAGGTAATGCGGAGAGGTAATGCAAAGCGGGAGAGGTGAGAGGGAGAGGTAATGCGGAGAGGTAATGCAGAGAGGTAATGCGGTGAGGTAATGCAGAGAGGTAATGCAAAGCGGGAGAGGTGAGAGGGAGAGGTAATGCGGAGAGGTAATACGGAGAGGGACAGGTAATACGGAGAGGTAAGAGGTAATACGGAGAGGTAATATGGAGAGGTAAGAGGTAATACGGAGAGTTAAGAGGTAATACGGAGAGGTAAGAGGTAATACGGAGAGGTAAGAGGTAATACGGAGAAGTAAGAGGTAATACGGAGAGGTAAGAGGTAATACGGAGAGGTAATACGGAGAGGTAATATGGAGAGGTAAGAGGTAATATGGAGAGGGAGAGGTAATATGGAGAGGGAGAGGTAATATGGAGAGGGAGAGGTAAGACGGAGAGTTAATACGGAGAGGTAATACGGAGAGGTAAGAGGGAGAGGTAATACGGAGAGGTAAGAGGGAGAGGTAAGAGGGAGAGGTAAGAGGGAGAGGTAATACGGAGAGGTAAGAGGGAGAGGTAAGAGGGAGAGGTAAGAGGTTATACGGAGAGGTAAGAGATAATACGGAGAGGTAAGAGGTAATACGGACAGGTAATACGGAGAGGTAAGAGGTAATACTGAGAGGTAATACGGAGAGGTAAGAGGTAATACGGAGAGGGAGAGGTAATATGGAGAGGGAGAGGTAATACGGAGAGGTAATAGGGAGAGGGAGAGGTAATACGGAGAGGTGAGAGGAAATACAGAGAGGGACAGGTAATACGGAGAGGTAATGTGGGGAGGTAAGAGGTAATACGGAGAGGGAGAGGTAATACGGAGAGGTAATACGGAGAGGTGAGAGGTAATACGGAGAGGTGAGAGGAAATACGGAGAGGGACAGGTAATACGGAGAGGTAATACGGAGAGGTAAGAGGTAATACGGAGAGGGACAGGTAATACGGAGAGGTAATACGGAGAGGTAAGAGGTAATACGGAGAGGTAATACGGAGAGGGAGAGGTAATACGGAGAGGTGAGAGGAAATACGGAGAGGGACAGGTAATACGGAGAGGTAATATGGGGAGGTAATGTGGAGAGGTAAGAGGTAAGAGGTAATACTGAGAGGTAATACGGAGAGGTAAGAGGTAAGAGGGATGAGGTAATACGATGAGGTAATAGGGAGAGGTAATACGGTGAGGTAATACGGAGAGGTAATATGGAGAGGTAATACGAAGAGGGAGAGGTAATACGGAGAGGTGAGAGGAAATACGGAGAGGGTCAGGTAATAGGGAGAGGGAGAGAGAAAAGAGAGAGGGAGAGGGAATAGAGAGAGACCAAGGTAACAGACAGGTGAGGGAAATATAGAGGTAATAAATCAAACCAAATTTCATTTGTCACATACACATGGTTAGCAGATGTTAATGCGAGTGTTGTGAAATGCTTGTGCTTCTAGTTCCAACAATGCAGTAATAACCAACGAGTAATCTAACCTAAAAATTTCACAACTACCTTATACACACAAGTGTAAAGGGATGAAGAATATGTACATAAAGATATATGAATGAGTGATGGTACAGAACGGCATAGGCAAGATGCAGTAGATGGTATTGAGTACAGTATATCCATAAGAGATGAGTAATGTAGGGTATGTAAACATTATATTAAGTGGCATTGTTTAAAGTGACTAGTGATACATTTTTACATCAATTTTTGGGCGGAGCAGTTGCCGTACCAGGCGGTGATACAACTCGACAGGATGCTCTTGATTGTGCATCTGTAGAAGTTTGAGTGCTTTTGGTGACATGCCGAATTTCTTCAGCCTCCTGATGTTGAAGAGGTGCTGCTGCACCTTCTTCACCACGCTGTCTGTGTAGGTGGACCAATTCAGTTTGTCCGTGATGTGTACACCAAAGCGAGCAAAGAAGTTGTTTAGTCTGTCTGGGAGCAAGACATCCTGGTCCGCAACGGCGCTGGTTTTCTTTTTGTAATCTGTGATTGACTGTAGTAGACTCTGCCACATACCTCTTGTGTCTGAGCCGTTGAATTGCGACTCTACTTTGTCTCTATACTGACGCTTAGTTGGTTTGATTGCCTTGCGGAGGGAATAGCTACACTGTTTGTATTCAGTCATGTTTCCGGTCACCTTGCCCTGATTTAAAAGCAGTGGTTTGCGCTTTCAGTTTCGTGTGAATGCTGCCATCAATCCATGGTTTCTGGTTTGGGTAGGTTTTAATAGTTGCTGTGGGTATGACATCACCGATGAACTTGCTAATGAACTCGCTCACCGAATCAGCGTATTCGTCAATGTTGTTGTTTGACGCAATGCGGAACATATCCCAGTCCATGTGATCGAAGCAATCTTGAAGCGTGGAATCAGTTTGGTCGGACCTGAGTGCATGAGCTTCCTGTTTTAGTCTCTGTCTATAGGCTGGAAGCAACAAAATGGAGTTGTGGTCAGCTTTTCCGAAAGGAGGGCATGATGGAGAGGTAAGAGAGAGAGAGAGAGAGGTAATAGAGGGAGGTAATAGAGAGAGAGAGTACTGAGCAAATGTCAAATTGGCTTTTTACCAAATTACCATACAACAGACCATGTATTCACCCTGCACACCCTATTTGACAAACAAGCAAACCGGATCAATCAAAAGCAAAGTCTTCTCATGCTTTGTTGATTTCAAAAAAGCTTTTTTGTCAATTGTCAAATGTCTGCTGTTTGCTGATGACCTGGTGCTTCTGTCACCAACCAAGGAGGGCCTACAGCAGCACCTAGATATTCTACACAGATTCGGCCATCTGGGCTGGGCCCTGACAGTAAGTCTCAGTAAGATAACAAATAATGGTGTTCCAAAAAAGGTCCAGTTGCCAGGACCACAAACACAAATTCCATCTAGACACCGTTGTCATAGAGCAGCCTTTCTTAAAGTATGGGTCGCGACGTGACGTGTAAGAGTACATTTTATAATTATTTAATTAATTACTGGAATTGATTTGGCCAAGTGCACCTCTGCCTAAGCAGCTGTCTCTGCTCAGTTTGGCAGCTGTGTGAGTGTGAGAGGTGGAGGTAGATGCCCGTGTGCTTTGCGGTTTACCAGATCTTTTTTTCTGCAGTTTTCTTTAAGATCACTCCACGACGCACACTATGCAGCGCTGTCGTTCAGCAGCTGATGATGCGCTGTCTGCCGCTGACTCGTCATTCCCACTCGCCATCACTTACCGCTGTCATCAAATGGACTCATGACACGTCCTGACCAAACATCCACAGCATGATGGTAAACCCAGGAAGTTCTTTCAGGACAGGGCAGAATGTTTCAGGAAACAGTGCCTCGACAGTGGAAAAATAAATCCGCTAGCAAGACATTGTTGTTTTATAACAGGTGATGATCAGCAAAAATAAGGGAGTACTATCTATCATAGTAGATGTGAGTTTCTCTTTCAAACAATCCCCTGGTTTTGTACACAGCTAATAGCTAAAGTTAGTCAAAGCAAGCTAACTAGCTACTGATAGTGCAACCCTAAGTAACAGTACAGATGAAGGTGAGCAATGATCAGGCACACTGTACATTTTACTGTAGAAATGATTGTTGAAAACTAGTCTAGGTTGGAACTGTTGCTGTTAAGATACAATAATAATTGTTATTCTGAACTGGAATAAACTGATTGAAGCAAGATGCTTTTTGAGGTAAACCCACATAGTTCTGGGTTGTTCATCTGCAACAGGAAGCGGTCTCCTGCCTGACTGAGAACATTTAATCCTAGTAAAAATTCCCTGTTTTAGGTCAGTTAGGATCACCACTTTATTTTAAGAATGTGAAATGTCAGAATAATAGTAGAGAATGATTTATTTCAGCTTTTATTTCTTTCATCACATTCCCAGTGGGTCGGAAGTTTACATACACTCAATTAGTATTTGGTAGCATTGCCTTTAAATTGTTCAACTTGGGTCAAACGTTTCGGGTAGCCTTCCACAAGCTTCCCACAATAAGTTGGGTGAATTTTGACCCATTCCTCCAGACAGAGATGGTGTAACTGAGTCAGGTATGTAGGCCTCCTTGCTCGCACACGCTTTTTCAGTTCTACCCACATATTTTCTATAGGATTGAGGTCAGGGCTTTGTGATGGCCACTCCAATACCTGGACTTTGTTGTCCTTAAGCCATTTTGCCATAACTTTGGAAATATGCTTGGGGTCATTGTCCAGTTGGAAGACCCATTTGTTACCAAGCTTTAACTTCCTGACTGACGTCTTTACATGTTGCTTCAATATATCCACATAATTTTCCAACCTCATGATGCCATCTATTTTGTGAAGTGCACCAGTCCCTCCTGCAGCAAAGCAACCCCACAATATGATGCTGCCACCCCTGTGCTTCACGGTTGGGATGGTGTTCTTCAGCTTGCAAGCGTCTCCCTTTTTCCTCCAAACATAACGAGGGTCATTATGGCCAAACAGTTCTATTTTTGTTGCATCAGACTAGAGGACATTTCTCCAAAAAGTATGATATTTGTCCCCATGTGCAGTTGCAAGCAGTAGTCTGGCTTTTTTTATGGCGGTTTTGGAGCAGTGGCTTCTTCCTGCTGAGCGACCTTTCAGGTTATTTAGATATAGGACTCGTTTTACTTTGGATATAGATATTTTGTACTTGTTTCCTCCAGCATTTTCACAAGGTCCTTTGCTGCTGTTCTGTGATTGATTTGCACTTTTCGCACCAAAGTAAACTCACAAAATGAGGTGGAAACTGAGCTGAACTTCCAAACCTCCTGCCAAATGTTTGCTCATATTAGAAACACATATTTCCCTCCGATTACACAGACCCACAAATAATTTGAAAACAGTCTACTGGGTGAAATACCAGTGGGCCACCACAGCAGCAAGATTTGTGACCTGCTGCCACAAGAAAAGGGCAACCAGAGAAGAACAAACACTATTGGAAATACAACCCATATTTATGTTTATTTATTTTCCCTCTTGTACTTTAAATATCAAGAACATTCAGAGACCTGTCCCGAAGCCACTCCTGCATTGTCTTGGCTGTGTGCTTAGGGTCATTGTCCTGTTGGAAGGTGAACCTTTGCCCCAGTCTGAGGTCCCGAGCGCTCTGGAGTAGGTTTTCATCAAGGATCTCTCTGTAATTAGCTCCGTTCATCTTTGCCTCGATCCTGACTAGTCTCGCAGTCCCTACCGCTGAAGAACACTCCCACAGCATGGTTTCTGCCACCACCATGCTTCACCATAGGGATGGTGCCAGGTTTCTTCCATATGTGACGCTTGGTATTCAGGCCAAAGAGTTCAGTCTTTGTTTCATCAGACCAGATAATCTTGTTTCTCATGGTCTGAGAGTCTTTAGGTGCCTTCTGGCAAACTCCAAGTGGGCTGTCATGTGCCTGAGCGGTGGCTTCCGTCTGTCCACTCTACCATAAGGGCCTGATTGGTTGAGTGCTGCAGAGATGGTTGTCCTTCTGGAAGATGCTCCCATCTCTGACAACTGTGGGACCTTTATATAGACAGGTGTGTGCCTTTCCAAATCATGTCCAATCAATTGATTTGACCTCAGGTAGACTCCAATCAAGTTGTAGAAACAATATATCAATATACCTGCTGTAGCATGCGCTCCAGCACGTATAGCTCTCTAGTCATAACTCCTGCAAAGGGCTTTGACTTCTCAAACACAGCACTAAGCTAACACAATGTGATGCCGCGTCACCTTATTCATTCAGCTATTTACTTACTTAGATTAACTAGCAAGTTAAACTTAGGATTCGTGTTAATGCAGAAATCTGAATTTTTCACCGAGGTAAACAAGATAATATGCATCATAAATATTGTGCTGCAGATGTGAAATGCTTCTTATTGTAATTTCTGCTCGCCATCTGGAAAATGTTGTGCGGCAGGGTAGCCTAGTTGTTAGAGCGTTGGACTAGTAAACGGAAGGTTGCAAGTTCAAATCCCCCCGAGCTGACAAGGTACAAATCTGTCATTCTGCCCCTGAACAAGGCAGTTAACCTCACTGTTCCTAGGCTGTCATTGAAAATAAGAATTTGTTCTTAACTGACTTGCCTACTTAAATAAAGGTCAAATAAAAAAATAAAACATTTGGATGAGAATTGGCTAATGGGCATTCTGTCAGTAGACAGCGCTCTGACTGATGTGTAGCTGAACAAAAATATAAACGCAACATTTAAAGTGTTGGTCCCATGTTTCATGAGCTGAAATAAAAGATCCCAGAAATGTTCCATACACACACAAATCTTATTTCTCACAAATTTGTTTGTATTCCTGTTCGTGAGCATTTCTCCCTTTGCCAAGATAATCCATTCACCATATGAAGAATATGATTAAACAGCATAATCATTACACCTTGTGCTGTGGACCATAAAAGGCCACTTTTAAAATGTGCAGTTTTGTCACACAACACAATGCCACAGATGTCTCAAGTTGTGAAGGAGCATGTAATTGACATGCTGACTGCAGGAATGTTCACCACAGCTGTTGCCAGATAATTGTATGTTCATTTCTCTACCATAAGCTGCCTCCAACGTCGTTTTAGAGAAATCTGGCAGTATGTCCAACCGGCCTCACAACCACAGACCACGTGTAACCACACCAGCCCAGGACACATCCGGCTTCTTCACCTCTGAGACCAGCCACCCGGACAGATGATGAAACGGATGAGTATTTCTGTCTGTAATAAAGCCCTAGTGTGGGGAAAAACTCATTCTGATTGGCTGTGCCTGGCTCCCCAGTGGGGTTGGCCTGTTTCACAAGTGGGTGGGCCTATGCCCTCCCATGCCCACCCATGTGAAATCCATAGATTAGGGCCTACATTTTCTTACAAGAACTGTAACTTAGTCAAATCGTTGAAAGTGTTGAATTTTATATTTTATATCCTTGATCACTCTCTCGAAGTAAGAAAACACTGATGTTCAATATAAAACACTCCTCCTTTCAATAATACACAGCTGGACTCATCTAGCTACCACTCTATCGAAGTAAGAAAACACTGATGTTCAATATAAAACACTCCTCCTTTCAATAATACACAGCTGGACTCATCTAGCTACCACTCTATCGAAGTAAGAAAACACTGATGTTCAATATAAAACACTCCTCCTGTCAATAATACACAGCTGGACTCATCTAGCTACCCACTTTCTCCTGTTGTGCTATTTACAAACAAACACGTGACCGGCTCAACTGTTCTGGGGAACTACGGTAAGATAATGTTACAGGTGAAATGAAGAACGCCATCTGCCTGACATCCTAACATATCGCACAAGTTGACTGTAGACTATTTACTTAAAAAGTAGCTACAAATATTACAATGTATTGAAAAAACTTTACAGAAATAGTTAACTGTATTGACAGTATTGAAAAACCATCCTGTGGATATTTCCAGAAAACCTGGTGTACGGTATATACGGTATACCGCCCAAGCCTAGTTGGCATGCAGTCAATCTAGCTATGTTTAGGTGGGGTTATAGGCTAGCCCTAGGCTAACCACTTCTACACGGGTACCAGTAATTTTAAAAGTAGCCTAAGCGGAAACTAAACAGGACTATTAAAATACTAAAATGATTATTCATTTATTGCCCAAACAATGAAACACATATTTTCCTACATCAACCAACCATTTTAGAATTTGTGATAAAACTGTCATCCTTTGCTAAGGAATGGAGTTTGTGTATCTGGAGTGAAAAGCAAATGAACATAGTCTTCAAGACAACATTTCACTTGTAGGGACAAAAGCACATTCCAACAAGTAGTTTCACAGTATTTGATCTCCGGTTAAATATCGAACTTTGACGTCCGTTCGAGTACTCTCTTACACATGCCCATCCCTCCACAGTGGCATACTGTTTTTCATGATAGGTGTTGGTATGCGGACACACGCGTAGGCGTTAAGCGTGTAGGTGTGGCATATGTGTGTGGGTGTTGTTGATGTGCTCTGTCATATAGAGTTTGCATTGCATCACGCCTGCGGTGAGTGGGCTAGCCTACGCTGCCAATCTGGTCAATGTGTAGCTCGCTCTTCTGGTGCTTTCCTGAAGGAAGAATACAGACGAGCTGCACATAACACCCTGATGAACCGGAGAAAGAGAGGGGGGGACAGAGAGGGTAGGACAGCGAGGAGGGAAAGGGGGGTGGGGGGGAGACGAGGGAGAAGAGAGTGGAAAGAGATTGTGAAACAGAAAGGAAAAAACACACAGGAGATTGAGATTAAGGTTGTCACCTCCTCCAGGGTTGTTTGTGTTACTGGGACTCCTAGTAAATACTCCAGTAACAATCTTTTATCAGACACCCAATCTCCAGGTCCTTGATCTGTTTCCAATTGCCGTAAATCCCGTGTATAATCTAATCTCTTGAGCTGGTGTCAGCGGTGCGATAGCGCCATGGGCAAGGTTAACGAGTGGAGGTAATACAGTTTTCAGATCGACAGGTTCCACACTGAAAATACACAAAAATTTAGTTTGATGAAGATTTAGAGCATATTTTCATAAGAATCATTAAGCATGGCCGCAATTTATTACCATGCAGTGTTGTTCAATGTGGAATTGTTTTATTCATTTTTTAAATTCCATAAGAACAGGCAGATTTAAACTAAATTAAATGTTTGTGTATTGAAAAGAAGACAACATTTTGGTTTGTAACCCAGACTTGTTTTGTCCTTCAACTCGCCAAATTGAGCTCAGTTTCAAGCGAGCATTCTGAGAATAACTGTTCCAGACGCGCATCAATTATCCCTGGCAACTTTTTAAAAATCAATTTGGAAAAAATATTCAGTTCTATTTTATTCTTATGTTACATAATGTTTATTTATTTATATATATATAAAATAGGTGTCTTGACTGTGATAAGGGCTTAGGAAGAGTGCCTTGTCTGTTAAATAAACAAAACTATGCCATAACACAGCCATAGGTTTCTACAAGGGCCACCGCTGAGGATACTGCCTTTATTGAGATTCTGTTTCACCATATAATGTAACCAGTTGATATTACGCTTTCAATAAATCAATATTAAATGACACTTGCTTTTTATGATAAATTAGGCATCGTTGCACACTGTTGGCATAGGCTTCTATTTTTATTTATTTAACAAGGCAAGTCGGTTAAGAACAAATTCTTATTTACAATGAATGCCTACACCGGCCAAACCCGAACAACGCTGGGCCAGTTGTGGGCCGCCCTTATGGGACTCCAATTCACAGCCGGTTGTGATACAGCCTGGATTCGAACCAGGGTGTCTGTAGTGATGCTTCAAGCGCTGAGACGCAGTGCCTTAGACCGCTACACCACTCAGGAGGCATAGAGATAAATGGGCCTCTAAATAAACAACAACAAAGGTCCCAAACAGTCAAAACATTTCAAATGCCGATTCTACAACTGTGTTCTCAGACCCTCCCATATGAGCACAGGGCACGTCAGGAGTATGGATGAGAGGGAAGTGTTGAGAGATGGAAAACACATACTAGTTAGCAAGTCGAAATGGCGACCTTGATTCTCTATAAATAGAACAAGATGCCTCAAAGTAATTTATTTGTGAGTTATTAACATGCAAAAAACAGCATTGGGCTGCAAAACTTTTAACACGCCAACTAGGCACTTGGGTAAATGGTGCTGCTTATTGATTGTCCAAAATGGTTTCTTTTCCTCGTCTCCCGTTCTTCATCCAACTCGGCAGCACAGATCTGAAATAGTTTGGCTAGATACTACTTAGTGCCTACACCCACTGCATACCTCATTGTACCCACTGCAGTGGAGAGTGAACAACTACAAGCTGTGTAGTCACTTGTTTAGACTTGAAAGGTTTGCATTGGTGTAAGCAGAATAACGGCGAAAAGGTCGGCTAGCCTATCAGACGGCAAGGTGGAACCATTGCCATATTGCTTATCCTATCAGATCGACATGAATTGCCAAGGAATAATTATCAAAGGTTCGATGTTGGATTGGGCATTTCTGCATGGCTGGTTTGACCCATTTGACTGGTTCTGTGTAATTGAAGACCCAGGTGCAGATGATTAGGCCAAGTATGGAGTTAGGAGCCTGATGACCAATGGTTTTTTTCCGTTGCTCCTGAAAGGTAGTGCTCCTGCCACACCCACAGCCCACAGTTGTCTGCACACCGGAGCCGAGAGCTATTTCTGGCAGGGTGGGTTTATACATCAGGATGGACACACAAATACCAAAGGCAACAGAGCTGAAACCACTCAAAACGGTAGCCCTTTATTCTAAACTGAGGAAGATGGCAATGATCTCTTATTCTCTCTCCGTTGATTAAGCTAGCGCAACGATGATTGCAATTGTTTACATAACCTCTTAACCAGGATGTTCTGAGATAATAATCTATTTTGCAAATGTTGTGGTGCCATTCACTCAAACCTTCCACACTCCTGGGTTGCATTCGGGATGGTGCAACACATAGAACACATGCAGACAAGAATGTCATGAATAACAATTACATTATTCCTTACTTTAGGAATAAGATAAGAGATTCGACCATCCTCTGCACACCTCTACATCTGGTCTGGGATGTCCTCCTCTTGCCACACTCTTCCCTCTTGTGGCGAGCAGTGGAAGTGGCTGCCCATAGTGAGGTTAACAGGTTATTTGTTGTCGCTGTCACAGTGACGGTATGATGGTAAGGGTTGGGAGGGAGGAGATGAGCTGGAGGGACAGTGTCGGCAGTAGAATAAGCCACAAAATGGCTCCGTCTGAAGACCGTCAAGGTGTGTGTGTGTGTTTGTGTGTGAGGTGCGGTGTGTGTATGTGAGGTGCGGTGTGTGTCGCAGGTGAAGCAATTTTCAGCTGCTAGAGAAACTGAATCCATGAGATGCCTTCAAAGCCTAGCAGCTTTGGGACATTTGCTTGGGTTACCATACCAATCTCTGGGGGATTTTAGCAGCTTTGGGACATTTGCTTGGGTTACCATACCGATCTCTGGGGGATTTTAGCAGCTTTGGGACATTTGCTTGGGTTACCATACCAATCTCTGGGGGATTTTAGCATCTTTGGGACATTTGCTTAGGTCATCGTACCAATCTCTGGGGGATTTTAGCTCCCCTATCATTCTGTCAATTTTAATTTAATAGCCTCTGGCAAGGGTTCTCAAACCTCTCCTGGTGGGCCCTCTATACGTTTCACCATTTTGTTGTATCCCTAAACTAGCTCACCTGATTTAAGGGCTTGATGATTAGTTGACAAGTTGAATCAAGTGTGATATATGTAGAATAGATCAACTAAATGCAACGGCTGGGGCCCCCTGAGGAGAGGTTTGAAACCCTCTGGCCTATGCAACAAAACAAGTCTCAGCCCAGTCAAGGCTGTTTTTTTGTGTTTAATTCCTTCAGAGGAAGGTGTTACCACTAATGAAAGGAATGCAATAGCATTTGCCTCGCTTGTATATTTAAGCAATAAGGTACCTCGGGGGTTTGTGGTATATGGCCAATACACCACGACTACGAGCTGTTCTTAGGCAAGACGCAATGCCTTATTGCTATCATAAACTGGTTACCAACGCAATTAAAGCAGTTAAAAATAAATGTTGTGTCATACCCGTGGTATATGGTCTGATATACCACGGCTGTTAGCCAATCATCATTCAGGACTCGAACCATCCAGTTTATAAAAAAGGTATAAAAGAAATTGAATCCAGATCTGCCTTCCTAATTTAGTTTTATGCAACAGGCTTACTATACTGTATGAATTGTTTAGTTATTTTTTATGATATTGTCACTGCCTTTTTTCTCAAAGCACAAATTGAGGTTTGCATGCTGCACAAGATGTCGTTGATAGACCCGAGAACTGAGGAAATGACTATTTAAAGGCACTAGCTTCTCAAATCAAAATCACATCAAATTTATTTATATAGCCCTTCGTACATCAGCTGATATCTCATAGTGCTCTACAGAAACCCAGCCTAAAACCCCAAACAGCAAGCAATGCAGGTGTAAAAGCACAGTGGCTAGGAAAAACTCCCAAGAAAGGCCAAAACCTAGGAAGAAACCGAGAGAGGAACCAGGCTATGAGGGGTGGCCAGTCCTCTTCTGGCTGTGCCGGATGGAGATTATAACAGACCATGGCCAAGATGTTCAAATGTTCATAAATTACCAGCATGGTCAAATAATAATAATCACAGTAGTTGTCGAGGGTGCAACAAGTCAGCACCTCAAGAGTAAATGTCAGTTGGCTTTTCATAGCCGTTCATTAAGAGTATTTCTACCGCTCCTGCTGTCTCTAGAGATTTGAAAACAGCAGGTCTGGGACAGGTAGCATGTCCGGTGAACAGGGCAGAGTTCCATAGCCGCAGGCAGAACAGTTGAAATTGGAGCAGCAGCACATCCAGGTGGACTGGGGACAGCAAGGAGTCATCATGCCAGGTAGTCCCGAGGCATGGTCCTCGGGCTCAGTTCCTCTGAGGGAGAGAAAGAAAAAGAGATAGAATTAGAAAGATCATACTTAAATTCACACAGGATAACGGATAAAGAAGTACTCTAATAATGGATAATGGAGAAGTACTCCAGATATAACAAACTGACCCTAGCCTCCCGACACATAAACTACTGCAGCATAAATACTGGAGGCTGAGACAGGAGGGGTCAGGAGACATTGTGGCCCCATCAAATGATGCCCCCGGACAGGGCCAAACAGGAAGGAAATAACCCCACCCACTTTGCCAAAGCACAGCCCCCACACCACTAGAGGGTTATCTTCAACCACCAACTTACCATCCTGAGACAAGGCTGAGTACAGCCCACAAAGATCTCCACCACGGCCCTGCCTCCAGCTGTTTGCTTAGAAATTCTAGGGACAATTAGGAGGGACAATTAGGAGGCCTGTGTCTTGTGTACGTGTAGGTATGTACGGCAGGACCAAATCAGAGAGATAGGTAGGAGCAAGTTCATGTAATGCTTAGATTAGCAGTAAACCCTTGAAATCAGCCCTTGCCTTGACAGGAAGCCAGTGTAGCACTGGAGTAATATGATAACATTTTTTGGTTCTAGTCAGGATTCTAGCAGCCGTATTTAGCACTAACAGAAGTTTATGTAGTGCTTTATCTGGGTAGCCGGAAAGTAGAGCATTGCAGTAGTCTAACCTAGAAGTAACAAAAGCATGGATTAGTTTTTCTGCATCATTTTTGGACAGAAAGTTTCTGACTTTTGCAATGTTATGTAGATGGAAAAAAGCTTTCCTTGGAACAGTCTTGATATATTCGTCAACAGAGAGATCGGGGTCCAGAGTAACACCGAGGTCCTACGCAGTTTTATTTGAGACGACTGTACAACCATTAAGATTAATTGTCAGATTCAACAGAAGATCTCTTTGTTTCTCGGGACAAGCATCTCTGTTTTGTCCGAGTTTAAAAGTAGAACGTTTGCAGCCATCCACTTCCTTATGTATGAAACACAGGCTTCTAGCGAGGGAAATTTTGGGCCTTCACCATGTTTCATTGAAATGTCCAGCTGTGTGTCATCCGCATAGCAGTGAAAGTTAACATTATGTTTTCGAATGACATCCCCAAGAGGTAAAATATATTGGGAAAACAATAGTGGTCCTAAAACGGAACCTTGAGGAACACCGAAATTTACAGTTGATTTGTCAGAGGACAAACCATTCACAGAGACAAACTGATATATTTCCGACAGATAAGATCTAAACCAGGCCAGAATTTGTCTGTGTAGACCAATTTGGGTTTCCAATCTCTCCAAAAGAATGTGGTGATCGATGGTATCAAAAGCAGGACTAAGGTCTAGGAGCACGAGGACTGATGCAAAGCAGTAAGTAAGGGCTCTTCGATACTGCACGGTACTGTCTTTCCAAGCTAGTCGGAAGACTTCCAGTTTGGTGTGGCGCCATTTCCGTTCCAATTTTCTGGAAGCTTGCTTCAGAGCTCGGGTATTTTCTGTATACCAGGGAGCTAGTTTCTTATGAGAAATGTTTTTAGTTTTTACGGGTGCAACTGCATCTAGTGTATTGCACAAGGTTAAATTGAGTGCCTCAGTTAGATGGTTAAATGATTTTTGTCCTCTGAGTCTGGAAGGGCATCAAAGAATCTTTGTGTTGTCTGTGAATTTATAGCACGACTTTTGATGCTCCTTCGTTGGGGTCTGAGCAGATTATTTGTTGCAATTGCAAATTTAATAAAATGGTGGTCCGATAGTCCAGGATTATGAGGAAAAACATTAAGATCCACAACATTTATTCCATGGGACAAAACTAGGTCCAGAGTATGACTGTGACAGTGAGTAGGTCCAGAGACATGTTGGACAAAACCCACTGAGTCGAAAGCCTTTTGGAGTGGGTCTGGGGACCCACGCTGAAGCTATGTTGCGCTTGGTAACCTATGACTGTTTCATCCTAACATCGTTGGTGCCGATGTGGATAACAATATCTCTATACTCTCTACACTCACCAGTTTTAGCTTTAGCCAGCACCATCTTCAGATTAGCCTTAACGTCGGTAGCCCTGCCCCCTGGTAAACAGTGTATGATCGCTGGATGATTTGTTTTAAGTCTAATACTGCGGGTAATGGAGTCGCCAATGACTAGGTTTTTCAATTTGTCAGAGGTAATGGTGAGAAGCTTCAGCGTCTCAGACCCCGTAACGGGAGGAGTAGAGACAAGAGAAGGCTCGGCCTCAGACTCCGATTCGCTGCTTAATGGGGAAAACCGGTTGAAAGTTTCTGTCGGCTGAATGAGCGACACCGGTACAGCATTTCCTTCCAGAAACCATGAGAAAGTTGTCTGGCTGCGGGGACTGTGCGAGGGGATTTATACTAACATTACTATCTGTACTTACTGGTGGCACAGACGCTGTTTCATCCTTTCCTACACTGAAATTACCCTTGTCTAACGATTGCGTCTGAAGCTGGGCTAGAAGCACAGCTATCCTCGCCGTAAGGCGATCGTTCTCCTGTATATTATGAGTACAGCGACTGCAATTAGAAGGCATCATGTTAATGTTACTACTTAGCTTCGGCTGTTGGAGGTCCTGACGAACCATGTCCAGATAAAGCGTCCGGAGTGAAAAAATTTAATGAAAAAAAGTTGAGTGTGGAGAAAAACCTAAAATATAAACAGTAATTAAAAAGTAAAAACCGTAAAGTTTCCAGGTAGCAAAGTAAGGTTGTCAACAAAACGCACAGCAACACGTAAACAAGTCTGCAAGTTGTGACCGGTGACACAGCTTCTGTGTTTGTTTTTATGACCTGGCTCTGAACCCTTCTCTCTCTCCCTCCTCACTAAGCTCCTTGCTCTGTGCATGGAACCACACAGCTGGCTGGAAGCTCACAGTATATTGGCTTTAGTCATGACTGGGCCATACCTCACAGACTCACAGCGTTCAGCCAGAGGTGCAAGCTGATTGGTTGAACGCGATACGCAACATCTGGGAATAACATTCCTAGGCCTTAGCCACATGGTGGTAAATGGTGTTTCAGAAAGAAATATGCACACTTGACTTTTTTTTCTTTTTTTTCACCTTCTCACCGTTAAATCTAGGAGGAAATTGAAGCCTTTGTAGCCAGAATGTGTAATGTGCTAACCGATTGCCGGGGGACACAAGTGTATTACCGGCTGCACACATCAAGCCCAGACGATAGTGGAGAATCCATAAAGCCCACTAGTGGTTGCCCAGGCTAGTACCTGGCCTAGATAAGCATGTTGTTTGTGAAACGGTGTCTTTTAAATCAGAGAGGAATAAGGCGACGCATGAATGTGTTATCTACATGAGGTAAGAAAACTAGAAACACTATTTTCATGCCACTTTGATACAGCTATGACCGGAAGTGACTTCTTTGTAGCAGGTTAGGAGAACTTACGCAGCAGTTTAGGACAGTTTTTATTTTATTTATTTTATTTCACCTTTATTTAACCAGGTAGGCAAGTTGAGAACAAGTTCTCATTTACAATTGCGACCTGGCCAAGATAAAGCAAAGCAGTTCGACAGATACAACGACACAGAGTTACACATGGAGTAAAACAAACATACAGTCAATAATACAGTGGCAAAGTAAATACAATACAGAATGGTAGTTTTGCAATGGAAGAATGTGCAAAGTAGACATAAAAATAATGGGGCGCAAAGGAGCAAAATAAATAAATAAAAGTTGTTTGGGCTAAATTATAGGTGAGCTATGTACAGGTGCAGTAATCTGTAAGATGCTCTGACATAAAGCTAGTGAGGGAGATAAGTGTTTCCAGTTTCAGAGATTTTTGCAGTTTTTCCAGTCACTGGGGTGACCAGAGAGATATACCTGCTGGAGCGTGTGCTACAGGTGGGAGATGCTATGGTGACCAGCGAGCTGAGATAAGGGGGGACTTTACCTAGCAGGGTCTTGTAGATGACATGGAGCCAGTGGGTTTGGCGACGAGTATGAAGCGAGGGCCAGCCAACGAGAGCGTACAGGTCGTAATGGTGGGTAGTATATGGGGCTTTGGTGACAAAACGGATTGCACTGTGATAGACTGCATCCAATTTGTTGAGTAGGGTATTGGAGGCTATTTTGTAAATGACATCGCCAAAGTCGAGGATTGGAAGGATGGTCAGTTTTACAAGGGTATGTTTGGCAGCATGAGTGAAGGATGCTTTGTTGCGAAATAGGAAGCCAATTCTAGATTTAACTTTGGATTGGAGATGTTTGATATGGGTCTGGAAGGAGAGTTTATGGTCTAACCAGACACCTAAGTATTTGTAGTTGTCCACGTATTCTAAGTCAGAGCCGTCCAGAGTAGTGATGTTGGACAGGCGGGTAGGTGCAGGTAGCGATCGGTTGAAGAGCATGGATTTAGTTTTACTTGTATTTAAGAGCAATTGGAGGCCACGGAAGGTGAGTTGTATGGCATTGAAGCTTGCCTGGAGGGTTGTTAACACAGTGTCCAAAGAAGGGCCGGAAGTATACAGAATGGTGTCGTCTGCGTAGAGGTGGATCAGGGACTCACCAGCAGCAAGAGCGACCTCATTGATGTATACAGAGAAGAGAGTCGGTCCAAGAATTGAACCCTGTGGCACCCCCATAGAGACTGCCAGAGGTCCGGACAGCAGACCCTCCGTTTTGACACACTGAACTCTATCAGAGAAGTAGTTGGTGAACCAGGCGAGGCAATCATTTGAGAAACCAAGGCTGTCGAGTCTGCCGATGAGGATGTGGTGGTTGACAGAATCGAAAGCCTTGGCCAGATCAATGAATACGGCTGCACAGTAATGTTTCTTATCGATGGCGGTTAAGATATCGTTTAGGACCTTGAGCGTGGCTGAGGTGCACCCATGACCAGCTCTGAAACCAGATTGCATAGCAGAGAAGGTATGGTTAGATTCGAAATGGTCGGTAATCTGTTTGTTGACTTGGCTTTCGAAGACCTTAGAAAGGCATGGTAGGATAGATATAGGTCTGTAGCAGTTTGGGTCAAGAGTGTCCCCCCCTTTGAAGAGGGGGATGACCGCAGCTGCTTTCCAATCTTTGGGAATCTCAGACGACACGAAAGAGAGGTTGAAAAGGCTAGTAATAGGGGTGGCAACAATTTCGGCAGATAATTTTAGAAAGAAAGGGTCCAGATTGTCTAGCCCGGCTGATTTGTAGGGGTCCAGATTTTTCAGCTCTTTCAGAACATCAGCAGAATGGATTTGGGAGAAGGAGAAATGGGGAAGGCTTGGGCGAGTTGCTGTTGGGAGTGCAGTGCTGTTGACCGGGGTAGGAGTAGCCAGGTGGAAAGCATGGCCAGCCGTAGAAAAATGCTTATTGAAATTCTCAGTTAACATAGTAAGTTAGGAGACTGAGGTTAAGGTTAGGAAAAGGGTTACGGTTAGCGAAAATGCTCTCCTAACCTGCTATGAAATTACTTTCGGTTGTAGCTGTATCGAAGTGGCGTGAAGACAGTGTGTCCGGTAAGATAACATGTAATGTAACATCTAATTAGGTTCACCTGGAAACACTGACCACCACTTTGGTTCCTACCCTGGCTTATTTATTTGTCATGTCAAACAATGTATTCAAGGTGCTGCCCACTATATTCCAACTATAGCGTTACAATAATCATTCAATTTCCATGATTGCAACAGTTCACCAATTCACAAGGCCTAGATAGAAATGTATGAAAATGTATTTTTTGTTTGAAGTTGGATTGAACAATATTCTGAGCTAAACGACTATCGCCCCGTAGCACTCACTTCCGTCATCATGAAGTGCTTTGAGAGACTAGTCAAGGACCATATCACCTCCACCCTACCTGACACCCTAGACCCACTCCAATTTGCTTACCGCCCAAATAGGTCCACAGACGATGCAATCTCAACCACACTGCACACTGCCCTAACCCATCTGGACAAGAGGAATACCTATGTGAGAATGCTGTTAATTGACTACAGCTCGGCATTCAACACCATAGTACCCTCCAAGCTCGTCATCAAGCTCGAGACCCTGGGTCTCGACCCCGCCCTGTGCAACTGGGTACTGGACTTCCTGACGGGCTGCCCCCAGGTGGTGAGGGTAGGCAACAACATCTCCACGCCGCTGACCCTCAACACTGGGGCCCCACAAGGGTGCGTTCTGATCCCTCTCCTGTACTCCCTGTTCACCCACGACTGCGTGGCCACACACGCCTCCAACTCAATCATCAAGTTTGCGGACGACACAACAGTGGTAGGCTTGATTACCAACAACGACGAGACGGCCTACAGGGAGGAGGTGAGGTCCTCGGAGTGTGGTGTCAGGAAAATAACCTCACACTCAACGTCAACAAAACTAAGGAGATGATTGTGGACTTCAGGAAACAGCAGAGGGAACACCCCCTATCCACATCGATGGAACAGTAGTGGAGAGGGTAGCAAGTTTTAAGTTCCTCGGCATACACATCACAGACAAACTGAATTGGTCCACTCACACAGACAGCATCGTGAAGAAGGTGCAGCAGCGCCTCTTCAACCTCAGGAGGCTGAAGAAATTCGGCTTGTCACCAAAAGCACTCACAAACTTCTACAGATGCACAATCGAGAGCATCCTGGCGGACTGTATCACCGCCTGGTACGGCAACTGCCCCACCCACAACCGTAAGGCTCTCCAAAGGGTAGTGAGGTCTGCACAACGCATCACCGGGGGCAAACTACCTGCCCTCCAGGACACCTACACCACCCGATGTTACAGGAAGGCCATAAAGATCATCAAGGACATCAACCACCCGAGCCACAGCCTGTTCACCCCGCTATCATCCAGAAGGCGAGGTCAGTACAGGTGCATCAGAGCTGGGACCGAGAGACTGAAAAACAGTTTCTATCTCAAGGCCATCAGACTGTTAAACAGCCACCACTAACATTGAGTGGCTGCTGCCAACACACTGACACTGACACTGACTCAACTCCAGCCACTTTAATAATGGGAATTGATGGGAAATTATGTAAATATATCACTAGCCACTTTAAACAATGCTACCTTATATAATGTTACATACCCTACATTATTCATCTCATATGCATACGTATATACTGTACTCTATATCATCGACTACATCCTTATGTAATACATGTATCACTAGCCACTTTAACTATGCCACTTTGTTTACATACTCATTTCATATGTATATACTGTACTCGATACCATCTACTGTATCTTGCCTATGCTGCTCTGTATCATCACTCATTCATATATCTTTATGTACATATTCTTTATCCCCTTACACTGTGTATAAGACAGTAGTTTTGGAATTGTTTGTTAGATTACTTGTTGGTTATTACTGCATTGTCGGAACTAGAAGCACAAGCATTTCGCTACACACGCATTAACATCTGCTAACCATGTGTATGTGACAAATACAATTGGATTTGATTTGATTTGATTTATTCAACGATCAGAATGGAGAAAGCCCCAATTGAAATCAATGTGTTGCCACTCCAGGGTCATGAGTTACTCATAAAGCATTTTAAGAAATGTATTATTCAAAAACATAAAATGCTATTATACTGTCAAAAATTTGAAAAATATTGTGATAGTACAGACCAGCGGGCGCTATCACAGCACCACGGGTGTTTCTACCCTATAATCTCTACTGGTTGCACCTACAGGTGAAGTCGGAAGTTTGTGGAGTGGTTGAAAAACAAGTTTTAATGACTCCCACCTATGTGTATGTAAACTTCCGACTTCAACTGTACCTCTAGGGTTTCTACCCTATAACCTCTGCTGGTTGCACCTACCTCTAGGGTTTCTACCCTATAACCTCTGCTGGTTGCACCTACCTCTAGGGGTTCTACCCTATAACCTCTGCTGGTTGCACCTACCTCTAGGGTTTCTACCCTATAACCTCTGCTGGTTGCACCTACTGTACCTCTAGGGTTTCTACCCTATAACCTCTACTGGTTGCACCTACCTCTAGGGTTTCTACCCTATAACCTCTGCTGGTTGCACCTACCTCTAGGGTTTCTACCATATAACCTCTGCTGGTTGCACCTACTGTACCTCTAGGGTTTCTACCCTATAACCTCTACTGGTTGCACCTACCTCTAGGGGTTCTACCCTATAACCTCTGCTGGTTGCACCTACCTCTAGGGTTTCTACCCTGTAACCTCTGCTGGTTGCACCTACCTCTAGGGTTTCTACCCTATAACCTCTACTGGTTGCACCTACCTCTAGGGGTTCTACCCTATAACCTCTGCTGGTTGCACCTACCTCTAGGGTTTCTACCCTATAATCTCTACTAGTTGCACCTACAGTGGGGCAAAAAATTATTTAGTCAGCCACCAATTGTGACTGTTTGAGGTTGTGGACAGGTGTCTTTTATACTGATAACAAGTTCAAACAGGTGCCATTATTACAGGTAACGAGTGGAGGACAGAGGAGCCTCTTAAAGAAGAAGTTACAGGTCTGTGAGAGCCAGAAAAAAAAATCCTACAATGTGGTTTTCTGGATTTTTTTTTCTCATTTTGTCTGTCATAGTTGAAGTGGTACCTATGATGAAAATTACAGGCCTCTCTCATCTTTTTAAGTGGGAGAACTTGCACAATTGGTGGCTGACTAAATACTTTTTTGCCCCACTGTACCTCTAGGGTTTCTACCCTATAATCTCTGCTGGTTGCACCTATCTCTAGGTGCCTCTAGAGTAGTAATGACACATTAACACTTTGGCAGTATCACTTTATCACCTCCCTTTCTCTCCCAGTATTACCGTCAGTACTACCTCCCTTTCTCTCCCAGTATTACCGTCAGAACTACCTCCCTATCTCTCCCAGTATTACCGTCAGAACTACCTCCCTTTCTCTCCCAGTATTACCGTCAGTACTACCTCCCTTTCTCTCCCAGTGTTACCGTCAGAACTACCTCCCTTTCTCTCCCAGTATTACCGTCATAGCTTTCCTCCCTTTCTCTCCCAGTATTACCATCAGTACTACCTCCCTTTCTCTCCCAGTGTTACCGTCAGAACTACCTCCCTTTCTCTCCCAGTATTACCGTCAGAACTACCTCCCTTTCTCTCCTAGTATTACCGTCAGTACTACCTCCCTTTCTCTCCCAGTATTACCATCAGTACTACCTCCCTTTCTCTCCCAGTATTACCATCAGTACTACCTCCCTTTCTCTCCCAGTGTTACCGTCAGAACTACCTCCCTTTCTCTCCCAGTATTACCGTCATAGCTTTCCTCCCTTTCTCTCCCAGTATTACCATCAGTACTACCTCCCTTTCTCTCCCAGTGTTACCGTCAGAACTACCTCCCTTTCTCTCCCAGTATTACCGTCAGAACTACCTCCCTTTCTCTCCTAGTATTACCGTCAGTACTACCTCCCTTTCTCTCCCAGTATTACCATCAGTACTACCTCCCTTTCTCTCCCAGTATTACTGTCAGTACAATCTTCCTTTCTCTCCCAGTATTACCGTCAGTACTACCTCCCTTTCTCTCCCAGTATTACCATCAGTACTACCTCCCTTTCTCTCCCAGTATTACTGTCAGTACAATCTTCCTTTCTCTCCCAGTATTACCATCAGTACTACCTCCCTTTCTCTCCCTGTATTACCGTCAGTACTTCCTCCCTTTCTCTCCCAGTATTACTGTCAGTACAATCTTCCTTTCTCTCCCAGTATTACCATCAGTACTACCTCCCTTTCTCTCCCTGTATTACCGTCAGTACTACCTCCCTTTCTCTCCCAGTATTACCATCAGTACTACCTCCCTTTCTCTCCCTGTATTACCGTCAGTACTACCTCCCTTTCTCTCCCAGTATTACCATCAGTACTACTTCCCTTTCTCTCCCAGTATTACCATCAGTACTACCTCCCTTTCTCTCCCTGTATTACCGTCAGTACTACCTCCCTTTCTCTCCCAGTATTACCATCAGTACTACCTCCCTTTCTCTCCCAGTATTACCATCAGTACTACCTCCCTTTCTCTCCCTGTATTACCGTCAGTACTACCTCCCTTTCTATCCCAGTATTACCGTCATAGCTTTCCTCCCTTTCTCTCCCAGTATTACCGTCAGTACTACCTCCCTTTCTCTCCCAGTATTACTGTCAGTACTACCTCCCTTTCTCTTCCGAGAAAGCTATTTTTCTTTGTAAACTGCAATGACCTGTGTCTTTAGCCTAGTTAGCTTCTGTTAACAATCCATAGTGTGATTCATATAGTAGACTTGTCTTGTGATCTCAACCTCAAGGATGAAGTCATCCACTAAGTCAACAGCAGGTCATCTGTGACTGGAAGAGGTGACACACACACACACACACACACACACACACACACACACACACACACACACACACACACACACACACACACACACACACACACACACACACACACACACACACACACACACACACACACACACACACACACACACACACACACACACTGTTTTAAAGCCATCTTGGTACTCCCCCACCACCATCATCAGATTTTGGGAGCTATAGAAAAGCATTTATTAATTCATACTTTGAAATTATTTTATGTGAGCTAAGCATAAAAATGTAAAAAATATTTTCAGTAATTCCTGAAAGTATAATTTTTGGAAAGTTCTAATGTTACTGCCCCAGTATTTTATATTTATTAAATTCATGTCAAAATTAATTGAAATACTCCCAATATGGCCAACCGTTGTCTTCAAAGCCTCTCATTAGCCAATACATAGCACCAGCAATCTACAGTTTATACACTGTGCATACAAAGGTATTTGTATACCCCTTCATTATAGTGGATTCGGCTATATTAAATGTCATTTGTCACATGCCGTTCAAGAAATAGAGTTAAGAAAATATTTACAAAATAAACTAAAACAAAATGAAACACAATAAAATAACTATACAGGCGGTACCGGTACCGAGTCAATGTGCGGGGGTACAGTTTAGACTAAGTAATTTGTACATGTAGGTAGGGGTAAAATGACTATGCATAGATGATTAACAGCGATTAGCAGCCGTGTAAAAACAAAGGGGGGGGGGCCTAGACGAAGATAGTTTGTTGACGACGTGGACACCAAGGAACTTGAAACTCTCGACCCGTTCCCCTACAGCCCCATTGATGTGAGTGGGGGTGTGTTCTGCCCTCCCTTTCCTGTAGTCCACGATCAGCTCCTTTGTCTTGCTCATGTTGTTGGCATGGCACTACATTGCCAGGTCTCTGATCTCCTCCCTATAGGCCGTCTTATCGTTGTCGGTGATCAGGCCTACCACTGTTGTGTCGTCACCAAACTTAATGATGG
Organism: Oncorhynchus gorbuscha; assembly: GCF_021184085.1. NCBI lineage: Eukaryota > Metazoa > Chordata > Actinopteri > Salmoniformes > Salmonidae > Oncorhynchus > Oncorhynchus gorbuscha. Next base: position 71,006,255 of record NC_060180.1, on the reverse strand, counting down.
TGTTGGAGTCGTTCTTGGCCACGCAGTCGTGGGTGAACAGGGAGTACGGGAGGGGACTAAGCACGCACCCCTGAGGGGCCCATTTGTTGAGGATTGGTGTGGCAGGTGTGTTGTTACCTACCCTTACCACCTGGGGGCAGCCTGTCATGAAGTCTAGAATCCAGTTGCAGAGGGAAGTGTTTAGTCTCAGGGTCCTTAGCTTAGTGATGAGCTTTGTGGGCACTATGGTGTTGAATGCTGAGCTGTAGTCAATGAACAGCAGTCTCACATAGGTGTTCCTTTTGTCCAGGTGGGAAAGGGTATTGTGGAGTGCGATTAAGATTGCGTCATCTGTGGATCTGTTGGGGTGGTATGCGAATTAGAGTGGGTCTAGGGTGTCTGGGAAGATGGTGTTGATGTGAGCCATGACCAGCCTTTCAAAGCACTTCATGGCTACTGACATGAGTGCTATGGGGGTGTTATCTTCACTTTATTGGGCACAGGAACTATGGTGGTCTGCTTGAAACATGTAGGTATTACAGACTCGGTCAGGGAGATGTTTAAAATGTCAGCGAAGACACTTGCCAGTTGGTACACATCCTCGTAATCCGTCTGGCCCAGTTTCCTTGTGAATGTTGACCTGTTTAAAGGTTTTGCTCACATCGGCTACAGAGAGCATGATCACACCGTCGTCCTGAACAGCTGGTGCTCTCGTGCATGCCACAGTGTTGCTTGCCTTGAAGCTAGTAAGAAAGGCATTTAGCTCATCTGTTAGGTTCGCGTTACTGGGCAGCTCGCGGCTGGGTTTCCATTTTGTCGTCCATAATAGTTTTCTAGCCCTGCCACATCTGACGCATTTCAGAGTCGGTGTAGTATGGTTCAAACTTAGTCCTGTATTGACACTTTGCCTGTTTGATGGTTCGTCTGAGGGCATATCGGAATTTCTTATACGCGTCCAGATTAGTGTCCCGCACCTTGAAAGCTCTAGCCTTTAGCTCAGTGAGGATGTTGGCTGTAATCCATGGCTTCTGTTTGGGATATTTTCGTGCAGTCACTCTGGGGACGACGTCGTCGATACACTTATTGAAGAAGCCGGTGACTGAGGTTGTATACTCCTCAATGCCATTGGACGAATCCCGGAACATATTCCAGTCTGTGCTAGCAAAATAGTCCTGTAGCGTAGCATCCACGTCATCTGACCCCTTCCTGCTTTAGTTTTTGCTTGCATGCAGGAATCGGGAGAATATAATTCTGGTCAGATATGCCAAATGGAGGGTGGGGGAAAGCTTTGTATGTGTCTCTGTGTGTGGAGTAAAAGGTGGTCTAGAGTTTATTTATTTAAATTTTTTCCTCTGGTTGCACATATGACATGCTGGTAGAATTGAGGTAAAACGGATTTAAGTTTGCCAAAACACGGGTGTGATCATTCTTCAGTGGTCCCTGTATTGTACAATCAAACCAGTGTGATTTAGAAAGCTTATTTACAATGTCCAGTTTCGGTATGACGCAACAATCAGCATTTGAGCTGGCCACAGTTTTTTCAGAAACATTTTGCACAAACACAGTCTTTACAAAGTTATGTCCAGAATGTGAGCAGTTTATTTTTGGATGCAATGTTCAGACATTCACATTAGTAGCTACAGCATAACACAGTCATCCAAACCGGAATATTTTTTCTATGTTTCTCCTAGCACTAACTGAGGAAAGATTGACGTAACACAAGTGGTCATATTTTTATAACTCTTGGCTGACATAAACTATAATATGAATTAGCTAATAGCAATTACTATTATAATTAATCACATCTCGGGTGAGCTCACCATTGATCTAAATAATTTAGTAAAACACTTTCTAGAAATAGAAAGTAATCCGACGATGGTATGTTTCTGCGCACCGCCATGTTTGTTTTTTCACAGACACCAAAGATAATAAGATGAGACAAGATGAGTTTGGTCTGTTTATAGTATGCATGTTGAAGGGGGTGTGACGTCTACCATCGTTCACATCCCACCATTCACTTTTGGAAGTTGTAGAAAAAGGAGTGAACCCTTACTCACTTCATTTGGCTATAACATCTTTGGTCGGCAGACGACTACATGACACGCAGAATGCATTGTATGTCAACAAACATGGCTCCACACATAGCTGGAATTATCTTAGCTCATCATAATCAGTACAACCTTCAAAAAAGTTTTTTACACACTGTGTCCATTACAATCTACACAATAATCGGAATGCATGATGTTGAAAACATGTGAATAAAACAGTAAATATATAAATAATTCCCACACAAAACATTTTCTGATAGTGATTTATTGATACAAGTGGTGCGTGCCGGCAGTCAATCACATAACCTCCCACTCTGAGCCATTCAGTGTTGTTGTTTATGTATGTAGCTAGTGAGCTAAGCTGTAGCATTAACAATGTCTTTCAAAAGGAGACAACTCACAAATTCTGGAAATTGACATTTGTTTTCCTGGCTGAACGAGGACACTGATAAGACGACACAGATAATATACAGTTAGCTGGGTTTTCCGTGCATCGGCAGGACAGAACAGCTATGTCTGGTAAGACGAGGGCTGGTGGTTTGTGTGTCTCTATTTGTCAATAACAGCTGGTGTGCGATGTCTAATATTAAAGAAGTCTCGAGGTATTGCTCGCCTGAGGTAGAGTACCTCATGATAAGCTGTAGACCACACTATCTACCAAGAGTTTTCATCAATATTTTTCATAGCCGTCTATTTACCACCACAAACCGATGCTGGCACTAAGATCGCACTTAATAAACTGTATAATGCCAATAAGCAAACAAGAAAATGCTCACCCAGAAGTGGCGCTCCTAGTGGCCCTTAGACTTGAATCTTTTCATACGTGAGTTCAAATATCTCTTAACGATCGCCCTATTGGGAGTTTTGTTTTTGCACGTGATGTTTAATTTAAAAAAAAATAATAATATCTGAAACAGACAATCGGCAGTAAAGCCGCTCCACAACTACAACACACCAGTCATCCAACAGATTCCCATTCAGAGCGACACACAGAAGTATCCAGGGTCAATGCCCTGCTCAAGGGCACCTTGACAGATCTCCCACCAGGCAAAAAAAACGTGAACCCTTACCCTCTAAGATCTCTAAGACCCCCCCTCCCCACAGTTCCCCAATAGCTGTCCCTCAACCATTTGAGACCCCTCCCACACCCCCCCCACCAAGATTACAAATACAATTAATTCCATTCCCCACCCCCTAGAACCCCCCAATGCACCAACGACAGAGGAAAACAGCAAACAACCATGCAAAAAATAAATAACTAAACCATAAAAAAATGTTAACAAAGGACATCAAGGAAAAATCATAACAGCAAAGCCAACTGTATGTGTTTGTGTGCATGTCTGGCACTATTACATGTATCTGTGTGTTCTTGTGTGTGTTTATTTGAATGAGAGTGTGTGTATATATGCATGTGTACAAACATCAGCCTCAGGCAAACCGGCATTAGCTGTAAAAACACTGCCCCTCTGTCATTCAAACATACGTTTTATTATGTTTTTAAAAATTATCTTTGACCATCAATCTATCTCCCACACAGCAACTCCACTCCCATTTCTCCAATTCCACATCCCAACCCTCAGCTTCCCTCAGCCCATCCCATTTATCTGTGCTGGTCACCCTCAGCCCATCCCATCTATCTCTGTTTGCCACCCTCAGCCCATCCCATCTATCTGTGCTGGTCACCCTCAGCCCATCCCATCTATCTCTGTTGGCCACCCTCAGACCATTCCATCTATCTCTGCTTGTCACCATCAGACCATCCCATCTATCTCTGTTGGTCACCCTCAGCCCATTCCATCTATCTCTGCTGGTCACCCTCAGACCATCCCATCTATCTCTGCTTGTCACCCTCTTCTGGTTTCTATGCAACACATATCTTTCAACTATGCTGTGATGTTAAACTACAGTTTCAAACTATCTAATCGAATAGAATCCACAGATTGCGAGTTGAAGATAAATACTTTTACTAAGAGTATTAGTAAATGACTGACCCGGTCTCTCCAGATCTCTCAACAGTACTATTTCTAAGGTCAATTTTAGATCAATGCTATGCATTTTCAGCCATTCCTGAACCTGAGACCAGAAACAGGCTACCTGAAGGCAATACTAAAATAAATTGTCAATTGATTCTGTATCCTCACAACAAAATCTGCAGCGCTTCGATGATTTTATGCCCTAAATATTAAACATTTTGTTGGTGGCAAGAATTCTATCTAATAATTGAATCTTGAATCTTGCGTTGTTTAATATATCAACTCATACCATGGAATCGGTACGTCAAACATCTCTTCCCAACATTTAGGACTACACTCCCTATTCCAAAATGTGATTGTTACGCAACAGGACATTTCATCTGAGTTGCCCTCACACTGAATTCAGCTGCTGAGAGGGGGTGGGCGCTAGACTACCACACTGCAGGGACAGGACAACAAAGCCTCTCGTTCAGGAAAAGGTAAGAGAAGGAGAGGAAGTCGCATAGCAAGGGGCGAAGTAACTGTTCTTAACTGTGTGTCTTTAGCCTTCATTCTGGACCTGGTTTCTTTACCTTGACAAACAACTTGTGGAATAAATTCTTGTTTGTTATTTTTAAGTTGTAATTGATTATATATCGACCCCCAGATCCTACATGAAGGAGTTGATTTGAAATTGGGGCATTCCTCTAGTCCCAAGTCTGTAACACTGTGTTGTGTGAATCGTTTTAGAATCGTTTCGCCTAGATTTATTCTTAAACAGACAAAGCCCCAAGCACCATTAAATGGTAGTGAAATCAATGAATCATCGTCATTTTGCCCAAGAATTTGATTTTATTTGTATCACAAGAAAACGCAACAGCAATAATAAGTCGAAGGTCACAGGAGCAGAGGCCACTGCCATCTAGGTGTGTGTGTGTGTGTGTGTGTGTGTGTGTGTGTGTGTGTGTGTGTGTGTGTGTGTGTGTGTGTGTGTGTGTGTGTGTGTGTGTGTGTGTGTGTGTGTGTGTGTGTGTGTGTGTGTGTGTGTGTGTGTGTGTGTGTGTGTGTGTGTGTGTGTCTGCCCGCTGTGCAGGGCCAGGAGGGAACAGATTTAGCAGGGGAGGTGGAGAAGGGATGAGAGCATTAAGCCTGATAAGTGGGTTGAGAATAACAGGCCCCAGGAACGGGACTGCGCTAGACCGGCCAAAACCATTAAGAGGCATAGAGAGAGATGGAGAGAGAAAGATAGAGTTAACAACCTCAGTGCTACCGTTATTGAGATCAAATGCTAATGCCTTGGTCAGTACCATCGAAGACCATGACTCTATTGTCATGGTTAGATTGTGGAGAGAGAATCAGGAGGCTGACAGATTAAACAGTTTATGCCTCTCTTGATCTGGCATTTATTAGTTCGTCCTCTCACTCTACTCCCCCTTTCATCCAGATGTCAGCTCAGATAGCCTCCAGATTGGGGGGGGCATTCCCTCCCATAGCAGAGTGGTGCTTTCCACACACACACACACACACACACACACACACACACACACACACACACACACACACACACACACACACACACACACACACACACACACACACACACACACACACACACACACACACACACACGCACACCGCCCAGCGTGGCCGTGTTTTTCTCCCTCCTATAGGGCAAGATTAGTGATCCACATTAATGCCTGTCTCCTCCCCTGTCGGCCTCCTGCCACCTCATTGGCCGCTCCTCTCAGGACCACCGCTGACTGTAGATCCCCGTGGCGACGACCGGGGAGGGGGGGTTCCACTCTCGCTGTGGCAATGTGGAGGCGACCACTCATCAAATCACCGACCAGCTGGAGTAAAAACAAATTAATTGGGAGAAAAATAAGCATTGTGAAGGAAAGAGATGACAACAACAACAAGGGATTAACTGTCGGCTCCAACTGAGCAATCAGGAAGTCTGTTTAAAACTGCACCAAAAAACACACACCCAGTTTCTCTCTCCCTCTCCTCAGTGCTAAGCTGCTGGTCAGAGTGGACAGCTGTTCAAAAACTAGGAGGATGGAGATGCATACAAAATGAAAAATAGCCCTCAGGACTCGGGTGAAAGACGCATTCTACATCCTCTTGTTTTTCAATGCCGCCTTCCTGTATTTGTTTTGAAGATGAGGCAATAAGGTAAGCCCGGACATAGGGATGCTGTGGAAATAGAACGACTGAGCGAGAAGAGGGAGAACTAGTGCAGCGTGCGTCAGCTCTGAGGCATTGACCAATGAATAAGCAGTGCGCGACAGAAAGAGAGAGGGACACGGACGGTGACAGCCTGTGATGTGAGGAGGAAAGCGAGAGAGCGAAGAGCAGGACTGGAAGGTCATTTAGACGAGATGGAAATAAACGAGGATCCGCCACCCTTTGACGACACCTGTCTACAAGGCTATCCTCAACACCAATCAACAACATAGCTGGACTCCTGCTACATCCAAATATCGGGGAAACCCTCCACAGAACCTGACTCAACCTGTCATTCCGAGAGGAATGTCCATTGTGAAGAGGACAATCCTACCTTGCGCTCCTGTCCTTTTCTTAGTGTACCTAATCAAAAAAACTTGGTCACTTGTTATGGCTGGCTGACCACAACATCCCCTTTTTGAATGAAACCCAAGAAGTGTCTTCAGAAAAGAAGAAGGGGATATCTTTGACTGCTACGACGAGGAATAGCCTGTCTGTTGTTCGCCAGAACACACACTGGATTGGTGATTCTCAGACCAAGGTGGACCAGGAAACCACTGGACTGGGGCTATTGAAGAAGACTGACTGACTGACTGACTGACTGACTGACTGACTGACTGACTGACTGACATTGCCATGGGAGAGATGGAAGACTGACTGACTGTCTGACTGACTGACTGACTGACGGTGTTGGACTTTGCCATGGGAGAGATGGCTGACTGACTGACTGACTGACATTGCCATGGGAGAGATGGAAGACTGACTGACTGTCTGACTGACTGACTGATTGCCTGAGATGGCTGACTGACTGACTGACTGACTGACTGACTGACTGACTGACTGACTGACATTGCCATGGGAGAGATGGCAGACTGACTGACTGACTGACTGACTGACTGACTGACTGACTGACTGACTGACTGACTGACTGACTGACTGACTGACTGACTGACTGACATTGCCATGGGAGAGATGGCTGAGTACCAGCGACTGGATGAGACATCGGACTACCAGCGACTGCCCAGCGTTGACGAGGAGGTAGTTCACTTCACACCCACACCAATCATGGAGCGATGGTCACTTTGTTTTCTGACAGCACTGCTGCCTGACTGCTCATCAGTAGAGAACATGAGGCCTTCATTATGACATGGCAGGAAGTGTGTGTGTGTGTGTGTGTGTGTGTGTGTGTGTGTGTGTGTGTGTGTGTGTGTGTGTGTGTGTGTGTGTGTGTGTGTGTGTGTGTGTGTGTGTGTGTGTGTGTGTGTGTGTGTGTGTGTGTGTGTGTGTGTGTGTTTTCAAGTCCTGTGTGTGAGTCATTATTTATTAGGTGAAGTATTTCAAGGCGACTGATTTTACAGAAATTCTTTCAGATCTCTGTTCATGTGATAGTATCTTGTTGAAGTCTAGTGCTTTTGTATTTAACCCTGAATATAAAGAACACCACCAGGCTAATGTATCGTGTGTGTGTGTGTTCCAGGTACCCATCTGACAGTATAGTTGTTGCCATCTACCATTCATTGAACAGATGCAGTGATTATGGCTAGGCTAGGCTAGGCTAGGCTAGGCTAGGCTAGGCTAGGCTAGGCTAGGCTAGGCTAGATAGCTATATTTTTTGCGTCTATCTGTTATGGTCTGTGTGTCTGCTCAACCCTTCAGATCATGACTGTCACTTTTTCTCTGTCTCACACACACACACACACACACACACACACACACACACACACACACACACACACACACACACACACACACACACACACACACACACACACACACACACACACACACACACACACACACACACACACACACACACACACACACACACACACACACACAACGTTATTGAATGCGGAACCATGAGGTCATTGATGAAGTGCTGCTGAATGACTTTTGTGATGGGACGCACCCACACCCTCCTCTGTCCTCCCTCTCCATCCATCCATCCATCCATCTCTCCTTTTCTTTCCCTCCTTTCTCACTAGTGTGATATGCAGTCATTAGAGGGCTGTCTGTCTCTCTGAGGAGGTAGCCATGTCTCTGTGCTGACAGAATAGCCTGTTCTGTTAGGTCAGGGGAGGAGGTGGCCATGTCTCTGTGCTGACAGAATAGCCTGTTCTGTTAGGTCAGGGGAGGAGGTGGCCATGTCTCTGTGCTGACAGAATAGCCTGTTCTGTTAGGTCAGGGGAGGAGGTGGCCATGTCTCTGTGCTGACAGAATAGCCTGTTCTGTTAGGTCAGGGGAGGAGGTGGCCATGTCTCTGTGCTGACAGAATAGCCTGTTCTGTTAGGTCTTGGGAGGATGTGGCCATGTCTCTGTGCTGACAGAGTAGCCTGTTCTGTTATGTCAGGGGAGGAGGTGGCCATGTCTCTGTGCTGACAGAGTAGCCTGTTCTGTTAGGTCAGGGGAGGAGGTGGCCATGTCTCTGTGCTGACAGAATAGCCTGTTCTGTTAGGTCAGGGGAGGAGGTGGCCATGTCTCTGTGCTGACAGAATAGCCTGTTCTGTTAGGTCAGGGGAGGAGGTGGCCATGTCTCTGTGCTGACAGAATAGCCTGTTCTGTTAGGTCAGGGGAGGAGGTGGCCATGTCTCTGTGCTGACAGAGTAGCCTGTTCTGTTAGGTCAGGGGAGGAGGTGGCCATGTCTCTGTGCTGACAGAGTAGCCTGTTCTGTTAGGTCAGGGGAGGAGGTGGCCATGTCTCTGTGCTGACAGAGTAGCCTGTTCTGTTAGGTCAGGGGCGGCAGGGTGGCATAGTGGTTAGAGCGTTGGACTAGTAACCAGAAGGTTGCGAGTTCAAACCCCCGAGCTGACAAGGTACTGTCTCTGTGCTGACAGAGTAGCAGGTCAGGGGAGGATGTAGCCATGTCTCTGTGCTGACAGAGTAGCAGGTCAGGGGAGGATGTAGCTATGCCAGGCATGTGTGTTCTGAGAATTGATTACCTTTTGGTTTTTCATCTCCTGTACATTACCCAGCGTGTGTTTTATGTCTTTATTCTTCTCTTTCTTGTCGGTTTGTCCAGTCCAGTCCACTACACTACAGTCCATTATACTACAGTCCAGTCCACTACACTACAGTCCACTACACTACAGTCCACTACAGTCCAGTCCACTACAGTCCACTACACTACAGTCCACTACACTACAGTCCACTATACTACAGTCCACTACACTACTGTCCACTACACTACACTACACTACAGTCCACTACACTACTGTCCACTACACTACACTACACTACAGTCCACTATACTACAGTCCACTACAGTCCACTACAGTCCACTACACTACAGTCCACTACACTGCAGTCCACTACACTACAGTATACTACAGTCCGCTATAATACAGTACACTATACTACAGTCCAGTATACTACAGTCCAATATACTACAGTCCACTACACTACAGTCCACTACACTACAGTCCACTACACTACAGTCCAGTCCACTACACTACAGTCCACTACACTACAGTCCACTACACTACAGTCCACTACACTACAGTCCACTATACTACAGTCTAGTCCACTACACTACAGTCCACTATACTACAGTCCACTATACTACAGTCCACTACACTACAGTCCACTACACTACAGTCCACTACACTACAGTACACTATACTACAGTCCACTACACTACAGTCCAGTCCACTACACTACAGTCCACTACACTACAGTCCAGTCAACTACACTACAGTCCACTACACTACAGTATACTACAGTCCACTATACTACAGTACACTATACTACAGTCCACTACACTACAGTCCACTACACTACAGTCCACTACACTACAGTATACTACAGTCCACTATACTACAGTCCACTATACTACAGTCCACTATACTACAGTCCACTACACTACAGTCCACTACACTACAGTCCACTATACTACAGTCTAGTCCACTACACTACAGTCCACTACACTACAGTCCACTATACTACAGTCCACTATACTACACTCCACTACACTACAGTCCACTACACTACAGTCCACTATACTACAGTCCACTATACTATAGTCCACTATACTATAGTCCACTACACTACAGTCCACTACACTACAGTCCAGTCCACTACACTACAGTCCACTACACTACAGTCCACTACACTACAGTCCACTATACTACAGTCCACTACAGTCCAGTCCACTACACTACAGTCCACTATACTACAGTCCACTACACTACAGTACACTATACTACAGTCCACTACACTACAGACCACTACACTACAGTCCACTATACTACAGTCCACTACACTACAGTCCACTACACTACAGTCCACTACACTACAGTCCACTACGCTACAGTCCAGTCCACTATACTACAGTCCAGTATACTACACTACACTACAGTACACTACACTACAGTACACTACACTACACTACAGTCCACTACACTACAGTCCAGTCCACTACACTACAGTCCACTACACTACAGTCCACTACACTGCACTACAGTCCAGTCCACTACACTACAGTCCACTACACTACAGTCCAGTCCACTACAGTCCAGTCCACTACACTACACGACAGTCCACTATACTACAGTCCACTACAGTCCAGTCCACTACACTACAGTCCACTACACTACAGTCCAGTCCACTACACTACAGTCCACTACACTACAGTCCAGTCCACTACACTACACTACAGTCCACTACACTACAGTCCACTACACTACAGTCCACTACACTACACTACAGTCTACTACACTACAGTCCACTACACTACAGTCCACTACACTACAGTACACTATACTACAGTCCAGTCCACTACACTACAGTCCACTACACTACAGTCCACTACACTACAGTCCACTACACTACAGTCCACTACAGTCCACTACACTACAGTCCACTACACTACAGTCCAGTCCACTACACTACAGTCCACTACACTACAGTCTACTACACTACAGTCCACTACACTACAGTCCACTACAGTCCACTACACTACAGTCCACTACACTACAGTCCACTACACTACAGTCCACTATACTACAGTCCACTACACTACAGTCCACTACACTACAGTCCACTACACTACAGTCCACTATACTACAGTCCACTACACTACAGTCCACTACACTACAGTCCACTACACTACAGTCCACTATACTACAGTCCAGTCCACTATACTACAGTCCAGTATACTACACTACACTACAGTCCACTACATTACACCACAGTCCAGTCCACTACACTACAGTCCACTACACTGCACTACAGTCCAGTCCACTACACTACAGTACACTATACTACAGTCCACTACACTACACTACAGTCCACTACACTACAGTCCACTACACTACAGTCCACTACACTACAGTCCACTACACTACAGTACACTATACTACAGTACACTACACTACAGTCCACTACACTACAGTCCAGTCCACTACACTACAGTCCACTACACTACAGTCCACTACACTACAGTCCACTATACTACAGTCCACTACACTACAGTCCAGTCCACTACACTACAGTCAACTACACTACAGTCCACTACATTACACCACAGTTCAGTCCAGTCCACTACACTACAGTCCACTACATTACACCACAGTCCAGTCCAGTCCACTACACTACAGTCCACTACACTGCACTACAGTCCAGTCCACTACACTACAGTCCACTACAGTCCAGTCCAGTCCACTACACTACAGTCCACTACACTACAGTCCAGTCCACTACACTACAGTCCACTACACTACAGTCCACTACACTACAGTCCAGTCCACTACACTACAGTAAAGTCCACTACATTCCAGTCCAGTCCACAACATACTTTGCAAAGAAGCCGTGTGTGTGTGTGTGTGTGTTCTGTGACCAGTATGTTGGTCCTCTGGTGTGTATGAATGTTTGTGGCCTTGGGTTGACGTTGCAGTTTTCTGAGCAGCGAAGGTGAATCGGGGGATGCAGAGCTGCTCACACAGTTGCAGCTTTCTGCTTTCTGCAGCATTTCTCTCCCATTACACAGCAGGCTGCTGTTACCTCATGAACTGGAGAGGGAGAGAGGGAGGGAGGGAGAGAGGGATGGAGTGGGAGAGAGGGATATAGAGAGAGGGGAGGGTGGAGAGGTGGAGAGAGAGGAGGTTGGGGAGAGAGAGGAGGTTGGGGAGAGAGGGGGAAGGTGGGTGGGAAGAGGTAGGGAGGGGAGGGTGGATGGGAAGAGGGAGGGAGGGGAGGGTGATGAGAAGAGGGAGGGAGGGGAGGGTGGATGGGAAAAGGGAGGGAGGGGAGGGTGGATGGGAAGAGGGAGGGAGGGGAGGGTGGATGAGAAGAGGGAGGGAGGGAGGGGAGGGTGGATGAGAAGAGGGAGGGAGGGGAGTGTGGATGGGAAAAGGGAGGGGGAGGGTGGATGGGAAGAGGGAGGGAGGGAGGGTGGGTGGTAGGGAGGGTGGGAAAAGTGAGGGAGAGAGGGGAGGGTGAGAAGAGGAAGGGATGGAGAGAGCGAGGGATGTAGGGGGAGAGAGGGTGAAGGATGTAGGTTGAGGGAAGGATGGAGAGATGGAAAGAGAGAGATGAGAGATGGAGAGAGAGAGAGAGAGAGATTGAGAGAGAGCGATGGAGAGAGAGAGAGGGAAAGAGAGAGATGGAGAGAGAGTTGTTTTCTTTTGAACAGGTACTGTATATGAATGAACCTAGCTCTCAGCTTTTCTCCCCCAGGAGGGCTGGGGAGATTTCTGGCTGGTTGACCCCACTGGCTGGACTGGCTGGTTGACTGGCTGGTTGACTGGCTGTTTGGCTGGCTGGTTGACTGGCTGACTGACTGGCTGGTTGACTGGCTGGCTGACTGGCTGGTTGACTGGCTGGCTGACTGGCTGGCTGACTGGCTGGTTGACTGGCTGTTTGGCTGGGTATTATTTGCAGCCTACTGTTTTGTCCTCCAAGCCCCAACAACTATGTCTTGTTTACACCAGTGATCCCTCTCTCCAGCATACTGCGCTCTCTCCAGCATACTGCGCTCTCTCCAGCATACTGCGCTCTCTCCAGCATACTGCGCTCTCTCCAGCATACTGCGCTCTCTCCAGCATACTGCGCTCTCTCCAGCATACTGCGCTATGTGCGGCATTCGTTTTCCTCTGGCTAAAAAAAACACTGAATTATGGAAAAAATACTGTCAAACTCTCAATACCACTGCAGCACAAGTTTTCTCTGACTTTGTTCATGCGAAGGCGGTGATTGATTGGGTTATGTAACGTAACAAAACGTTGCAAAACATTTTTGCAACATTGTTTCTTATTGGACAAGGTCAGTTGTTTCACCATTTTTTTCTCTTTCATTTTGTGCCAGCTGAACATTACCCAGTTCTCTGCCACAGTGCTGGTCAGGGATGGAAGGACAGGAGGGGGAGGGGGGGTGTTATGCAGTAAGTCAAGCCCCCCTTGCTTAAAGTGGCATAGAAAAAGGGGACTCATAGGCGCTGTGATGTGTGGCATTAGGTTGGGAGTCCCACTCTCTGCCAAAGCTCCATCAATCCCCTTGTGCTCTTGTGCCCCCCCTCCCCCCGAAAAAATCCTGTGTTTCATGAGCTGAAATAAAAGATCCCAGAAATGATCCATATACACACACCACTTATTTCGCTCAAATCTTGTGCACAAATGTGTTTACATCCCTTCTTTGCCAAGATAATCCATCCACCTGACAGGTGTGGCATATCAAGAAGTTGATTAAACAGCATGATCATTACACAGGTGCACCTTGTGCTGGGGACAGTAAAAGGCCACTGTTTTGTCACAATACAACACAGGTTTTGAGGGAGCATGCACTTGGCATGCTGACTGCAGGAATGTCCACCAGAGCTGTGGCCAGATAATTGAATGTTGATTTCACTACCATAAGCCGCCTCCAACGTTGTTTTAGAGAATTTGGCAGTACGTCCAACCGGCCTCACAACCACAGACCACTTGAATGGCATTGTGTGGGCGAGCGGTTTGCTGATGTCAGCGTTATGAACAGGGTGCCCCATGGTGACAGTGGGGTTCTGAAATGGGCAGGCATAAGCTACGGACAATGAACACACATGGGTAGTGCATGGGTAAAATCACCGGGGAAACCAATCCAGAAATGTTGCTCTATGACCCCCCCACAAGCTTTATGGGACTCGTCTGAATTTGGTACCGCCGATGTGCCAACTTCTGTCTGTAGTGTTTGCAAACGATCCGTTCTTTTTCAAACGACTCATTTTACGAACTCGAGAGTTATGATTTGTTTTTCTGATTTGTTCATTTTAGTTGTTTGTTTGACCTGCTTGTGCTGGCCGCAATGAGTCCTGCAGCAGGACTAATACACTCTCCTCCGGCTCAGCGGCTCCAGAGAAGTGCTCTGACCACCAACTGTCTGTCATATGTCCCTACCATGCACCAACTGTCTGTCATATGTTCCCACCATGCACCAACTGTCTGTCATATGTTCCCACCATGCACCAACTGTCTGTCATATGTTCCCACCATGCACCAACTGTCTGTCATATGTTCCCACCATGCACCAACTGTCTGTCATATGTTCCCACCATGCACCAACTGTCTGTCATATGTTCCCACCATGCACCAACTGTCTGTCATATGTTCCCACCATGCACCAACTGTCTGTCATATGTTCCCACCATGCACCAACTGTCTGTCATATGTTCCCACCATGCACCAACTGTCTGTCATATGTTCCCACCATGCACCAACTGTCTGTCATATCTGACATAAGGTAAATAGATCAGGGTCATGGAGAAAACTCCATGTTTAGGACTGATGATTGATCACATGGTGGAAGAATAAATTCAATTAATTGATTATTTTGTTATAACTAAAAGAACTTTGTAGAACTAAAACATGCACAGTCTCTGGTCAACAAACTCAAACTGGAGAAAGAATCGTTTGAGATCACAGTTTGCAGTTCACGAACGATATTGTGCTTTTCACCCTCACAGCATCAAGCACCTCAACTGCCACACCTAAGATAATCATATTTATATGTTTAGCAATCAACAAAATGTACGTTTTTAAAGCACACGTCTACAAGACTGAGTCACAAATGGCAGCTCCAATAAGCCTCCTATGGTGAACAAGAGGCTTGTAGAATCATGACTCTTGAGTTTTCAGTTCATCGGTGGGGGTCCTGCATGCTCTGGTATTACTGAATCAAATGAACAAAATTAATCGAATGATTCGTTCTTTTAACTGAACGAGTCAAAATAGATCTGAGTCAGTAAAAAAGACTTCCCATCACTAGTCAGAAACGGTCCTACAAACTAATATGACTCCACCATTGGGGAAGGAAAGCTCGCTTTGTCCTGTCGTGATGATCAGGAGCCAGATGCAGGACATCCGCTCGCTCTCTTACGAGCTGTGAATCCACAACACAAAGAATTCCATCTATTTTAATGAACACAACAAGGACATGTCACTTTCAGTGTGAGTACCAGTTTGGAATGAAAACTTCTTGAAAATATACGAGACCAACCAACCAACAAGAACTATCAAGAAAACATGGCGGGATGTTTTGGCTCCCCTGGTTGTGTTTCTTCGACCCAGAGAAGATGAAGAAAAGTGTAGACGGAGTCTGACCCTCCTCTCCCAACGGCTGTCATCACCTCAATGTTCCAGAAACACTGCAAAAACATTCCATTCGCGTTAGCCGAGCAGTATCGCTAAACGGCACCGGCTGGATCCTCCTCGGACATTCCTCCTTTAATTAGTGCTGCCGAAAAAGCAAACAGCCTGCCATTGAAGGGGAGAAAAGCAGCTGGTTTGGATTTATTTATAGTCTGCACAGATACATTTTTTTGAGGGTTAGCAGGCAGGAAATAAAGCCAACATCAAATAAAGAACATACTGTCGGCCCGAAAGCCGTGAGGGAATGGAGAGACTGTAGGGAGGAATGAATGAGAGAGGAAGAGAGAGGCAGAGGAAGAGAGCAGAAGAGAGAGGGAGATGGGTGTTGGGTTAGACAGACAGGGTGTAAATGTGGTGGGGACAGCAAACAAGTGGGAGGAGAGAGGCAAGAGAAGGGCTGACTGGGTCAGAGAGAGAGAGGGGAGAGAGTCATTGAGTGAGGGGATGAGAGATTCAGTCAGAGAGCTGTAAGAGTTATTAAAGTAGATGGTAACAACAGAGAGTAGCAGCAGTGTAAAAGACGGGGAGGGGGGCAATCCAAATAGTCTGTGTAGCCATTTGACTACATGTTCAGGAGTCTTATGGCTTGGGGATAGAAGCTGTTTAGAAGCCTCTTGGACATAGACTTGGCACTCCGGTACCGCTTGCCGTGCGGTAGCAGAGAGAACAGTCCATGAATAGGGTGGCTGGGGTCTTTGACAATTTTTAGGGCCTTCCTGATATAGAGGTCCTGGATGGCAGGAGGCTCGGCCCCAGTGATGTACAGGTGCCTAGTGCCTTACGGTCGGAGGCCAAGCAGTTGCCATACCAGGCAGTGATGGTGCAGCTGGAGTGGAATGCAGTGGCTGTATGGTAACATGCTGTACATGACGTCAGACTTTCACCTTACTGGTTTTGGCTGACAGGCGTTCGGTAGTTGCCCTATCCCTCCTGCTAATTGACAGACGTTCGGTAGTTGCCCTATCCCTCCCTGCTAATTGACAGACGTTCGGTAGTTGCCCTATCCCTCCCTGTTAATTGACAGACGTTCGGTAGTTGCCCTATCCCTCCTGCTAATTGACAGACGTTCGGTAGTTGCCCTATCCCTCCCTGCTAATTGACAGACGTTCGGTAGTTGCCCTATCCCTCCTGCTAATTGACAGACGTTCGGTAGTTGCCCTATCCCTCCTGCAAATTGACAGGCGTTCGGTAGTTGCCCTATCCCTCCTGCAAATTGACAGGCGTTCGGTAGTTGCCCTATCCCTCCCTGCTAATTGACAGACGTTCGGTAGTTGCCCTATCCCTCCCTGCTAATTGACAGACGTTCGGTAGTTGCCCTATCCCTCCTGCTAATTGACAGACGTTCGGTAGTTGCAGACGTTCGGTAGTTGCCCTATCCCTCCCTGCTAATTGACAGACGTTCAGTAGTTGCCCTATCCCTCCTGCTAATTGACAGACGTTCGGTAGTTGCCCTATCCCTCCCCGCTAATTGACAGACGTTCGGTAGTTGCCCTATCCCTCCTGCTAATTGACAGACGTTCAGTAGTTGCCCTATCCCTCCTGCTAATTGACAGATCCCTCCCGTGCTAATTGACAGACGTGGTAGTTGCCCTATCCCTCCCCGCTAATTGACAGACGTTCGGTAGTTGCCCTATCCCTCCTGCTAATTGACAGACGTTCGGTAGTTGCCCTATCCCTCCTGCTAATTGACAGACGTTCGGTAGTTGCCCTATCCCTCCTGCTAATTGACAGACGTTCGGTAGTTGCCCTATCCCTCCTGCTAATTGACAGACGTTCGGTAGTTGCCCTATCCCTCCCCACTAATTGATAGACGTTCGGTAGTTGCCCTATCCCTCCCCGCTAATTGACAGACGTTCAGTAGTTGCCCTATCCCTCCCCGCTAATTGACAGACGTTCAGTAGTTGCCCTATCCCTCCCCGCTAATTGACAGACGTTCAGTAGTTGCCCTATCCCTCCCTGCTAATTGACAGACGTTCGGTAGTTGCCCTATCCCTCCTGCTAATTGACAGACGTTCGGTAGTTGCCCTATCCCTCCCCGCTAATTGACAGAAGTTGCCCTATCCCTCCCGCTAATTGACAGACGTTCGGTAGTTGCCCTATCCCTCCTGCTAATTGACAGACGTTCGGTAGTTGCCCTATCCCTCCCTGCTAATTGACAGACGTTCGGTAGTTGCCCTATCCCTCCTGCTAATTGACAGACGTTCGGTAGTTGCCCTATCCCTCCCCGCTAATTGACAGACGTTCGGTAGTTGCCCTATCCCTCCTGCTAATTGACAGACGTTCGGTAGTTGCCCTATCCCTTGCTAATTGACAGACGTTATGCCCTATCCCTCCTGCTAATTGACAGACGTTCGGTAGTTGCCCTATCCCTCCTGCTAATTGACAGACGTTCGGTAGTTGCCCTATCCCTCCTGCTAATTGACAGACGTTCGGTAGTTGCCCTATCCCTCCCTGCTAATTGACAGACGTTCGGTAGTTGCCCTATCCCTCCTGCTAATTGACAGACGTTCGGTAGTTGCCCTATCCCTCCTGCTAATTGACAGACGTTCGGTAGTTGCCCTATCCCTCCTGCTAATTGACAGACGTTCGGTAGTTGCCCTACTCCCTCCTGCTAATTGAGTTGCCCTATCCCTCCCCGCTAATTGACAGACGTTCGGTAGTTGCCCTATCCCTCCCCGCTAATTGACAGACGTTCGGTAGTTGCCCTATCCCTCCTGCTAATTGACAGACGTTCGGTAGTTGCCCTATCCCTCCCCGCTAATTGACAGACGTTCGGTAGTTGCCCTATCCCTCCCCGCTAATTGACAGACGTTCGGTAGTTGCCCTATCCCTCCCCCCGCTAATTGACAGACGTTCGGTAGTTGCCCTATCCCTCCCCGCTAATTGACAGACGTTCGGTAGTTGCCCTATCCCTCCCCGCTAATTGACAGACGTTCGGTAGTTGCCCTATCCCTCCCCGCTAATTGACAGACGTTCGGTAGTTGCCCTATCCCTCCCCGCTAATTGACAGAGTTGCCCTATCCCTCCCGTTCGGTAGTTGCCCTATCCCTAATTGACAGACGTTCGGTAGTTGCCCTATCCCTCCCTGCTAATTGACAGACGTTCGGTAGTTGCCCTATCCCTCCCCGCTAATTGACAGACGTTCGGTAGTTGCCCTATCCCTCTCTGCTAATTGGGAAAATGTAGAAAATGTTTTTCTGACTAAATAAGGTAAATGCTGTAAATGTAAGTGGACTTTATGTATTTTGAAAGATGAGACGTTAAGGATTATGATTTTGATACAAGACAGCAAACAACACCCGGGAGTCCAAATGTGCACGTCACATTTCCATATCATTAAACTCATGTCATTTACATTGCCAATGTTCCTGATCACTATGTTTGATGTACAGTTACAAGATGACGTGATGTCACACCCTGGGTTATTCTACACATAGCAGAATATACTCAGGTCTCCTTTCTTATCCTCACCAAAATTACAATCTGTTTCCATTGAATTGTGAAAAGCCTAACATTGTAAGATCATATTTTTTTCTATAACTTAGCTAGTCTTGTTGGCAATAGAATAAGCTTTCAAATGATACCCGGCTGACCCAGATTGTGATTTTATAATGGACCGTTTTTGGATTGCGTAAACAACAGTCATTTTGTGACATCGGGGATGCGGGTTTGTGTTCTTAACTAAACAACTACAAGTGTGCTTGCTCTAGTTCCTCAACTGCACCGTTAGGAAAGAGCGCTCAAAAAAGCACCTTTATAGTTGAAGACTCTTCTTTGAGTCATAAAAGTGCATTGAAATATGCACACTTTGGAAGTGTGTGTGTGTGTGTGTGTGTGTGTGTGTGTGTGTGTGTGTGTGTGTGTGTGTGTGTGTGTGTGTGTGTGTGTGTGTGTGTGTGTGTGTGTGTGTGTGTGTGTGTGTGTGTGTGTGTGTGTGTGTGTGTGTGTGTGTGTGTGTGGCCACTTGGAGACACCAGTTAGTCCTCTGCCTCAACCCCTTGTCATTCTCTTATGTTGCACCTACAACACATTGTCCAGGAATATTCTCATCATGTTACTGAAAGTATCCAGAGGATTTTCAGATGTCGTTAATGTGGCAGTGAATGTAAAATACAGATCAAGTCAACAGTGTAATGTTTGGATTCAGTCTCGTGTAATGTTTGGATTCAGTCTCGTGTAATGTTTGGATTCAGTCTCGTGTAATGTTTGGATTCAGTCTCGTGTAATGTTTAGATTCAGTCTCGTGTAATGTTTGGATTCAGTCTCGTGTAATGTTTGGATTCAGTCTCGTGTAATGTTTGGATTCAGTCTCGTGTAATGTTTAGATTCAGTCTCGTGTAATGTTTGGATTCAGTCTCGTGTAATGTTTAGATTCAGTCTCGTGTAATGTTTGGATTCAGTCTCGTGTAATGTTTGGATTCAGTCTCGTGTAATGTTTGGATTCAGTCTCGTGTAATGTTTAGATTCAGTCTCGTGTAATGTTTGGATTCAGTCTCGTGTAATGTTTGGATTCAGTCTCGTGTACTGTTTGGATTCAGTCTCGTCAGGTGAACTCTTGTCCTCAAATTTGGTATAATAATTTTCCCATAATCTCCAAAATGTTTTAATTGCTACCATGTTTATGCATGTACTTTTCATCTTCCTTCTGTAAGAAACATTTCAATGTATCCCTATCCATGTAGTTATAGGGCAATTCCCACCAGTTTAAAGGGTTGAGATCCTAACATACTGTAAGTAGGGGGTGCACAGGAAACGAGTTCTCCATCCTGCAGTTCAATCTGACCTCAAATCTGAACTCACATGTTCCTTCAGCCGAATACCATGGAGCCTCTGTCCTCGACACGGAGCACTTCCCTGTCCGTCTACGAGAGGGAGGGAGGGAGGACAGGGAGAGAACATGGGGTAGAGGGAGATGGAAAGGGAAAGGAGAGAAAAAGATGGTGGAAGAAAAGTGAAACAGGCAGAGAGACTGAAAGGGAGAAAGAAAGCGAGGGGTAAACGAGGCAGAGAGGGAATAACAGGAATCACCAAGCTGACTGAGCCATGCCATCCAGCAAGGAGAGAGAGGAGAGAGAGGAGGAGAGAGAGGGAGGAGAGAGAGGGAGGAGAGAGAGGCAGGAGAGAGAGGGAGGAGAGGAGAGAGAGAGGGTGGAGAGAGAGGGAGGAGAGAGAGGCAGGAGAGAGAGGGAGGAGAGAGAGGCAGGAGAGAGAGGGAGGAGAGAGAGGCAGGAGAGAGAGGGAGGAGAGAGAGGGAGGAGAGAGAGGGAGGAGAGAGAGGGAGGAGAGAGAGGGTGGAGAGAGGCAGGAGAGAGAGGGAGGAGAGAGCGGGAGGAGAGAGAGGGTGGAGAGAGGCAGGAGAGAGAGGGAGGAGAGAGCGGGTGGAGAGAGAGGGAGGAGAGAGAGGCAGGAGAGAGAGGGAGGCGAGAGAGGGAGGAGAGAGAGGCAGGAGAGAGAGGCAGGAGAGAGAGAGGCAGGAGAGAGAGAGAGAGAGAGAGAGAGAGAGAGAGAGAGAGAGAGAGAGAGAGAGAGAGAGAGAGAGAGAGAGAGAGAGAGAGGAGAGAGAGGAGAGAGAGAGAGGCAGGAGAGAGAGGCAGGGAGAGAGGCAGGAGAGAGAGGGTAGAGAGAGGAGAGAGGGAGGAGAGAGAGGGTGGAGAGAGAGGCAGGAGAGAGAGGTAGGAGAGAGAGAGAGAGGGAGGAGAGAGAGAGCCCGAGACAGAATTATTTGCCAGCTTTGCTCAAAACAGAAGGAATAGATCGTCCTTCCAATGCAAACACTGATGTGCACCACAAGCAAATACACAAACTCGCTCACTAAAATACCATACCACACATACAGATACACTCTGTGAGTCATCACGCCGCCATTCTCCACTTTTCTCTCGGCCCGACCTGGCAGCTCTGAGTGAATCTAGGCGAAAACCAAGTCGCTGCTATTTTTAGCCCCACGATGGTGGGGATGGATAAACATATGGACAGGAGCTGGGAACACGGAGGAGGGTAGAGAAGAGGGTAGGAACTGGGCAACATTGGGCTATACCTCAGCCAACTTCGCAAAGCTGCTGGAGAAACTGACACAGTAACAACTCCTCTGGATTTATCCTTCTCACAAATGAACAGTTCCTCTGGATTTATCCTTCTCACAAATTAACAGTTCCTCTGGATTTATCCTTCTCACAAATTAACAGTTCCTCTGGATTTATCCTTCTCACAAATGAACAGTTCCTCTGGATTTATCCTTCTCACAAATTAACAGTTCCTCTGGATTTATCCTTCGCACAAATTAACAGTTCCTCTGGATTTATCCTTCGCACAAATTAACAGTTCCTCTGGATTAATCCTTCTCACAAATTAACAGTTCCTCTGGATTTATCCTTCTCACAAATTAACAGTTCCTCTGGATTTATCCTTCTCACAAATTAACAGTTCCTCTGGATTTATCCTTCTCACAAATTAACAGTTCCTCTGGATTTATCCTTCTCATTTGACCATTTGTTAGGTGTCTTTAGATTGTTCCTGTGTTATGCCCCGTGATGGAATGTAGCCTGGCTACAAGAGCTCTTGAAGTTGTATTTTTCCCGGGATTGGAAACGGGATCGTTGGAGCGCTCTCTCAGCGTTCCCTCTCCGGGGAATCTCATTGCTCTGATACTGTCAAGCCACAGAAGCAGGTGTCTCTGAAGATAAAAAAAATTAAAAAAACTCTCTCTCACACAGAATTCGGGATGCGGCGTTTCGACAAGCTCATAATGTCGTTCCCTTTCCTGGCACACTTCCATGTGTACATAGTAAGCCTACTAATTTCGTCTTGTTGACAAGTTGTTACGGTGAATAGGTATGGTGGTGGCTGGTCTGGCAATAGTACCATAAGTAAAGTACTTCTGTCAAAGGTGTGGGAATTTGGGTGAAGATTAGGTTCTTCAAATGAAAGACTTGTGGGTCGCCTATGCTTGAATGGATCTATCCTATGTCCAACATGTACACATCTCACATGTTGCTCAACCTGTCCACACCCACTAACCTTTTTTGATATGTACGATCACTTAACATTTCTAAGCCAGAGTTCAGTTGCGATCATGTTTTTAGTTCGAAGCCAGACAACCGTTGGTTTCCTCCTGGAATTCGTTCATATTCTGAACGTAGGTTGGTCTCACTGACCACATTTACATGCTCACAGTATTACGGACAGTAGCTCATATCCCGCTAAAGGTCTTATTGAGGATATGTTGTGTACATGCGGCGTTGATATCCGGCTCATGAGAATCCTTGTATCCATGAATAAACAGAATATTTAGAATGTAAGTACATGGGTTAAATGGAATAGTAATTGAAATATGGACACTAACTGTAGGTCTATAACCTCTGACATGTAATATAATACTAACTGTAGGTCTATAACCTCTGACATGTAATATAATACTAACTGTAGGTCTATAACCTCTCACATGTAATATAATACTAACTGTAGGTCTATAACCTCTCACATGTAATATAATATAATACTAACTGTAGGTCTATAACCTCTCACATGTAATATAATACTAACTAGGTCTATAACCTCTCACATGTAATATAATACTAACTAGGTCTATAACCTCTCACATGTAATATAATACTAACTGTAGGTCTATAACCTCTCACATGTAATATAATATAATACTAACTGTAGGTCTATAACCTCTCACATGTAATATAATACTAACTAGGTCTATAACCTCTCACATGTAATATAATACTAACTAGGTCTATAACCTCTCACATGTGATATAATACTAACTGTAGGTCTATAACCTCTGACATGTAATATAATACTAACTGTAGGTCTATAACCTCTCACATGTAATATAATATAATACTAACTGTAGGTCTATAACCTCTCACATGTAATATAATACTAACTAGGTCTATAACCTCTCACATGTAATATAATACTAACTAGGTCTATAACCTCTCACATGTAATATAATACTAACTGTAGGTCTATAACCTCTGACATGTAATATAATACTAACTGTAGGTCTATAACCTCTCACATGTAATATAATATAATACTAACTGTAGGTCTATAACCTCTCACATGTAATATAATACTAACTGTAGGTCTATAACCTCTCACATGTAATATAATACTAACTAGGTCTATAACCTCTCACATGTAATATAATACTAACTGTAGGTCTATAACCTCTCACATGTAATATAATACTAACTGTAGGTCTATAACCTCTGACATGTAATATAATACTAACTGTAGGTCTATAACCTCTCACATGTAATATAATATAATACTAACTGTAGGTCTATAACCTCTCACATGTAATATAATACTAACTAGGTCTATAACCTCTCACATGTAATATAATACTAACTAGGTCTATAACCTCTCACATGTAATATAATACTAACTGTAGGTCTATAACCTCTGACATGTAATATAATACTAACTGTAGGTCTATATATAGTAGTATATGCCATTTAGCAGACGCTTTTATCCAAAGCGACTTACAGTCATGTGTGCATACATTCTACGTATGGGTGGTCCCGGGGATCGAACCCACTACCCTGGCGTTACAAGCGCCATGCTCTACCAACTGAGCTATATAACCTCTCACATGTACGATAATATTAATGCCTGCAGAATTAGGCATTTCTTGCAGTGAAATTATACAACAAATACACTATTGTCTCGGGAACAGGAGTGGAGAAATATGATTTCTTTCTTTCAGGATCTCTTGAGAAAATATGAATGTGATGTGTTATCTTTGACACTGTTCTGCAAACAGACAGTTTTCCAACCACATAAAATATATGCCCAAGACAAACTAAAGTCTCTTCAGAAACCTGTTTCATTGTTTCCTCAGCTTTTTCATTTCCTTAAAACCGGTCATACTGATCACATTTGGACATTTTGTACAGGACCAATCTTTCCACTGTTTTGGCAGTTATTGCGTTTTCTCCCTGGTCCCTAAATGCAACAGACAACGTTGCCACTGTTAACTAGATTACTAATTCATTCATTCTATCAATGTAAGATGTTATTTACATTTACATTTAAGTCATTTAGCAGACGCTCTTATCCAGAGCGACTTACAAATTGGTGCATACACCTTATGACATCCAGTGGAACAGCCACTTTACAATAGTGCATCTAAATCTTTTAAGGGGGGGGGTGAGAAGGATTACTTTATCCTATCCTAGGTATTCCTTAAAGAGGTGGGGTTTCAGGTGTCTCCGGAAGGTGGTGATTGACTCCGCTGTCCTGGCGTCGTGAGTGAGTTTGTTCCACCATTGGGGGGCCAGAGCAGCGAACAGTTTTGACTGGGCTGAGCGGGAGCTGTACTTCCTCAGTGGTAGGGAGGCGAGCAGGCCAGAGGTGGATGAACGCAGTGCCTTGTTTGGGTGTAGGGCCTGATCAGAGCCTGGAGGTACTGAGGTGCCGTTCCCCTCACAGCTCCGTAGGCAAGCACCATGGTCTTGTAGTGGATGCGAGCTTCAACTGGAAGCCAGTGGAGAGAGCGGAGGAGCGGGGTGACGTGAGAGAACTTGGGAAGGTTGAACACCAGACGGGCTGCGGCGTTCTGGATGAGTTGTAGGGGTTTAATGGCACAGGCAGGGAGCCCAGCCAACAGCGAGTTGCAGTAATCCAGACGGGAGATGACAAGTGCCTGGATTATCCTCTGCAGCAGAGGTAACTCTGGGTCTTCCTTTACTGTGGCGGTCCTCACGAGAGCCAGTTTCATCATAGCGCTTGATTGTTTTTGCGACTGCACTTGAAGAAACCTTACAAGTTCTTGAAATAATCCAGATTGACTGACCTTCATGTCTTAAAGTAATGATGGACTGTCATTTCTCTTTGCTTATTTGAGCTGTCCTTCCCATAATATGGGCTGGGTCTTTTACCAAATAGGGCCATCTTCTGTATCACCCCTACCTTGTAAAAACACAACTGATTGGCTCAAAGGCATTAGGGAAATAAATTCCACAAACTAACTTTTAACAAGGCACACCAGGTGACTGACTATTCTGCTGATCACTACTTTATTTAGTCTTCTGGGGGCAACAAGTTACGACAAAAGAGAAGCTGCATGTATCTAACTATAGTTGACAAACAAATGGCCTACCAGATGACAGAAATTATAAAATGGCCTACCAAATGTTGTAAATTATAATATGGCCTACCATATGACAGAAATTATAATATGGCCTACCAGATGACAGAAATTATAATATGGCCTACCAGATGACAGAAATTATAATATGGCCTACCAGATGACAGAAATTATAATATGGCCTACCAGATGACAGAAATTATAATATGGCCTACCAAATGTTGTAAATTATAATATGGCCTACCAGATGACAGAAATTATAATATGGCCTAACAAATGTTGTAAATTATAATATGGCCTACCAAATGACAGAAATTATAATATGGCCTACCAGATGACAGAAATTATAATATGGCCTACCAGATGACAAATGTTGACATAAATTATAATATGGCCTACCAGATGACAGAAATTATAATATGGCCTACCAGATGACAGAAATTATAATATGGCCTACCAGATGACATAAATTATAATATGGCCTACCAGATGACAGAAATTATAATATGGCCTACCAGATGACAGAAATTATAATATGGCCTACCAGATGACAGAAATTATAATATGGCCTACCAGATGACATAAATTATAATATGGCCTACCAAATGTTGTAAATTATAATATGGCCTACCAGATGTCGGAAATTATAATATGGCCTACCAGATGACATAAATTATAATATGGCCTACCAAATGTTGTAAATTATAATATGGCCTACCAGATGTCGGAAATTATAATATGGCCTATCAAATGTCGGATATGGCCTACCACATTGCTTCCCCAGCGACAAGTTACACCTTGCATTCCCCATCGCCCAGAGACAAGTTACACCTTGCATTCCCCATCGCCCAGAGACAAGTTACACCTTGCATTCCCCATCGCCCAGAGACAAGTTACACCTTGCATTCCCCATCGCCCAGAGACAGGTTACACCCTGCATTCCCCATCGCCCAGAGACAAGTTACACCCTGCATTCCCCATCGCCCAGAGACAAGTTACACCTTGCATTCCCCATCGCTCAGAGACAAGTTACACCTTGCATTCCCCATCGCCCAGAGACAAGTTACACCTTGCATTCCCCATCGCCCAGAGACAAGTTACACCCTGCATTCCCCATCGCCCAGAGACAAGTTACACCTTGCATTCCCCATCGCCCAGAGACAGGTTACACCTTGCATTCCCCATCGCCCAGAGACAGGTTACACCTTGCATTCCCCATCGCCCAGAGACAAGTTACACCTTGCATTCCCCATCGCCCAGAGACAAGTTACACCCTGCATTCTCCATCGCCCAGAGACAAGTTACACCTTGCATTCCCCATCGCCCAGAGACAAGTTACACCTTGCATTCCCCATCGCCCAGAGACAAGTTACACCTTGCATTCCCCATCGCCCAGAGACAAGTTACACCTTGCATTCCCCATCGCCCAGAGACAAGTTACACCTTGCATTCCCCATCGCCCAGAGACAGGTTACACCCTGCATTCCCCATCGCCCAGAGACAAGTTACACCTTGCATTCCCCATCGCCCAGAGACAAGTTACACCTTGCATTCCCCATCGCCCAGAGACAAGTTACACCTTGCATTCCCCATCGCCCAGAGACAAGTTACACCTTGCATTCCCCATCGCCCAGAGACAAGTTACACCTTGCATTCCCCATCGCTCAGAGACAAGTTACACCTTGCATTCCCCATCGCCCAGAGACAAGTTACACCCTGCATTCCCCATCGCCCAGAGACAAGTTACACCTTGCATTCCCCATCGCCCAGAGACAGGTTACACCTTGCATTCCCCATCGCCCAGAGACAAGTTACACCTTGCATTCCCCATCGCCCAGAGACAAGTTACACCTTGCATTCCCCATCGCCCAGAGACAAGTTACACCTTGCATTCCCCATCGCCCAGAGACAAGTTACACCTTGCATTCCCCATCGCCCAGAGACAAGTTACACCTTGCATTCCCCACCGCCCAGAGACAAGTTACACCTTGCATTCCCCATCGCCCAGAGACAAGTTACACCTTGCATTCCCCATCGCCCAGAGACAAGTTACACCTTGCATTCCCCATCGCCCAGAGACAAGTTACACCTTGCATTCCCCATCGCCCAGCGACATGTGACACCTTGCATTCCCCAGCGACAAGCGACATGTGACACCTTGCATTCCCCAGCGACAAGCGACATGTGACACCTTGCATTCCCCAGCGACAAGCGACATGTGACACCTTGCAGCGGAACACTTCGTCCAGCTTCCACTCCTCATCAAATCAAAATCAAATCAAATGTATTTATATAGCCCTTCGTACATCAGCTGATATCTCAAAGTGCTGTACAGAACCCAGCCTAAAGCCCCAAACAGCAAGCAATGCAGGTGTAGAAGTACGGTGGCTAGGAAAAACTCCCTAGAAAGGCCAAAACCTAGGAAGAAACCTAGAGGAACCAGGCCAGTCGTCTTCTGGCTGTGCCGGGTGGAGATTATAACAGAACATGGCCAAGATGTTCAAATGTTCATAAATGACCAGCATGGTCGATTAATAATAAGGCAGAACAGTTGAAACTGGAGCAGCAGCACGGTCAGGTGGACTGGGGACAGCAAGGAGTCCTCATGTCAGGTAGTCCTGGGGCATGGTCCTAGGGCTCAGGTCCTCCGAGAGAAAGAAAGAGAGAATTAGAGAGAGCATATGTGGGGTGGCCAGTCCTCTTCTGGCTGTGCCGGGTGGAGATTATAACAGAACATGGCCAAGATGTTCAAATGTTCATAAAGGACCAGCATGGTCGAATAATAATAAGGCAGAACAGTTGAAACTGGAGCAGCAGCACAGCCAGGTGGACTGGGGACAGCAAGGAGTCATCATGTCAGGTAGTCCTGGGGCATGGTCTTAGGGCTCAGGTCCTCCGAGAGAGAGCAAGAAAGAGAGGAGAGAATTAGAGAACGCACACTTAGATTCACACAGGACACCGAATAGGACAGGAGAAGTACTCCAGATATAACAATACCTCCCAAGTGCCACGTCTGTGTACACAACGTCAATATTTTTATTTCCAGCGCCAACAGCCTTGCCCCCATCCCCACCTCTTTAGGTATCAACTCTGACAGCCTGTCCGACGGGCACAGGAACTGTCAGGAAGTCAACTCACGTCTTTGGCACCACCACGAGAGGTGACACTTCGGTGTTAACAGGGGTGTATTCATTACGCCGATTCTGTTGCAAAATGTTTCTTAAACATAAATAAACAGAACAAAATGGGGAGGGACCTACCTGAATTTGTCCAATAGAAACTCTAGTTTTAGTTGCAAAATGCTCTCTGTTTGTACTAATGATTAAACCCCAGCTTAGCAAGAGAGTTTAAGCATCGCAACCAAAATGAAGATTTAACAGAAGTTAATGCATGGATAAAGTACAGATGTAGGATCTTAATTTGATCACCCTGTTGCAGGATAACTTTCCTACAATGCAGGAAATGTCAAACTTGTAGTGTATTTGTGGTTTTTTAAAAGGCTTCTGAAGTTTTAAATTTCTATTTTGAAATAATTTCCACATAAAACATTACATTTCCTGTTGCTGCAGGATTATTTTCCTGCTGTAGAAAACTGGCTCAAATGTAAGATCCTACATGTGTACCTTGTAATACTCATCCATTCCATTTCAACAACATCGTGTGGCTTTTCTTCAAACACCTGATTTTAGATAATGAAGGTATCAAGTCAGCTCTTTGCTGAGCTAGGACACCCAGTAGCTTTCTACAACTACACTTTGCATCATGGCTACAATGCAAATTCAGTAGATCTTTTGACCTTTTAAAAAGAGACCTCTGACAGTACGTCATGAGTGGAATTCAGACAAAAAAGGCACTTTGGGGTTGTGGTCTTTTGCTTCACGAATTCTCTAGGTTTAATGTTTAGTTTTTTCCCCCTGAAATGAGACCCATAACCTTTAGACTGAGCATGGGTGAGTCAGGGCGGCAGGGTAGCCTAGTGGTTAGAGCGTTGGACTAGTAACCGGAAGGTTGCAAGTTCAAACCCCCGAGCTGACAAGGTACAAATCTGTCATTCTGCCCCTGAACAGGCAGTTAACCGGCTGTTCCTAGGCCGTCATTGAAAATAAGAATTTGTTCTTAACTGACTTGCCTGGTTAAATAAAGGTAAAAAAATGTTGAGCCCACTGTGTTCTACTAGGGGTTCTAGAAGTGGACCAAGCCCAGTTCTACTCAGGGGTTCTAGAAGTGGACCAAGCCCAGTTCTACTCAGGGGTTCTAGAAGTGGACCAAGCCCAGTTCTACTCAGGGGTTCTAGAAGTGGACCAAGCCCAGTTCTACTCAGGGGTTCTAGAAGTGGACCAAACCCAGGTGCCAGACCACTGCGAGCTGAAGGATTACGAAGTGCTACTCAGGAATATTGAGACAGGAATATTACTGCATTGTGACCTAGATTAATGTGCTTGTGGTGGATTTGAATCAGGATACAAACATCTGGCGTTACCATTTGGGAGTAGTATACAGTAACTCAATTTGAATCTGAAATTGTGTAATGTTTTAAGCAAAATAGAAGTAATCTCTTCTCATATCATATCATTTGAGTTATAGACTATGGGTCTATCTTGCTAGTCAGTGAAAGGTTTTTGGACTTGGTCACAAAGATCTCTGTGTGTACATGTGTGCAGGTACACACACACAGACATCTGAAGTACTTGTCAAGCGTCTTCCTGTCTCTCTCTCTCAAATCGGAAGTATTAGTTAAGCGTCTTCCACTCTCTCTCTCTTTCTATCTATATTGTCTCTCTTTCAGAGGCTCTGTCTCTTTCTCTCTCTCGGAACTAGATAGTTGGATAATTGAAAGCAGCACTCCAAATCCAATAGAGAAGAGGGCAGCCGCACATGTTTGACAGAAGTCAAAAGAAGTCTGTGTCCTGATGATAGTTGTTTGACGTATAGGCTAAGCTATCAAACAAGACCATACAGCACTTCACACTGCCCTCTGCACAGGGTATGGTTGAGAATGAGGAAAAAGGTCTGGAGACATTGTTTGAATAGATTGTCTGTTTGAATAGATTGTCTGTTTGAATAGATTGTCTGTTTGAATAGATTGTCTGTTTGAATAGATTGTCAGTTTGAATAGATTGTCTGTTTGAATAGATTGTCTGTTTGAATAGATTGTCTGTTTGAATAGATTATCTGTTTGAATAGATTGTCTGTGTATCATCTGGCTACCAAATGTGCTTAATACTGTCTTCACCTGTGTCTGGCTACGGATGTCTGTCTGGCTACGGATGTCTGTCTGTCTATGGATATCTGTCTGGCTACGGATGTCTGTCTGTCTACGGATGTCTGTCTGGCTACGGATGTCTGTCTGTCTGGCTACGGATGTCTGTCTGGCTACGGATTTCTGTCTGGCTACGGATGTCTGCCTGTCTACGGATGTCTGTCTGGCTACGGATGTCTGTCTGTCTGGCTACGGATGTCTGTCTGTCTGGCTACGGATGTCTGTCTGGCTACGGATGTCTGTCTGTCTATGGATGTCTGTCTGGCTACGGATGTCTGTCTGGCTATGGATGTCTGTCTGGCTACGGATGTCTGTCTGGCTACGGATGTCTGTCTGTCTGGCTGGATACGGATGTCTGTCTGTCTGGCTACGGATGTCTGTCTGTCTGGCTGGATACGGATGTCTGTCTGTCTGGCTGGATACGCATGTCTGTCTGTCTGGCTACGGATGTCTGTCTGGCTACGGATGTCTGTCTGTCTGGCTACGGATGTCTGTCTGGCTACGGATATCTGTCTGGCTACGGATATCTGTCTGGCTACGGATGTCTGTCTGGCTACGGAGGTCTGTTTGGCTACGGATGTCTGTCTGGCTGGATACGGATTGTCAATTTGAATAGATTGTCTGTTTGAATAGATTGTCTGTTTGAAAAGATTGTCAATTTGAATAATATATAATAAATAATAATATATGCCATTTAGCAGACGCTTTTATCCAAAGCGACTTACAGTCATGTGTGCATACATTCTACGTATGGGTGGTCCCGGGGATCGAACCCACTACCTAAGATTGTCTGTTTGAATAGATTGTCTGTTTGAATAGATTGTCTGTTTGAATAGATTGTCTGTTTGAATAGATTGTCTGTTTGAATAGATTGTCTGTTTGAAAAGATTGTCTGTTTGAATAGATTGTCTGTTTGAATAGATTGTCTGTTTGAATAGATTGTCTGTTTGAATAGATTGTCTGTGTATCATCTGGATACCAAATGTGCTTAATACTGTCTTCACCTGTGTCTGGCTACGGATGTCTGTCTGGCTACGGATGTCTGTCTGTCTACGGATATCTGTCTGGCTACGGATGTCTGTCTGTCTACGGATGTCTGTCTGGCTACGGATGTCTGTCTGTCTGGCTACGGATGTCTGTCTGGCTACGGATTTCTGTCTGGCTACGGATGTCTGCCTGTCTACGGATGTCTGTCTGGCTACGGATGTCTGTCTGTCTACGGATGTCTGTCTGGCTACGGATGTCTGTCTGGCTACGGATGTCTGTCTGGCTATGGATGTCTGTCTGTCTGGCTACGGATGTCTGTCTGTCTGGCTACGGATGTCTGTCTGTCTGGCTACGGATGTCTGTCTGTCTGGCTACGGATGTCTGTCTGGCTACGGATGTCTGTCTGTCTGGCTACGGATGTCTGTCTGGCTACGGATGTCTGTCTGGCTATGGATGTCTGTCTGGCTACGGATGTCTGTCTGGCTATGGATGTCTGTCTGGCTACGGATGTCTGTCTGGCTACGGATGTCTGTCTGTCTGGCTGGATACGGATGTCTGTCTGTCTGGCTACGGATGTCTGTCTGTCTGGCTGGATACGGATGTCTGTCTGTCTGGCTGGATACGCATGTCTGTCTGTCTGGCTACGGATGTCTGTCTGGCTACGGATGTCTGTCTGTCTGGCTACGGATGTCTGTCTGGCTACGGATATCTGTCTGGCTACGGATATCTGTCTGGCTACGGATGTCTGTCTGGCTACGGAGGTCTGTTTGGCTACGGATGTCTGTCTGGCTGGATACGGATTGTCAATTTGAATAGATTGTCTGTTTGAATAGATTGTCTGTTTGAATAGATTGTCTATTTGAATAGATTGTCTGTTTGAATAGATTGTCTGTTTGAATAGATTGTCTGTGTATCATCTGGATACCAAATGTGCTTAATACTGTCTTCACCTGTGTCTGGCTACGGATGTCTGTCTGTCTACGGATATCTGTCTGGCTACGGATGTCTGTCTGTCTGGCTACGGATGTCTGTCTGTCTGGCTACGGATGTCTGTCTGTCTGGCTACGGATGTCTGTCTGGCTACGGATGTCTGTCTGGCTACGGATGTCTGTCTGGCTACGGATGTCTGTCTGTCTGGCTACGGATGTCTGTCTGTCTACGGATATCTGTCTGTCTACGGATATCTGTCTGGCTACGGATGTCTGTCTGTCTGGCTACGGATGTCTGTCTGTCTGGCTACGGATGTCTGGCTACGGATGTCTGTCTGTCTGGCTACGGATGTCTGTCTGTCTGGCTACGGATGTCTGTCTGGCTACGGATGTCTGTCTGTCTGGCTACGGATGTCTGTCTGGCTACGGATGTCTGTCTGGCTATGGATGTCTGTCTGGCTACGGATGTCTGTCTGGCTATGGATGTCTGTCTGGCTACGGATGTCTGTCTGGCTACGGATGTCTGTCTGTCTGGCTACGGATGTCTGTCTGGCTACGGATGTCTGTCTGTCTGGCTACGGATATCTGTCTGGCTACGGATGTCTGTCTGGCTACGGAGGTCTGTTTGGCTACGGATGTCTGTCTGGCTGGATACGGATGTCTGTCTGGCTGGATACGGATGTCTGTCTGGCTATGGATATCTGTCTGGCTATGGATGTCTGTCTGGCTACGGATGTCTGTCTGTCTGGCTACGGATGTCTGTCTGTCTGGCTACGGATGTCTGTCTGTCAGGCTACGGTTGTCTGTCAGGCTACGGATGTCTGTCTGGATACGGATGTCTGTCTGGCTACGGATGTCTGTCTGTCTGTGGAAGTCTGTCTGGCTATGGATGTCTGTCTGTCTGGCTATGGATGTCTGTCTGTCTGGCTACGGATGTCTGTCTGGCTGCGGATGTCTGTCTGGCTACGGATGTCTGTCTGGCTACGGATGTCTGTCTGGATACGGATATCTGTCTGGCTACAGATGTCTGTCTGTCTGGCTACGGTTGTCTGTCAGGCTAAGGATGTCTGTCTGGATACGGATATCTGTCTGGCTACAGATGTCTGTCTGTCTGGCTACGGATGTCTGTCTGGATACGGATATCTGTCTGGCTACAGATGTCTGTCTGTCTGTCTACGGATGTCTGTCTGGATACGGATATCTGTCTGGCTACGGATGTCCTTCTGGCTGGCTACGGATGTTTGTCTGTCTGGCTACGGATGTCTGTCTGGCTACGGAGGTCTGTCTGGCTACGGATGTCTGTCTGTCTGGCTACGGATGTCTGTCTGTCTGGCTACGGAGGTCTGTCTGGCTACGGATGTCTGTCTGGCTACGGATGTCTGTCTGGCTGTGGATGTCTGTCCGGCTACGGATGTCTACTTACTGATCTATGACGGTGCCAGTGTATTCTCGGGGGAGGAAAGGGTGTGGTAATTTGTTATGTCTGTGAAGAGGTTGTGCAGTCTTCTGTTCTTCAATATTTAAACCCAGTTTCTCCTTTTTGTATGTGTTATTCAGAAGCTGGGCAGTAGCATGCAGTCTGAGGAGGGCACAGAATGGCTCCTGGAGCTGCTGATGGAGGTGCAGCTGCAGCAGTACCTTTTGCGTATCCGTGACGACCTTAACGTGACGCTCATTTCCCACTTCGACTACGTCAAAAACGAGGACCTGGAGAAGATCGGCATGGGGCGGCCCGGTGAGTTGTTATAGTGGGGATGGATTTGCAAATCTTTTGACTTTTGGCTGTGCGAGTTACACTTTTCATTGGCCGCATTGGTGAGCTGCACATTCTACCTGGTCACCTCAATTAAAACGTCAGATTTTTTGGGGCCGGATAAAACCATGCATTTGTTACAGTAAAGTGCATTATCCTCATGATTCCTGTAGTAAAAGTGTCAGTCTGTTTTTCTGGGGCCGGCTGCTGTAATGAGGCTCTCTCTCCCTCCTGTGCCCCTCTTATTTCTCAACGATCGTTATTGAGCTCAAAGCACGCTGTTTTATAATCAAGATATCTGATATGGCTTTGAAATACAGAATGCCCAAAATTGCACAATGGCCATCACAAGTGCACTTGGCCTCATTGCAAAATATTTTTTGGGGGGGAGGGGACATTACTTTTACTGTTAGATTAGTACATGGCGAGGTGTTATATTTGAGTGGTTAGAGCATTGGGCCAGTAACTGAAAGGTTGCTGGATTGAATCCCCGAGCTGACAAGGTAAATATCAGTCGTTCTGCCCCTGAACAAGGCAGTTAACCCACTGTTCCCCGGGTGCTGTGGATGTTGATTAAGGCAGCCCCCCCGCACCTCTCTGATTCAGAGGGGTTGGGTTAAATGCGGAAGACACATTTCAGTTGAAGTCATTCAGCTGTACAACTGACTAGGTGTCTCCCCTTCCCCCCTTTGTTTAGAGTTAGCGATCTAGCTAATGTATTTAGAGTTAGCGATATAGCTAATGTATTTAGAGTTTCCACTTCTGTAGGTGATGAATTGGGGCGGCAGGTAGCCTAGTGTTTAGAGTTAGCGATCTAGCTAATGTATTTAGAGTTTCCACTTCTGTAGGTGATGAATTGGGGCGGCAGGTAGCCTAGTGTTTAGAGTTAGCGATCTAGCTAATGTATTTAGAGTTTCCACTTCTGTAGGTGATGAATTGGGGCGGCAGGTAGCCTAGTGTTTAGAGTTAGCGATCTAGCTAATGTATTTAGAGTTTCCACTTCTTTAGGTGATGAATTGGGGCGGCAGGTAGCCTAGTGTTTAGAGTTAGCGATCTAGCTAATGTATTTAGAGTTTCCACTTCTGTAGGTGATGAATTGGGGCGGCAGTTAGCCTAGTGTTTAGAGTTAGCGATCTAGCTAATGTATTTAGAGTTTCCACTTCTTTAGGTGATGAATTGGGGCGGCAGGTAGCCTAGTGTTTAGAGTTAGCGATCTAGCTAATGTATTTAGAGTTTCCACTTCTTTAGGTGATGAATTGGGGCGGCAGGTAGCCTAGTGTTTAGAGTTAGCGATCTAGCTAATGTATTTAGAGTTTCCACTTCTTTAGGTGATGAATTAGGTAAATGTATTCTATTGTGTAACGCTGCAGACGTTTTTTGTTGTTGCACCAAATCATGGGCTGGTGCCAACTGAAAAAGTTGGTTTGAAGCCCTGTACAGAGTACCATAACTAGTCAATCTGAAGACAAAGCCCCCTGATAAAGCTAAATTACTCTCCTCTTTTTTCTTTTCACACTTCACTATCCTCCCTCCTTTCTTGTGGAGGGAGAGTGAAGGAGGGAGAGGGAAAGATGGAGAGAGAGACTGAGAGAGAGAGATGGAGATAGAAATGGAGGGAGACCGAGAGAGAGAGAAACGGAGAGCTAGCGAGAGACAGAGATGGAGGGAGACCGAGAGAGAGAGAGAGAAATGGAGAGCTAGCGAGAGACAGAGATGGAGAGAGAGAGAGAGAGAGAGAGAGAGAGAGAGAGAGAGAGAGAGAGAGAGAGAGAGAGAGAGAGCAAAACGGAGAGCTAGCGAGAGACAGAGATGGAGAGAGAGAGAGAGCGAAACGGAGAGCTAGCGAGAGACAGAGATGGAGGGAGACCGAGAGAGAGAGAAACGGAGAGTTAGCGAGAGACAGAGATAGAGAGAGAGCGAAACGGAGAGCTAGCGAGAGACAGAGATGGAGAGAGAGAGAGAGAGCGAAATGGAGAGCTAGCGAGCGACAGAGATGGAGAGAGAGAGAGAGCGAAACGGAGAGCTAGCGAGAGACAGAGATGGAGAGAGAGAGAGAGAGAGCGAAACGGAGAGCTAGCGAGAGATGGAGAGAGAGAGAGAGCGAAACGGAGAGCTAGCGAGAGACAGAGATGGAGAGAGAGAGATGGAGAGAGAGCGAAACGGAGAGCTAGCGAGAGACAGAGATGGAGAGAGAGAGAGCGAAACGGAGAGCTAGCGAGAGACAGAGATGGAGAGAGAGCGAAACGGAGAGCTAGCGAGAGACAGAGATGGAGAGAGAGAGAGCGAAACAGAGAGCTAGCGAGAGACAGAGATGAGAGAGAACCGGCCAGAGTGGGAGTAATAATGGAAATGCATACTGTAATTTCTCCAAGCAGATCCCGTATGGTCTGATCAGCATGGAAAGCAGTGGTATTCAAACTTTTTTTAGCGGGAACCCCATTATTTTCTAGCAGAATTTCTGGGGACCAGAAGTATTTCTCATGACCCAACACCAACACCAACTCTAATGACACAACCTTAAAATCGGTAAATGTTGACTTTTTAAGTCAAGAAATAACCTTCAATTCATTGCATTTTCATCTCTTATCAAAATGAAAATAAACCAATAAATACATTTACTCAATGACATTTTATTTTTCAAATGATCTTTCTCAAAACATTTGTATAAAATGTTTTGAGGTGACCCCTCTGCAGTTCTGCCGCAACCCCTTCTTTGAATACCTCTGCCCTAAAGCCTGCCACATGCTTCCTAGTTGAAACAGTTTTCGCATATATTATACCCTCATGTTTTAACTGTTTTTGTTCATTTGGGTGTTCAGCAGGTTTTAGGACCTGTTCTCACACACCAAATGTTTATCTTGAGGCAAGTCGAAGGTCGGTTGCCAAAGTCTCCGCCCCTTCGTTGGTAATTGGTCAACAGCACTACTCCTAGAAGTGGGAACTAGGGACGGGATTCTTCAATGAAGTGTTTGTTGTTATTCAACGAGACATGACTAGTTTTCATGCACATTTTTTTTTACTCAAGAAATACTGCACCAAACACCTTAGTTAGATGTAAAATTGTGTGACTAGGAAGAAAGTCAATTCATTACAAACTTTTTGATTTATCTTAGATGAATTCAGACTGTTTTGAGGAAGTTTATACTGGCTGTGTAGTTGCTACAGCATCTGAAGAGGGACAAACATAAAAATTGCTGAATTCTGCTAGGAGCAAACCTGAACCTAGTATACGGGCGCCCTAAGCCAGTCTGACAGGCGTGCGACCTTATGCACATTAGTGGGAGAGAAAAAAAGAAACCCTAGTCTATAGCTCTTATTTTCTCTCGCATTTTTCACGCTCTTAAGCCCCCCTCTCAACTCATTACATTACATTTTACATTTACATTTAAGTCATTTAGCAGACGCTCTTATCCAGAGCGACTTACAAATTGGTGCATTCACCTTATGACATCCAGTGGAACAGTCACTTTACAATAATATACTTTAT
Source organism: Oncorhynchus gorbuscha (assembly GCF_021184085.1). Classification (NCBI taxonomy): domain Eukaryota; kingdom Metazoa; phylum Chordata; class Actinopteri; order Salmoniformes; family Salmonidae; genus Oncorhynchus; species Oncorhynchus gorbuscha. The sequence continues at coordinate 70,967,914 of NC_060180.1, read as the reverse complement.
AATGCAAATACCAATATTTGGTGTGTAAATTCATTTTTCAAGTTCACTGTATGTCGCCTTACTATATATAGGAGGTACAATAGGCGTAGCCTGTCCTACATGTTAAGGCCTATAACGTTATTATACCGGTAGCTATGTATCCTAACAATACATTTAAGCACTCGTCTACAAACCAAAATGTATGCAACATTGAAACCGTGGCACTACATGACAGGCATGATGCAATTTGATGGCCAAACGTTCAGAGACGCAACTGTGCTAGTTAGTTAGCCAATGTTGCTTCCTCAAAAAAATGCAGTTAGAATGCGCACAATTTTTGTTGCTGTAACATGATAACAAAGCAAAATAAAATTAGGTTTGCTTCTAAATACACTTTACACTCTGTCCCTTTCCCACTCACTCTCTCTCCTCTCTCTCCTTTCTCTCTCTTTCTCCTCTTCCTCAAGCACACTCCTTTTTTCTTTATTTCTCGTGAAACTACTAGCAGCTAACTTTATTTTGGAACATTTTACTCACCATGACTGAGAGATGTGGTTGTCCCACCTCGGTATGACTGAGAGATGTGGTTGTCCCACCCTGCTATGACTGAGAGATGTGGTTGTCCCACCTCACTATGACTGAGATGTGGTTGTCCCACCTAGCTATGACTGAGAGATGTGGTTGTCCCACCTCGGTATGACTGAGAGATGTGGTTGTCCCACCCTGCTATGACTGAGAGATGTGGTTGTCCCACCTCACTATGACTGAGAGGTGTGGTTGTCCCACCTCACTATGACTGAGATATGTGGTTGTCCCACCTCGGTATGACTGAGAGATGTGGTTGTCCCACCTCACTATGACTGAGAGATGTGGTTGTCCCACCTCACTATGACTGAGAGATGTGGTTGTCTCACCTCACTATGACTGAGATATGTGGTTGTCCCACCTCACTATGACTGAGAGATGTGGTTGTCCCACCTCACTATGACTGAGAGATGTGGTTGTCTCACCTCACTATGACTGAGAGATGTGGTTGTCCCACCTCACTATGACTGAGATATGTGGTTGTCCCACCTAGATATCTAAAAATATCAACTTTGGGATTTTTTCTACTTACCCAGAGTCAGATAAACTTGTGGATACCATTTTTATATCTCTGTGCACCGTCTGAAGGAAGTTGCTAACTAGCGTTAGCGCAATAGCTAACTAGCATTAGCACAATGAATGGAAGTCTATGGGTATCTGCTAGCACTTCTAGTCATTGTGCTAATGCTAGTTAGCATTGGCTCGCAAAACTACCTCTAACTTCCTTCATACTGGACACCAAGACATACATTTTATCCACAAGTTCATCTGACTCTGGGGAATTAGATAAATTGCATCATTGCTAAAATCCCAAAGTATCCCTTTAAGAAGAATACAAACTGTGTCATTGCTTTTAATCAGGGCAAGGTGTCTGGCAACATGACATACCAGTGGAACAGTCAAGCTTTACAAAAGTGGAATCTCAATTCAAAACACAAGAGGCATGTGGCAGGGTTACAGTCAATCACGGACTACAAGATGAAATCCAGCCCAGTCACGGACCAGGATGTCTTGCTCCCAGGCAGACTAAATAACTTTTTTGCCCGCTTTGAGGACAATACAGTGCCACTGACACGGCCTGCAACGGAAACATGCAGTCTCTCCTTCACTGCAGCCGAGGTGAGTAAGACATTTAAACGTGTTAACCCTCGCAAGGCTGCAGGCCCAGATGGCATCCCCAGGCGCCACTCAGAGCATGCGCAGACCAGCTGGCCGGTGTGTTTACGGACATATTCAATCAACATACCAGTCTGCTGTTCCCACATGCTTCAAGAGGGCCACCATTGTTCCTGTTCCACAAGTTCATCTGACTACCGCCCCTAGCACTCACTTCCGTCATCATGAAGTGCTTTAGATAAATTGCATCATTCACCTCCAAAATCCCAAAGTATCCCAAATAGGTTAATGCAATCTCAAGACACTGCACACTGCCCTAACCCACTGGACAAGAGGAAACCTGTGAGAATGCTGTCACTCTGGATTCAACACCATAGTAAATGAATGAGACCCTGGGTCTCGACCCGCCCTAAACTGGGTACTGGACTTCAACGGGCCGCCCCAGGTGGTGAGGGTAGGCAACAAATTATCCTACATGAGCCCTCTCCTGTACTCCCTGTTCATGTTTCAAGTTTCCACACAACAGTGGTAGGCTTGATTACCAACAACCCAGAGACGGCCTACAGGGAGGAGGTGAGGGCCCTACTGGTGGGCAGCTGTAAGGAGATGATTGTGGACTTCAGGAAACAGCAGTGGAACACCCCCCTATCCACATCGATGGAACAGTAGTGGAGAGGGTAGCTAGTTTTAAGTTCCTGGCATACACATCACAGACAAACTGAATTGGTCCACTCACACTACTGCGCAGCAGCGCCTATTCAACCTCAGGAGGCTGAAGAAATTCGGCTCGTCACCAAAAGCACTCACAAACTTCTACAGATGTGGCATCCTGGCGGGCTGTATCACCGCCTGGTACGGCAACTGCTGGTGGTGAGGACTGCACAACGCATCACCGGGGGCAAACTACCTGCCCTCCAGGACACCTACACCACCCTGGTGGACATCAACCAGAACCACTGCCTGTTCACCCCGCTATCATGGTGGGCAGTACAGGTGCATCAAAGCTGGGACCGAGAGACTGAAAAACAGCTTCTATCTCAAGACCATCAGACTGTTAAACAGCCACCACTAACATTGAGTGGGCAGTCTGTGACCCAACTCCAGCCATTTTAATAATGGGAATTGATGGGAAATGATGTAAATATATCACTAGCCACTTTAAACAATGCTACCTTATATAATGTTACTTACCCTACATTATTCATCTCATATGCATGTGGGCAGTAACACATGTATCACTAGCCACTTTAACTATGCCACTTTGTTTACTTTGTCTACACACTCATCTCATATGTATATACTGTACCATCTACTGGTGGGTACAGCTTACACTGTGTAAGACAGTAGTTTTGGAATTGTTAGTTAGATTACTTGTTGGTTATCACTGCATTGTCGGAACTAGAAGCACAAGCATTTCGCTACACTCGCATTAACATCTGCTAACCATGTGTATGTGACAAATAAGATTTGATTTGATTTGATTTGATACGTGTAAATGAATGAAGCTAAATGAATCAAATGTGTAAATGTACATTTCTGATGTTTCAAGTCCACCAACTCTCCTCCCAGAGGGCTACCCTACTGGTGGGCAGCTGTCCTCTACTGGTGGGCAGCTGTGCCCTACTGGTGGGCAGCGGTGCTCTACTGGTGGTCAGCTGTCCCCTACTGGTGGGCAGCTGTGCCCTACTGGTGGGCAGCGGTGCCCTACTGGTGGGCAGCTGTGCCCTACTGGCGGGCAGCGGTGCCCTACTGGTGGGCAGCTGTGCCCAACTCTCCTCCCACAGGGCTACACTACTGGTGGGCAGCAGTGCCCTACTCTCCTCCCAGAGGGCTACCCTACTGGTGGGCAGCGGTGCCCTACTCTCCTTCCAGAGGGCTACCCTTGGTTAGCTGAATTGGAGGAGTTGCCAGGTCCTTGATTCGCTCCCACGGAGGGCTGCCAGGTCCTTGACTGAATGGGCAGTTGCGGTGCCCTGATCTCCTCCCAGAGGGCTACCCTACTGGTGGGCAGCGGTGCCCTACTCTCCTTCCAGAGGGCTACCCTACTGGTGGGCAGCTGTGCCCTACTCTCCTTCCAGAGGGCTACCCTTGGTTAGCTGAATTGGATGAGTTGCCAGGACCTTGGTAGTTGAATCGGAGGAGTTGCCAGGACCTTGGTAGTTGAATCGGAGGAGTTGCCAGGACCTTGGTAGTTGAATCGGAGGAGTTGCCAGGACCGTGGTAGTTGAATCGGAGGAGTTGACAGGACCTTGGTAGTTGAATCGGAGGAGTTGCCAGGTCCTTGATTCGCTGAATCGGAGGAGTTGCCAGGACCTTGGTAGTTGAATCGGAGGAGTTGCCAGGACCTTGGTAGCTGAATCGGAGGAGTTGCCAGGACCTTGGTAGCTGAATCGGAGGAGTTGCCAGGACCTTGGTAGCTGAATCGGAGGAGTTGCCAGGACCTTGGTAGCTGAATCGGAGGAGTTGCCAGGACCTTGGTAGTTGAATCGGAGGAGTTGCCAGGACCTTGGTAGCTGAATCGGAGGAGTTGACAGGACCTTGGTAGTTGAATCGGAGGAGTTGACAGGACCGTGGTAGTTGAATCGGAGGAGTTGCCAGGTCCTTGATTCGCTGAATCGGAGGAGTTGCCAGGACCGTGGTAGTTGAATCAGATGACTTATCACATGCCTTAGGGTTTCTCATTCTTGGTCTGCATAGTCAGTGACATTCTCTCCCTCTCGTGTGCTCTCTTTGTGTCTGTCTCCCCCTTTCTTCTCTCTGTCTCTCGCTGGTGTCGCTGCAGGGCAGAGACGGCTGTGGGAGGCGGTCAAGAGGAGGAAAGCCATGTCCAAGCGCAAGTCCTGGATGAGCAAGGTACAGTACACAAACTCACACATATCCGTACCATGCATACTGATGTATTGGAACCGTTGCATGATTCACTATCTCTTCTAAAATAACTTTTAAAAACTCTAAAATAAAACATTTGGTGTTAACCTGTGTATTTGTTTGAATTACAACTGCACAGGACCCCACCCCCCCAAAAATGTGGCAGAAATTTAGATTTTTATCTTAAAAATGGAATGGACAAAATTATTCCAAAATTCCCCAGACAGTTAGGTGTACAGTTCATGGTTGTGTGATGGTCTACCGTCTTCATTGTTTAATGAACCTCCCATACCTTTATTACCAACTCAGACTCAATACAGAGACCTACACAGACCCATTGATACACACCACAGACTGAAGACCAGACCCATTGATACACACCACAGACTGAAGATCAGACTCATTGATACACACCACAGACTGAAGATCAGACTCATTGATACACACCACAGACTGAAGATCAGACTAATTGATACACACCACAGACTGAAGATCAGACTCATTGATACACACCACAGACTGAAGATCTGACTCATTGATACACACCACACCACAGACTGAAAAACAGGGACATTGATACACACCACACCACAGACTGAAGAACAGGGACAGTGATACACACCACACTGCAGAGACATATAACCTGCCTTCACACAGACAACCAACGGTACTGCTATTTTGAATGTACAACTAAGGTCAAAGTGATACAATAGGTTGGTCAAAGTCATAGGTGTATTAGGTCCACCTATCTAGTACTAGGTCAGAACCCCCTTTGCCTCCAGAACAGCCTGAATTCTTCAGGGCATGGATTCTGTAAGGTGTGGCATTCAAACGTTGCTCGGTTGATATCAAGGGACCTAACATTTGCTAGGAAAACATTCCCCAGACCATTACACCCTGCCCTGGGGTGGCAGGGTAGCCTAGTGGTTAGAGTGTTGGACTAGTAACCAGAAGGCTGCAAGTTCAAAACCCTGAGCTTACAAGGTACAAATCTGTCGTTCTGCCCCTGAACAGGCAGTTAACCCACTGTTCCTAGGCCGTCATTAAAAATAAGAATTTGTTCTTAACTGACTTGCCTAGTTAAATAAAGGTAAAATAAAAAAAACACCACTACCACCATCCTGTACCGTTGACACCAGGCAGGATGGAGCCATGGACTAATGCTGCTTACGCCAAATCCTGACTCTGCCGTCAGCATGAGGCAACAGGAGCCGGGATTTTTCGGACCAGCCAATGTTTTTCCACTCCTCAATTATCCAGTGTCGGTGATGGCATACCCGCTTGAGCATCTTCTTCTTGTTTTTAGCTGATTAGAGTGGAACCCGGTGTGGTTGTCTGCTGCAATATCCAATCCGTGACAAGGACCGATGAGTTGTGCATTCCGAGAGACGGAATCTAAAACAAAAAAAACAGAAAATCACATTGTATTTTAAGTAATTAATTTGCATATTATTGCATGACATAAGTATTTGATCATCTACCAACCAGTAAGCATTCCGGCTCTCACAGACCTGTTAGTTTTTCTTTAAGAAGCCCTCCTGTTCTCCAATCATTACCTGTAATAACTGCATCTGTTTGAACTCGGTACCTGTATAAAAGACACCTGTCCACACACTCAATCAAACAGACTCCAACCTCTTCACAATGGCCAAGACCAGAGAGGGTGTAAGGACATCAGGGATACAATTGTAGACCTGCACAAGGCTGGGATGGGCTACAGGACAATAGGCAAACAGCTTGGGGAGAAGGCAACAACTGTTGGCACAATTATTAGAAAATGGAAGAAGTTCAAGATGACGGTCAATCAACCTTGGTCTGGGGCTCCATGCAAGATCTCACCTCGTGGGGCATCAATGATCATGAGGAAGGTGAGGGATCAGCCCAGAACTACATGGCAGGACCTGGTCAATGACCTGAAGAGAGCTGGGACCACAGTCTCAAAGAAAACCATTAGTAACACACTATGCCGTCATGGATTCAAATCCTGCAGCGTACGCAAGGTCCCCCGCTCAAGCCAGCGCATGTCCAGGCCCGTCTGAAGTTTGCCAATGACCATCTGGATGATCCAGAGGAGGAATGGGAGAAGGTCATGTGGTCTAATGAAACAAAAATAGAGCTTTTTGGTCTAAACTCCACTCGGTGTGTTTGGAGGAAGAAGGATGAGTACAACACCAAGAACACCATCTCAACCATGAAGCATGGAGGCGGAAACATCATTCTTTGGGGATGCTTTTCTGCAAAGGGGACAGAACGACTGCACTGTATTGAGGGGAGGATGGATGGGGCCATGTATCTCGAGATCTTGGCAAACAACCTCCTACCCTCAGTAAGAGCATTGAAGATGGGTCGTGGCTGGGTCTTCCAGCATGACAATGACCCAAAACACACAGCCATGGCAACTAAGGAGTGACTCCGTAAGAAGCATCTCAAGGTCCTGGAGTGGCCTAGAAAATCTTTAGAGGGAGCTGAAAGTCCGTATTGCCCAGCGATAGCCCCGAAACCTGAAGGATCTGGAGAAGGTCTGTATGGGTGGGCCAAAATCCCTGCTGCAGTGTGTGCAAACCTGGTCAAGAACTACAGGAAACGTATGATCTCTGTAATTGCAAACAAAGGTTTCTGTACCAAATATTAAGTTCTGCTCTTCTGATGTATCAACTACTTATGTAATAAAATGCAAATGAATTACTTAAAAATCATACAATGTGATTTTCTGGATTTTTGTTTTCGATTCCGTCTCTCACAGTTGAAGTGTACCTATGATAAAAATGACAGACCTCATGCTTTGTAAGTAGGACAACCTGCAAAATCGGCAGTGTATCAAATACTTGTTCTCCCCACTGTATATATCTTAATGGTAAACATTATATTCTCACAGCTAAGTACTGTTTGTCTATTTCATACAGGTCAGATACCTCCTGCACTACAGCACCCAAAGACTCATTTACATAATGTAGTAAGAGTTTGGTCTTTTCATTCATCTTCTATTAACAACGTCTCTCTTCTCTCGTCTTTCTCCAGGTGTTCAGCGGGAAGCGGCCGGACGCTGGGGACTTCCAGCAGGCGGCCCCCACCTCCTCCTTCCGCAAGCTGTCCCCTACGCCGCCCCCCCCCAGCAGCAGACACTCAGCTGTCTGATCAGTGAGAAGGATCTGGTCCTCTTCCAGAAGCTGGGCGAAGGCTCCTTCGGCGTGGTCAAAAGGGGCGAGTGGTTCATGCCCGCTGGGAAAGTGGTGAGAGGGGGTGGGTTCTGTCTGTGTATGGGGGGGGGGGGGGGGCGTGTGGGTGTGGCGGGATGGGTTCTGGTCTAAATCTTACCCCCTATAGGTTCCCGTCTAGAAAACAGGATCCCATCTAGACAACACATCTAATTCAGATAATCAATAATGGTCAACAGGGAAGAGAGAATACCCGTGTTTTTGGACCGTGAGTGAAACAGAGCCACTGTAGGCCTAATTGGTAAAAGGGCTTTTTTGTACTCTGCGCCATCGTCTTGGAACACCTTACAAAATACTTTTAAACTGGAAGAACTTGTCCCGATTGCTGTTTTTAAATCACTGATGAAGGATTTTGAGGCTGATTCCCTGACCTGTCAATGTTTTTAATTTGCTGTTTTATACTCTTTTTGAATTCAATGGTTTTTACTGGATTACTGTTATGCTGGTGAATGAGGACCCAAAAGCGACTTAACAGAAACAGAGTCTTTATTCCAGTCTATAACAAAAACGATAATCCTGGATATAATCTCAGGTAAAGTCACAACAGGAAAACTGAAATCCTCTAGGCAGTAGAGGGGAACAACTGGAGACGCGACCATAGACTGCAGGTCGCTTCGGGAAGGCGCAGGCCGTAGCTGATATAGATACCTGCTCACACGCAGCATCTGAAGAAGGCAGAAACACGACAGGGCGGAACAAGGACACAGAACAGCAAACATCAAACAAGGATCCGACAAGGACAGAAGCGGAAAACAGAGGGAGAAATAGGGACTCTAATCATAGGGCAAAATAGGGGACAGGTGTGAAAGAGTAAATGAGGTAGTTAGGAGAATGAGGAACAGCTGGGAGCAGGAACGGAACGATAGAGAGAGAGAGCGAGAGAGGGAGAGAGGGATAGAAAGAGGGAAAGAACCTAATAAGACCAGCAGAGGGAAACGAATAGAAGGGAAGCACAGGGACAAGACATGATAATCAATGACAAAACATGACAATTACTTGTCGTTCTTCATGTTGTCTGTCTGTCTCATTTTTTTGTAATGACTTGGTGTTGCCTATCTTGGCCAGGGCGCTCTTGAAAAAGAGATTTTAATCTCAATGAGCCCTTCCTGGTTAAAGGAAGGTTAAATAAAATAAATCAATCAATCAATGAGAGGTGTTACTCCAGCCGCACAGGCAGCACTTATTTTTACGCTTCAGTTGTTTCACACATGCTTATGGAACATTTGTGGTAAAGTTTCACAGTAAAGTGTCAGAATAGAAAGAGGAACAGAGGGAGGAGGAGGAGGTATAGTTTAACAGTAAGGTGTTAGAATAGAACGAGGAACAGATGGAGGAGGGAGTTCCTCGTGATCACTTGGGGAACAGTATCAGTGGCTTCAAAGTTCAAACCATGACAACATGGGAAAATGACCAAAAACACTCTCTCTCCAACATCTGTTTTGGTCGAACCCTTGACCACTAGCCCCTACAGACTTGACCTCGAGGAAGTGATGGAGAAAGAGAAAATCTTGTCCAAACACTCTCCAGAAGTGACCGAGTGACCACACAGACACACACAAAGACACAGTACACACACACAGTGACCCCAACATGGCCAGATGGGACCAGTAAAGCCAGGTGCAGAGTCCCAACAGAACAAAGGAATAGTTTACAGAACATGTGACACAAGGTTTACAGAGCCCATAAAACAGGGCTGTTCAAGTATTACCCTATGACCCGGATGGGTAACTCAGTCCTCAGCCCCCAGCCCCAGCTAACACACCTCACTCCAATAATCAACTAATCATGATCTTCAGTTTAGAATGCAATTAGTTTAATCGCCTGTGTTCACTAGGGAAAGGGGGAAAGTGTGACACCACTCTGGACTGGAGTTGACCATCCTGGCCCTACGAGGTCTGGAGTTGCCCATACTGGCCCTACGAGGTCTGGAGTTGCCTATCCTGGCCCTACGAGGTCTGGAGTTGCCCATACTGGCCCTACGAGGTCTGGAGTTGCCCATACTGGCCCTACGAGGTCTGGAGTTGCCCATACTGGCCCTACGAGGTCTGGAGTTGCCCATACTGGCCCTACGAGGTCTGGAGTTGCCCATCCTGGCCCTACGAGGTCTGGAGTTGCCCATACTGGCCCTACGAGGTCTGGAGTTGCCCATCCTGGCCCTACGAGGTCTGGAGTTGCCCATCCTGGCCCTACGAGGTCTGGAGTTGCCCATCCTGGCCCTACGAGGTCTGGAGTTGCCCATCCTGGCCCTACGGGGTCTGGAGTTGCCCATCCTGGCCCTACGAGGTCTGGAGTTGCCCATCCTGGCCCTACGAGGTCTGGAGTTGCCCATCCTGACCCTACGGGGTCTGGAGTTGCCCATCCTGGCCCTACGGGGTCTGGAGTTGCCCATCCTGACCCTACGGGGTCTGGAGTTGCCCATCCTGACCCTACGGGGTCTGGAGTTGCCCATCCTGACCCTACGGGGTCTGGAGTTGCCCATCCTGGCCCTGCGGGGTCTGGAGTTGCCCATCCTGAGCCTACGGGGTCTGGAGTTGCCCATCCTGGCCCTACGAGGTCTGGAGTTGCCCATCCTGGCCCTACGAGGTCTGGAGTTGCCCATCCTGGCCCTACGAGGTCTGGAGCCTGCTGGTTTTCTGCTCCTATCTGATGTCGTCTCAGGTCTAAATCAGTCCCTGAATAGAGGGGAATAATGGAAAAAAAACACTGTGGAACTGTCGTCAATGACCAGAGTTGAGTTTGAGGGCCACAGAATATCTACTCCAGTGGCTGAGCACAAAACATCTAGTTCAGTTGTTCAGGAAGCTCAATCATCAAATCAAAATCAAATATATTTATATAGCTCTTCTTCCATCAGCTGATATCTCAAAGTGCTGTACAGAAACCCAGCCTAAATCCCCAAACAGCAAGCAATTCAGGTGTAGAAGCACGGTGGCTAGGGAAAGCTCCCTAGAAAGGCCAAAACCTAGAAAGAAACCTAGAGAGGAACCAGGCTATGAGGGGTGGCGAGTCCTCTTCTGGCTGTACCGGGTGGAGATTATAACAGAACATGGCCAAGATGTCGAAATGTTCATAAATGACCAGCATGGTCAAAAATAATAATCACAGTAGTTGTCGAGGTTGCAAACACCTCAGGAGTAAATGTCAGTTGGCTTTTCATAGCCGATCATTAAGAGTATCTCTACCGCTCCTGCTGTCTCTAGAGATCTGAAAACAGCAGGTCTGGGACAGGTAGCACGTCCGGTGAACAGGTCAGGGTTCCATAGCCGCAGGCAGAACAGTTGAAACTGGAGCAGCAGCACAGCCAGGTGGACTGGAGACAGCAAGGAGTCATCATGCCAGGTAGTCCTGAGGCATGGTCCTAGGGTTTAGGTCCTCTGTGAGAGAGAAAGCGAGAATTAGAGAGATATACTCCAGATATAACAGACTGACCCTAGCACCCCGACACATAAACTACTGCAGCATAAATACTGGAGGCTGAGACAGGAGGGGTCAGGAGACACTGTGGCCCTATTCGATGATACCCCCGGACAGGGCCAAACAGGCAGGATATAACCCCAACCACTTTTCCAAAGCACAGCCCCCACACCACTAGAGGGATATCTTCAAACACCAACTTACCATTCTGAGACAAGGCCGAGTATAGCCCACAAAGATCTCCACCACAGCACAACCCAAGGGGTGCTCCAACCCAGACAGGAAGATCACGTCAGTGACTCAACCCACTCAAGTGACGCACCCCTCCTAGGGACGTCATGGAAGAGCACGAATAAGCCAGGGAATCCCAGTGGACAGAGGGGAACCAGCCAGGCAGAGACAGCAAGGGCGGTTCGTTGCTCCAGAGCCTTTCCGTTCACCTTCACACTCCTGGGACAGACTACACTCAATCATATGACCCACTGAAGAGATGAGTCTTCAGTAAAGACTTAAAGGTTGAGACCGAGTCTGCGTCTCTCACATGGGTAGGCAGACCATTCCATAAAAATTGAGCTCTATAGGAGAAAGCCCTTCCTCCAGCTGTTTGCTGGACAATTAGGAGGCCTGCGTCTTGTGACCGTAGCGTACGTGTAGGTATGTACGGCAGGACCATATCGGAAAGATAGGTAGGAGCAAGCCCATGTAATGCTTTCTAGGTTAGCAGTAAAACCTTGAAATCAGCCCATGCCTTAACAGGAAGACAGTGTAGGGAGGCTAGCACTGGAGTAATATGATCACATTTTTTGGTTCTAGTCAGGATTCTAGCAGCCGTATTTAGCACTAACTGAAGTTTATTTAGTGCTTTATCCGGGTGTATTCACTAGGAACCAAACAGCACCAATCTGGGGTGTACTCCCTAGGAACCAAACAGAACCAATCTGGGGTGTACTCATAAGGAACCAAACAGAACCAATCTTGTGTGTACTCAGAAGGAACCAAACAGAACCAATCTTGGGTGTATTCACTTGGAACCAAATAGAACTAATCTTGGGTGTACTCACAAGGAACCAAACAGAACCAATCTGGGGTGTGTTCACTAGGAACCAAACGGAAGCTAACAGAACCAAACGGAAGCTAACAGAAGCTACCGGTTGGATGAATACACCCCTGGTGTTCTATTGTCTCCTTGTTTTAGATTGTTCCAAGGCCACCACACTGTTAGTAAGCACAACTGTAGTCACTCAAAGTAACCATTTGCTAGCTAATCATCAATCGTTTTCACTATGGATTTAGCATTACGCTAACCCCGCCTACCCCCTTCTCTTCTCCAGTTGGAGGTAGCAGTAAAGTGTTTAAAGACAGACGTTCTGAGTCAGCCGGACGCTCTGGACGACTTCATCTGCGAGGTGAACGCCATGCACTCCCTGGATCACCAGAACCTCATCAGGCTGTACGGGGTGGTGCTCACACGCCCCATGAAGATGGTACGGACACACACATCATGGCACAGGAGGCTGCTAAGGGGAGGACGGCTCATAATAATGGCTGGAACGGCGCTAATGGAATGACATGGAAACCATTTGTTTGATGTATTTGATACCATTCTACCTATTCAGCTCCAGCCATTACAACGAGCCCATTCTCCCCAATTAAGGTGCCGCCAACCTCCTGTGGTACATACATGCACACACACGCACACCGGACACACTGGACACACATAAACACATACACACACTGCACACACACACACACTGGACACACATACCAGACTATCATAAACACACACACCGGACACACACCAGACACACATAAACACAGAGAGTAAACACACACATAAACACAGAGAGCTAAGTAAACACACACATAAACACAGAGAGCTAAGTAAACACACACATAAACACAGAGAGCTAAGTAAACACACACATAAACACAGAGAGCTAAGTAAACACACACATAAACACAGAGAGCTAAGTAAACACACACATAAACACAGAGAGCTAAGTAAACACACACATAAACACAGAGAGCTAAGTAAACACACACATAAACACAGAGAGCTAAGTAAACACACACATAAACACAGTGAGCTAAGTAAACACACACATAAACACAGAGAGCTAAGTAAACACACACATAAACACAGAGCGCTAAGTAAACACACACATAAACACAGAGAGCTAAGTAAACACACACATAAACACAGAGAGTAAACACACACATAAACACAGAGAGCTAAGTAAACACACACATAAACACAGAGAGTAAACACACACATAAACACAGAGAGCTAAGTAAACACACACATAAACACAGAGAGCTAAGTAAACACACACATAAACACAGAGAGCTAAGTAAACACACACATAAACACAGAGAGCTAAGTAAACGCACACATAAACACAGAGAGCTAAGTAAACACACACATAAACACAGAGAGCTAAGTAAACACAGAGAGCTAAGTAAACACACACATAAACACAGAGAGCTAAGTAAACACAGAGAGCTAAGTAAACACACACATAAACACAGAGAGCTAAGTAAACACACACATAAACACAGAGAGATAAGTAAACACAGAGAGCTAAGTAAACACACACATAAACACAGAGAG